>NW_027206288.1:162500-538708 GCF_024711535.1 Dipodomys merriami | reverse complement strand
ACGTAAGCAAAAAGAAAAAAAAAGCCGAAAGTTCACTGTAGCTCAAGTGGTAGAGCGCTAGCCTTGAGCTGAAGATCTGAGGGACAGCGCCCAGAGTTCAGGGCCCACCACCAGAACACCCCCACCAAAAAACAAGATACATTGATGGTAAAGCCAAAATGCAAGAAAGTATGACAAAGTAAACAGGACACGAGGAAAAAAGGACAGTCACTCATTTTGTTGTATCAATATTAATGAATCCATGTTCTTGACCATGTAGATGGTAGAAATGTGCACGAAATGGAGGGAAGCCAGGAGGAGGAACAGAATAAGTGGGAAATGGAACAACATACAACAAAGGGACCCATCAGCTGCACTGGACATAAAAGAAAAATAACTGAGTAACCCAAACACAGTAATGGGAAGGGAGGAATGAGAGGAAAAGAGGGAAAGAGGAAAAGGAAAAGAATGTAAACATCACCTGAGGTGGAAAAAATAATTTGCATTGTCAAAGAACATTGAATTAACAAACTTTAGACGATGATAATGATAATGATAATTTGCCTTATCAAAGTTAAAATGTGTTTTTGACTGTAACTAAGTATCACAATTCCACAATACTATGAAATAGGTGAAATATATGTAATCACCTAACTCAATTTTTACAAAAAGTCTGAGAAGGGAAGGGTTACGATGGATGGGTGACAATGTTGTCAGACAACTTGTATTCATGTCCTGTTTTGTAGGATGGAAATTTCTTTGTACAACTATGTAAACATAATAAGAATAATAAAAAAGTGTTTAAAAATAAAGAGACATTAGGATAACAATAAAAAGTTCAAAAATAAAATAAGAAATTATATCCAGTTAGAAGGAAATTTTTTATTGTGAAAATAGTGTACAGAGGGGTTACATTTACATGGGCAAGATAGTTAGTACATTTTTTATCAAGCATTATAGCCTCCTCCTTTGTTTACCCTTTCTATCCCTTCCCAGGATCCCTCCCCCTACCCAATCCTCGCCCCCCAAGTTGTAAAGTTCATTTTTGTCATGAAAACTTGTACTTCCCCTTGTTGCAACAGGTCCACATGTATCATTATTTAAACGACTTGTTTTAACCCTTCCCCTCCACAAATTATACTGACATCAAATACAGTGAAATCAGGGGTTATACTGTGGGGGAGGGGCATACAAAGCAACAAAGAAATAATCTTATAATTGTACCAAATGAGTGAAAGAAAAAAAAACATTTAAAATACATATCTTAGGGTTCATTTTCCTAACATCACCTTATCTGACCTTTTCTGCTTGACTCATACATATACTAGATATTGAAAATAAGGGAAATCATGGGACCTATGTTTATTTGGGCTTAGCTTACTTCACTTAATATAATTTTTTCCAAGTCTTTCCATTTCCTAACAAATGGGGCAATGTCATTCTTTCTGATGGAGGCATAGAATTCCATTGTGTATATATATCTCATTTTCTTGATCTATTCATCTACTGAGGGGCATCAGGGTTGGTACCATATCTTAGCTTTGGTAAATAATGCTGCAATAAACATAGTTGTGCTGGTAGCATTAGTGTGGTCTTGTTTGTAAACATTTGGGTAAATGCTCAAAAGTGGGACAGCTGGATCATTGGGGAGCTCTATGTGGAGTCTTTTAAGGAACCTCCATACAAATTTCCAAAGTGGTTGAACAAGTTTACACTCCCACCATCAACGCAGTAAGGTTCCCTTCTGTCCACATCCTCTCCAGCTTTTGTTGTTATTAGAGATCTTGATTTTTGCCATTCTAACTGGGGTGAGTTGGTATCTCAAAGATGTTTTGATTTGCATTTCTTTTACGGCTAGGGAGGTTGAGCATTTCTTCATGTGTCTATTGGCCATCCTTCTTTCTTCTTCAGAGAAGTTTCTCTTTAAGTCATTAGCTCAATTATTTATTGGGCAGTTGTTTCTTTGAGGATTTGTTGTTGGGGGATTTCATTTTTTGAGTTCCAAACATATTTTAGATATGAGACCCTTGTCCATTGTATGACTAGTGAAGATCTTCTCCCAATCTGTGGGCTTTCTATTGATCTTGCTAGCTATGTCCTTTGCCATGCAGAAACTCTATAACTTCATGCAATCCCATTTGTCCAAACTTTCTTTGATTTGTTGTGTTTCCGGGTATCTATTCAGAAAATTTTGGCCTGCACCAAGGAATCCTAGGGATTCTCCTATTCCATCCTGTAATGTTTTCAGAGGGTCTGCTTGGACTCCGAGGTCTTTGATCCATTTGGAGTTGATTCTGGTTCAGGGTGATACATAAGGATCTAGCTTTAGTTTTCTACAAGTAGTTAACCAATTATTCCAGCACCATTTACTGAAGAGGCTGTCTTTCTTCCATTCTATTTTTTTAGCTCTCTTATCAAAGATTAGATGGCTATAGGTCTCTAGGTACATTTCTGGGTTTTCAATTCTATTCCATTGGTCCTGAGGTCTGTTCTTGTGCCAATACCAAGCTGTTTTGATTACTACGGCTTTATAGTAGACTTTGAAATTTGGTATTGATATTCCTCCATCAGTGTTCTTTCTTTGAGGAGCATTTTTGCTAATTGGGGTCTTTTATTGTTCCATATGAATTTTTGGATTGGCTCTTCTATTTCCTTGAAGAATGAGGTTGGAATTTTGATAGGTATCGCATTAAATTTGTAGATAACCTTGGAAGTATTGCCATTTTCACAATGTTAATCTTTCCAATCCAGAAGCATGGGAGTTTTTCCCATTTGCAAAGTTCTGTTTTGATTTCCTTTTTTAAGATTTCAGAGTTTTCATCACAGAGGTCCTTCACTTCTTTGGTAAAGTTAATTCCTAGGTATTTCCTTTTTTGTGGAGCTTTTACAAATGGAGTTGCTTTCCTAATTTCAGGCCCAGTTTTCTCATTGTTGGCATACATAAAAGCCATAGTTTTTGGGGCGTTAATTTTATACCCTGTTACTTTGCCAAAGTTTTGAATCAGCTTGAGTAATTTGGGAGTGGAGTCTAAGGTATTCTTTAAATACAAGATTACATCATCTGCAAAGAGGGAGAGTTTTATTACTTCTTTCCATATTTGGATCCCATTTATGTTTGCCTCTTGTCTTATTGCTGAAGCTCGGCATTCTAATACTAGGTTGAAGAGAAGTGGAGAGAGTGGACATCCTTGTCTTGTTCCTGAGTTAAGAGGAAAGGGCTTTAGTTTTTCACCATTAAGTATAATGCTGGCTGTAGGTTTGTCATATACAGCCTTTATTGTATTGATGAATGTTCCATGGATTCCTAATTTTTCCAAAACCTTCATCATAAAGAGGTGTTGGATCTTGTCGAATGCTTTTTATGCATCTATTGAGACAACCATGTGGTTCTTATCCTTGCTCCTGTTGATGTGATGAATAATATTAATTGATTTGCGTATATTGAACCAGCTTTGCATCCCTGAAATGAATCCTGTTTGATTGTGGTGTCTTGTTTTTTGGATGAATTGTTGAAGTCAATTGGCCAAAATTTTGTTGAGAAGTTTTGAATCAATGTTCATCTAAGAAATGGGTCTGTAGTTCTCTTTCTTTGATGAGTCCCTGCCTGGTTTTGGAATGAGGATGATGATGGCTTCATAGAATGTGTTCGGTAGTGAACTTTCTCTTTTAATTTCATTGAAGAGTTGGAGGAGAATTGATGAGAGCTCAGCGTTGAAGGCCTTGTAGAATTCCGATGTAAAACAATCTGGTCCTGAACTTTTATTAGCTGGCATGTCTCTTATTGCTGTTTCTATTTCAATGCTTGATATTGGCCTGTTAAGATGGTTTAACTCAACATGGTTTAGTTTTGGCATGTCAATATGTGCTAGGAAAAGGTCCATTTCTGCCAAGTTCTCAAACTTATTAGCATAAAGTTTTGAGAAGTATTCCCTTAAAATATTCTGAATCTTGGTTGTTTCCGAGATGATGTTTCCATTCTCCTCTACGAGTTTATTTATTTGGGTGTGTTCTCTTCTTTTTCTGATAAGATTTGCTAAGGATCTGTCAGTTTTGTTAATTTTTTCGAAGAACCAACTCTTTTTTTTTGTTGATTCTTTCTACAGGTTTTTTGGATTCTGAATCATTTAATTTTGATTTAATTTTAAATATTTCTTTCCCTCGATTAGATTGGGGTTTATCTTGCTGCTTTTTTCAAGGAGGTTCAGATGTCTCATTAAATTATTGGTTTCAGATCTCTATAATTTGTTGATGTAGGAACTCAGAGATAAAAACTTGCCTCTGAGTACTACCTTTCCTGTGTCTCAGAGGAGCTGGTAATTTGTGTGCTCATTTTTGTTGAATAGCATGAACATTTGAATTTCCTTCCTAATCTCTTCCTTGACCCACTCGTTATTAAGCAGTGCGTTGTTCAGCCTCCATGTGTTACCGGACTTTCTTTGGTAGTTTTGGTGTTGAGTTCTAATTTTATTCCCTTTTGGTCTGTGAGAATGCAAGGTATAATTCAATGTTTCTGATTTTTGGACGTTTGCTTTGTGGCGTAAAATGTGGTCTATTTTGGAAAATGTTCCATGTGCTGCTGAGAAAAACGTGTATTCTGATGATGCTGGGTGAAATATTCGGTATATATCTGTTAAATCTAGTTGATCTATGCAGCTGTTTAGATCTGGAGTTTCTCTGTTGAGTTTTTGCCGAGTTGATATATCTAGTGGGGAGAGTGGTGTGTTAAAATCCCCTACAATTAATGTCTTTGAATCTATTTGGGATTTGTGGGAAATTAGTGTTTCTTGGATGAATTTGGGTGCTCCATTGTTTGGTGAATAGATATTTAGAATTGTAATATCCTCCTGAAGGAGAGATCCCTTAATTAGTATGTAGCGACCTTCTTTATCTCTTCTCACAAATTTTAATTTGAAGTCTATTTTATCTGATATTAGGATTGCAACTCCCGCCTGTTTATGGGGGCCGTTTGCTTGGTAAATTTTGTTCCAGCCTTTAACGTTGAAAATGTGTTTGTTTTTACAGGCAAGATGTGACTCCTGAAGGCAGCAGATGAAAGGATCTTGTTTTTTAATCCAACTTGACAGTCTATGTCACTTAATTGGAGAGTTAAGTCCGATGACCTTAAGAGAATGTACTGAGAGGTATTTGGAAGTTCCTACCATGTTATCCACCTTCTTGGGGGCTGCCAAAACTGGGTTCTTCCTATGGTTTTTGGATTCTCAGTTAGGGTGCACTTTCTTGGCCTTTATTGTGGTCTCGTTTGTTTTCTATGTGTAGGACGTCATTAAAAATCTTTAGTAGGCCTGGTTTGGTGGAGATGTATTGTTTCAATTTTTCTTTGCTATGGAAGGTTTTTATTTGACCTTCAGTTATGAAGGAGAGTTTATCTGGGTTCAGCAATCTTGGTTGATAGTTGTTTGTTTTAAGGGCATGCATACATCATTCCAGGCTCTTCTTGCTTTGATTGTCTCTGCTGAGAAATCTGAGGTGATTCTAATTGGTTTCCATTTATAGGTGATTAATCTTTTATCCTTGACAGCTTTAATGAACTTTTCTTTGGTCCGAATTGATCCTGTGTGGATTATAGTGTGGTGGTGGGATGTCCTATTCTGGTCTGGTCTATTTGGAGTTCTAAAAGCTTCTTTATCTGATTAGGCCGATCTTTTTGCATGTTTGGGAAGTTCTCTGCTAGGATCCTGTTAAACAAACTTCCTGGAGTATTAACTTCTGTTTCTAGGTGCTCCTCTACACCCATTATCCTTAGATTAGGCCTTCTGATGGTGTCTTCCAAGTGTTGGATAGATTTCTCATATTTCATTGATTTGTCCTGAATTGTTGTATGTTCCTTTTCTATAATATCTAGGCTGTCTTCAATCCCTGAGATTTGATCTTCTGCATGGTCTAACCTGCTGTCAAGGCTTTCTACTTTGTTTTTTATTTCTTTTCCTTCGAATTGGTCAGCTTTTATGACTTCAAATTATTTGTTAAAACTTTGTTTTAGATCCTGTATGAGCTTCTTTACTTCCTTAATTTGGTGTTCAGTGTTTATTCTCAGATCACTTAGTTGATTGGTTATGGTTTCCTTGGACTCCCATTCCTTCTGTTGGGTTCCATTCAGCATTCCCTTTGTGGTCTCCCTGAATTCCTTCAGCTCTTTGTTAATGGATTTTATGAATGACTTTAGTGATCTATGTGTATTCTGATCCTGCTCTCTCAATTCCTGTATTACTCTTGGATTAGATTCCTCCCGTTCGTGCGATTCCTGTAGTTCTCTTTGAGTGTTCTCAGCCTGCTCACGCCATTCCTGCTATTCTCTTAGAGTATTCTCAAGCTGCTCACCAAATCCTGTATCAGTTTTTGAGTAGCTTCGCAAGCTCATGATATTCCTTTATAAAACTTTGGATTGCCTCCTCTCTCTCCCTCTCACACTCATACAGAGTTCTTTGTAGGTTTTCGATCTTTTCATTTATCAAGTTTGCCATTAGTGTTTCTCGAGCTATTTGGGAACTCTCTCCTGGATTATTCATTATCTGTTCTCTCCCCTGATTATCATGAGTGGGAGTTGAGATACCCATACTTGCCATTTTTCTTGTGTTTTTTTGCCTTACTCTGCCCATTTGGGATGAAAATAACACCAGTTTTATTCTAGAACACTTTCTTAAGGCAAGCATCAACCAAAGTCTGTATTTGCAGTCAATAGTCTGCAGATAGAATCTGTACAGATACATCTATTCTAAATTAAACAACTATATATTAATGGTCTACGAACCGCAAAGAATTTGGCAAACCAGAAATTATTTGGATTAGGGAGAGATGTGGGTAAAAAATAGGAATAGGGAGATGTGGAAAGGCACAAGGAGAGTTATTTTAACTAAGTCCTAATCTCAAAGCAGCAACTAGCTTGGACAGTATGAAAGTAGAGAGAGAGAAAAAGAAGAAGAAAGAGAAAGAGAAAAAAAAGGGACCCGAAAAAAATAGAAAGGTAAAAATTAATAATATTATTCAGAATCAAAAACAAAGTATTCAGAGAAGAACATAAATATGATGAGAGAAGGGGAGGAATATAAAGGAGATGTGAAAAACTTAAAAGTAAAATCATTTAAAATATTATATAGGTATAAAGAGGTAGTAATTCTATTAAGGAATTTAAGTCTAAGAGGTTTTGAATTGAGTTATAAATTTGTGGAGTAAGTGTGTACACTACGGGGGATAAGGTTTAAAAATCGACAAAGGGTTTATCTGAGGATGTGCAGAAAGCACAATTAAGTCACATAAATAACGAAAGAGAAGAGCAGGTGAAAAGGATAAGAAAGAAAGAAAAAAGATCAGAAGTTCAGTAGAGCTAATCAGAAAACAAAACAAAACAAAAAACAAAAAAGGAAGAAAAACGCACACACACTTATACCCCTAAATTAAAATTCTAATACGAAAAAAATTTACTAGAAAATAATTTTGTTCAAAACAGGTAAAAATTAAAGATTAAAAAATATTTAGAAAAACAATTTTTTATAAAAGATACAACAAAAAAAAAGTTCTTTGATTTTTTTGGGAGGGGTGGGAAAAATCCAGGGTCTTCCTTGTGTCCGTAACCAGCCTCTTGTTGAAGTCTCTGGTTTGCTTGTGCTCCTCTGTCTTGGTTGGTTACTTAAGTCAGTTTCTTTGAATAGGCAGAATAATGCTCTGCAATCCTCCTCCCAGGTTAGTAAAATGGGAGGAGATGGATTTTTCCTCGAGTTTGAAGATGCTGTGATGAGGCTAGGTTCTGGGTAGAGTTGAGGCCTTTCAGCAAACAGTAGCTTTTCCCAGGGGATGGTATGTGAGAAACTGACAGAGCCCAGCCTGGAGCCACTCTCAGGGTTTCTGTTTACTGAAATTTCAATTGATTGTCAAAGCTGCTAAAGGGAGTGGCAGCTCTGGCTCTGATTATCCCGTGAAGAAAGCCACTCCTGGGGCTGGGGCCGGAGCTGGGTGACTTTTCCCTGGGTGGAGCTGAGTCTGGCAGGTCAGGTTAGGCTCTTGGGACCTGCTAGATGACTCTAGATTTATTCCAAGGCCTGAGTTGGAGCTAGCAGCTCCGCCGAGCTTTTTTGGTATCCAAGATGGAGATCTCCAGTACTGGGAGGGGTGGTGTGGCCTTCCCTCCTCTGCTCCCGGAGAAGGAATGAAGTTGTTAGGCTTCTACTCACACTGAGTCTTGGTTCCTGGGTCGTCTCTGCTCTGTGATCTACAGGATGAAGATGTCTGCTCCTTGTTGGTTCTTGCTGGTGTTGAGTAGAATCCGCTCGCCCGATGTGTCTGACTCCTTTGTCCCAGAATCTCTGTGATTCAGGTATGGCGGCTGCAGTCCCCAACGCCACTGCTGGCACCAGCGCAGCAGCTGCTGGCAAGTGCTCAAGGCTGTCTCCTTCCCTGGATTTTCTCTCTCTGGCCTAACTCTCTGTCCTGTGAAGGCACACTTGGTGTGATTCTCTGGCTTAGGACTGTTCAGTGGAACTCTAAAACTGCTTTCTATGAGAGAGCTTGTTTAGCCTCCAGCTTCTCCTCCGCTATCTTCCTACAAAAAAAAATTAGAAAGAAAATTTCTTTGGGGTGAGAAATGCAGTTTATTCTATAGCAACTCTCACTTCAGCAATAAATTCAAAAGCTAGACCTCAAGTAATTGAAATTAAGTAAGAAGTTGAGTTTACAAAAGAAAAAAAAAAAACAAACTCCACCTACTCTTTCTTGCCTGGACACCTGGTGTGGGTAAAAATGCATCAAGTTCCTGAATTGGAACCAAAGTGACAAGGACATTACTTGGTGGTTCTAACTTCACTGTCGCCTATTAAATTAGCTTGAAAACAGCATTGAATCCATCAGTCTCAAGTGAAACAGACAGTGGACCAAGATACAAAGAAGGTTGCAAGATGGACTGTTCAGAGACACTCAGCGGATCCCTTTAAGGATAAGACTTGCTAAGTGTTAATTCGTGCTAACTCGAGTGTTTCTATAATTTACCTGTTTTCTACTAAATTTACATTTTAAGCCTGTTCATTAGGTGGAGAGAAGGGAATTTTTAGCATTTGGTAAGAAGAATTCAAGGATTTGATTGCACATGAAAACCTGTGGGGGATGTATAAAGCAACTGGGCCATAACACACAGCAGGGCCCAGTAATCAATGTGGCCCCATGTCCTGGCCCTTGGAATGCACGGGGCATACCACCAAAGGGTCAGGGCATGCTGCTGGAGGGGGTAGGATGTCATCCTCACATGATGAGCTGTGAAGAAGTGATTGGGGAACAGGCAGTTTGTGAAGTGATGGTTGAAAACTGTTAGGCAGGAGACCCTCTAGAATGATGGAGGGGTTCAACCTATATATAGGCTGCATGGTCAGAGCATTGGAATTGGAGAAAATCAAGGGAAGATCTGGAAGAAAGGAAGTGATGAGGTAGAAGAGGTGAAAGATCTGCGAGAAGAATTTGAGGGAGAGCAGGAAGGTAAGGATGCCAATTGGCCACCAGGCCAGAGTAGTGTAGGCCAATGGATAATGGAGAGGCCTAAAGAGAAGAAGTAAGTGATGGAAGGAAAAAATGTAAATTAGGAAAGGTCTATAAAGAAGGAGGGTGTAAGGAAAAAGGATAAAGCCTTAACTATTGAAGTTTGGAGCTTTGGAGATAATTTGGGTGTGGGGGGGTGGTGGGTTGCAGACCAAACTATGTGTGCGGCTGCCCATTGGAGATCTGAGATTTGGTGGTTGGTGCTGGCTTGTCACTGAGTGTACAGCCCAGGACAAGGTAAATGCAGGCCCATTTCTAGTGTCAATAATGTTTTCTTCAATGTGACTCATTGGATTGTCTTGTTTTATACATCATAAGTATACAAGGTCACATTAATAGTCTCAAAGGCCACGAATTTTGTAAAATGTTGAGGTCATAATAGGTTTGCAAAACCCAATGAGAAGGTGATGTTGCAATGGCAATATGATATCACAATATCAAATCATAATAATATTTTGATGTCATAATTAGTTGGTGATGCCATAACGGTGATGAGGTCACAATAGATTTATGATGTCACAGTGGGTTGATGATGTCACAATGGCATACTTGACTTCAATTTTCATCAACTCCCAATGAGAATATGAATTCAGAATGGGATTGTGAGATCTACAAAGTCATGCATTGGCCCAAACGTGATGAACTCCCAACAGGTATGTGATGTCACAATGTGACACAATGCTCATGATATCTGACAGAGTGATGACACAATTTTCAAGATATCAGAGTGTATTTATAACATCTCATGTCATACCAGATATATGAAGTAAAAAACAGATTATGAGATCACAAAGGGCCTATGTATCACAAGGGCATCATGACAAAGTTATGAGGAGAGAACTGGTAAATGATGTCACACTGGTGATTCTGCCTCCACGGGTTTGTAATATAACAATGGTGTAGCTGATCTCAATTGTTAGACCATAATGATTATGTGAGTAAAGAATTGAATTTTGTTCCATATCTTAGCTATGGTAAATAATGCTGCAATAAACATAGTTGTGCTGGTAGCTTTAGTGTGGTCTTGTTTGTAAACATTTGGGTAAATGCCCCAAAGTGGGATTGCTGGGTCATAGGGGAGCTCTATGTGAAGTCTTTTGAGGAACCTCCATACTGCTTTCCAAAGTGGTTGAAAAAGTTGACATTCCCACCAACAATGAAGTAAGGTTCCCTTATGTCCACATCCCCTCCAGCATCTGTTGTTGTTAGGAGTTCTTGATTTTTGCCATTCTAACTGGAATGAGGTGGTATCTCAATGTTAGTTTGATTTGCATTACTTTTATGGCTAGGGATGTTTAGCATTTCCTCATGTGTCTATTGGCCATCCTTCTTTCTTCTTCAGAGAAGTTTCTCTTTAAGTCTTTCGCCCACTTATTTATTGGGCAGTTGTTTCTTTGAGGATTTGTTGTTGGGGGGATTTAATTTTTGAATTCCAAGTATATTTTAGATATGAGACCCTTTTCTGTTGTATGGCTAGTAAAGATCTTCTCCCACCATAGCTAAGATATGGAACCAAGCCAGATGCCCTTCAGTAGATGAATGGATCAAGAAAATGTGGTATATATGCACAATGGAATTCTATGCGTCCATCAGAAAGAATGACATTGCCCCCTTTGTTAGGAAACGGAAAAATTTGGAAAAAATTATATTAAGTGAAGTAAGCCAGGCCCAAAGAAACACAGGTCCCAATGTTTCCCTTATTTGCAATATCTTGTATATGTATGAGTCAAGCGGAAAAGGTCAGATAATGTGATGTTAGGAAAATGAACACTTAGATATGTATTTTAATGTTTATTTTCTTTCATGCATGTGTTTCTAACGCATTTATAAGATTATTTCTTTGTTGCTTTGTATGTCTCTCCCCCACAGTATAACCTCCACTTTCACTATATTTGATGTCAGTATAACTTGTGGAGGAGATGGAGAAAAACAAGTCGTTTAAGAATTCAGGTGGACCGGTTGCCACAATGAGAAGTTCAAATTGTCATGACAAAAATGAGCTTTACAATGTCGGTGGGGGTGCAGGGGGGGAAGTATTGGGTGGAGGGGAGGGGAGAGGCTGGGAAGGGAGCTGAAGGGTAAACAAAAAAAAAAGAATTGAATTTTGATTTCACAAAGGCCATATGCTTTTTCAAAGGTGCTAAGAGGTTATAACCGATTGAAATGTCTGAATGGCAATGTGATGACGCAAGAGATTAGTGATATCACGGTGGTAATGAGGTCACCTATGGAATAGTGATGTCACTACGAGTTTGCAATATTATAATCACATGTCTGATTTCTATTGCTACTAGTTCACAATGAGGTTAAATGTTCAAGGAAGGAGCTAGAAGTCCTAAAACCCATGATATTTCTAACATGTGATTTCAAAAAAGGATGGTGAAAACAGAATGGCACAGTGATATCACAATGTGAATGTGATGTCACAATATCATGTCATAATATTGTTAAGGGTGTTCAGAGGAAGATGGCAGAGGAGAAGCTGAAGGGCAAACAAGCTCTCTCATAGAGAGCAGTTTTAGTGTTCCAGTGAACAGTCCTAGGGTAGAGAATCACACCAAGTGTTCAATAACAGTACAGAGAGTTTGGCCAGAGAGCGAAAATCTAGGCAAGGAGACAGATCTGAACACTTACCAGTAGCCGTGGCTGCAGCAGATGCAGAGGCAGTGGCAGCTGTAGCCTCCATACCTACAACAGAGAGAGTCCAGGACAAAGGTGCCTGAAACAGAGGACTAGGTGATTCTACTCACCACCAGAAAGAACTGAGAAGGAGCATATATCTTCATCCTGCAGATCGCAGACCAGTGATGACCCAGGAATCAAGACTCTGGCTTGAGTTGAACCCTGACATCCTCATTCCTTATCAGGGAGCAGAGGTGAGAAGGCCAACCCTTGCCCCCCCCCCCACTGGAGATCTCCATTTTTGTGACTGACAAAGGCTGGGCTGAGCAGCTAGCTCAAACTCAGGCCTTGAAAGAAAACAAAAGAGTCATTTTGCAGGTCATAGGAACTAGAAGTTACCTACCAGGCTCAGTTCAACCGAGGGGAAAGTCACCCAGCCCAGGCCTCTAAAGATAGCTCTGCCCTAAGAAGAGTGACTTTCTTCACCAGGTAAACAGAGCCAAAGTCTGTCCCTCCCTGGAGCAGCCTAGACAAACAATTGAAATTCAGTAAACATAAACCCTGAGAATGGCTTCAAGCTGGGATCTGTGAGTGTCTCAGGAGCTAGCCCCTCAGGGAAAAGCTACTGTATACTGAAAGGCCTCAACCCTACCCAGAACCTAGCCTCATCACAGCATCTCCAAACTAAAGGAAACAGCCAACTCCCTCTTTTGTGATACTCAAAGAAGATCTCCCTCCCACTAAACTAGCCTGGAAGGAGGATCAGAAATTCCTGCCTAACACAGAGCATTTTCTGCCTGCCCAAACAAAATGACTTAAGAAACCAATCAGGCCATAGGAAAACCAAACACCACAAGCATACCAGAAACTCCACTAAGAGAATGGTTACAAACACAGGGGAGATATAGGGTCTTCCCATTCCCCCCCCCCAAAAAAAAAAAACCAAAAAATCAAAGAACTCTTTTTTGAACCTTTTTTAAAATTTTTATTTTTAAGTGTTTTCTGTTACTCTTTTTATTCTCATAATTTTTATTTTTGGTGTGTGTTTGTGTGTTGTGTGTGTGTGTGTGTGTGAGTGTGTGGTGTGTGTGTGTGTGTGTGTGTGTGTGTGTGTGTGTGTGTGTTTAAACTCTTTTGATCTTTTGGTCTTTTTTTGTTGTTTACATTTTTTCTCTTTCTTTTTTTCATCACTTAATTGTTGCTCTGCTCATGCCCAGATATATACCTGTTGTCAATTATTAGACCTTATTCCCAATTGTGTACATACTTCATCCAGAAATTTATTACTCAACAACCTCTTAGGCTTAATTTCTTTAATAGCAGTATTATCTGTTTATAACTACATAATTTTCAAGTAACTAATTTTAAATATATTTTTATTGTGAAAATACTGAACAAAGGGTTTACAATTACATGGGCAAAATAATGAGTACATTTCTTATCAAGCATTGTAGCCTCCTCCTTTGTTTCCCTTTCTCATCCCTTGCCATCCCTCCCGTCCCCCCACCAACTCCCCCCCCAAAGTTGTAAAGTTCGTTTTTCGACATAACAACTTGTACATCTCATTATTGTAATGGGTCCACCTGTATCCTTATTTAAAAGATTTGTTTTTTTCCCTTGCTTCCACAAATTTATGTTTCCTTTCTATCCCTCCCCTCCTGTCCTCCTATCATTTTCTTCTCAAAATAATATCTTTAAACTTATGTAATTTTAAGTGTTTCACTTCTTAATCCTAAATTTTTGTGTTTCCATTTTTTTGTTTTTTTTTTAATCTCTCTCCTATCATTCTGTCCAATTCATTTCCCTCTCAAAGATTAGGACTTGGTTAAATTTACTCTCCTTTTACCTCTCCACATGCCTCTAGTCTTATTTTTCCCCACATTTCTCCCTAAAGCTAATAATTTCTGGTTTTCCAAATCCTTCTTTGCTGTTCTTAACCCATTAATCAATGATTGTTTGATGTTGAATAGATTGTGTCTATTGAACTAGATTGTATCTTCAGCCATTTTGATTGTGCAACTATAGGACTCTGGTTGATGTTTGCCTTAAAATAGTGCTCTAGCACAAAATTGGTATTACTTTCATACAAAATGGGCAGAACAAGCCAGAAAAACACAAGAAAAATGGCAAGTCCAGGTATCTGAACTCCCACTCATGATAATCAGGTGACAGAATAGTTAATGAATAATCCAGAGAAAAGTTCCCCCAAAGCTCAACAAATACTACTGGTAAACATAGTGATTGAAAATATTAAAAACTTGCATAGGGAGCAAGAGGAGGCAAACAAAAAATTAATACAGGAATCTTATTAGCATTAAGAAGCTACTTAAATATAAATACAGGAGTTGTGTAAGCAGGGTGAGAACAGTCAAAGAGAAATACAAGAATCATGTGAGCAGGCTGAGAACAGTCATAGAGAATTACAGGAGTTGTGTAAAACATGAGGAAGCTAATCAAAGAGTATTGCAGGAATTGTAAGAGTGGGATGAGAATAGACAAAGAACCATAAAGGTATTCATGGAATCCATAAACAGACAGCAGATAGAATTCAGGAAGACCATGAATGAAATGCTGAATGGAGCCCGACAGAAGGAATGGCAGTCCAAGGAAAACATAACCAATCAACTGAGTGATTTGAGAATAAACACGGAACACCAAATTAAGGAAGTAAAGTTCCTAAAGATCTAAAACAAAGCTCCAACAAAGAATTTGAAGCCATCAAAGCTGACCAAGTAGAAGGAAAAGAAATTAAAAACAACATAGAGAGACTTGACAGTAAGTTAGACCATGCAGAAGATCCAATCTCGGGGATTGAACACAGCCTAGATATTATAGAGAAAGAACATACAACTATCCAAGACAAATCCAAGAAATATGATAGAACTATTCAATATTTGGAAGACACTATCAGAAGGGCTAATCTGAGGATAAGGGGTGTGGAGGAGCACCTAGAGACAGAAGGTAATGGTCTAGGAAATTTATTTAACAGAATCCTAACAGAGAACTTCCCAAACATCCAAAAAGATATGCCTATTCAGATTCAAGAAGCTTTTAGAACCCCAAATAGACCAGACCAGAACAGCACATCCCACCATCACATTATAATCTGCAAAGCATCAATTCAGGCCAAGTAAAGGACCCTTAAAGCTCTCAAAGAGAAAAGATCAATTACCTATAGAGGAAAACCCATTAGAATCACCTCAGATTTCTCAGCAGAAATGATTCAAGCAATAAGAGCCTGGAAGGATATATGCCATGCCTTAAAGACAAACAACTGTCAACCAAGAATTCTGTACACAGCTAAACTCTCCTTCATAACCAAAGGTCAAATGAAAAGCATCCATAGCAAAGAAAAATTGAAACAATATATTTCCACCAAACCAGGCCTACTTAAGATGTTCTAAACTTAGAAAACCAAGAAGACCACAGTAAAGGCTAGGAAATGGCATCCAAGGGAATAAAATTAGAACTTAACACCAAAAGCCGCCAAAGAAAGTATTGTACCACATGGCGGCTGAACAACACATTGTTGAATCACCAGTGGGTCATGGGAGAGATTAGAACGGAAATTCACATATTCATAACATTCAACAAAAATGAACACACAAATTGTCAACTCCTCTGGGACACAGAAAATGCAGTACTCAGAGGCAAGTTTATAGATTTGAGTTCCTACATCAATAAATTACAAAGATCTGAAACCAACAATTTAATAAGACATCTGAACCTCCTTGAAAAAGAGCAGCAAGATAAACCCTAATCCAGTAGATGGTAAGAAATAATTAAAATTAAAATTAAATAAAAATTAAATGAATTAGAATCCCAAAACACCATAAAAAGAATCAACAAAACAGAGTTGATTCTTCAAAAAAAATTAACAAAATGGACAGACCCTTAGCAAATCTTATCAGAAAAAGAAGAGAACACACCCAAATAAACAAACTTAGAGATGAGAATGTAAAGATCACCACAGAAACAACCAAAATTCAGAACATTATAAGGGAATACTTCTCAAAGCTTTATGCTAATAAGTTTGAGAACCTGGCAAAAATGGAAGTTTTTCTAGCAAATATCGTCATGCCGAAACTAAACCAAGTTGAATTAAATCAACTTAACATGCCCCTATCAAGCATTGAAATAGAAGCAGCAATAAGAGACCTCCCATCTAAGAAAAGTCGGGACCAGATGGATTTACAACAGAATTCTACAAGGCCTTCAAAGCAGAGCTGACACCAGTACCCCTACAACTCTTCAATGAAATTGAAAGAGGAAGTTGATTACTGCACTCATTCTATGAAGCCATCATGACCCTCATCCCAAAACCAGGCAAGGACTCATCAAAGAAAGAGAACTAGAGACCCATTTCTTTGATCTACATTGATGCAAAACTCCTCAACAAAATTTTAGCCAATCGACTTTAACAATTCCTCCAAAAAAACATACACCAAAATCAAACAAGTTTCATTTCAGGGATGCAAATCTGGTTCAATATATGCAAATCAATTAATATAATTCATCACATCAACAAGAGGAAGGATAAGAACCACATGTTTACCTCAATAGATGCAGAGAAAGCATTTGACAAGATCCAACACCACTTTATGATGAAGGCTCTGGAAAAACTATGAATCCAGTGAACCTTCGTCAATACAATCAAGGCTGCATATGACAAATCTAAAGCCAGCATTATACTTAATAGTTAAAAACTAAAGCCATTTCCTCTTAGCTCGCAAAAAAGGAAAGGATGTCCACTCTCTCCACTTCTGTTCAATTTAGTATTAGGATGCCTATGTACAGCAATAAGACGAGATGGAAACATAAAAGTGATCAAAATAGGGAAAGATGATATAAAACTCTCCCTCTTGGCAGATGACATGGTCTTGTATTTAAGGAATCCCATGGACTCCAATCCCAAATTACTCATGCTGATTCAAAACTTTGGCAAAGTAGCAGGGTATAAAATTAACTCTGAAAAATCAATGGCTTTTCTATATGCCAACATTGAGAAAAGTGTGGCTGAAATCAGGAAAGCAACTACATTCATAATACCCAACAAAAAATAAAATAACTAGGAATGAACTTAATCAAAGAACTGAGGGATCTTTATGAGGAAAAAAAACTGAAATAGGAAATCAAAACGGAACTTAGAAAGTTGAAAAATCTCTGATGCTCTTGGATTGGAAGGATCCACATCGTGAAAATGGCAATACTTCCCAAGGCTATCTACAAATTCAATGACATACCTATCAATATTCCAAGCTCGTTCTTCAAGAAAATAGAAGAGTCAATCCAAAAAGTCATATGGAACAATAAAAGACCCCAAATAGCAAAAATGATACTTAATAGAAAGAACAGTGTTGGAGGAATATCAGTATCAATTTTCAAACTCTACTACCAAGCCATAATAATAAAAACATCTCGGTACTGGCACAAGAACAGACCTCACAACAAAAGGAATAGAATTGAAAACCCAGAAATGAACCCACAGACCTATAGCCACCTAATTTTCGATAAAGGAGCTAAAAAATAGAATGGAAAAAACCAACCTCTTCAGTAAATGGTGCTGGCAAAATTGGTTAATCACTTTTAGAAAACTAAAGCTAGATCCTTATATATCACCCTGCACAAGAATCAACTCCAAATGGATCAAAGACCTTGGAGTCAAGGCAGTAACCCTGAAAACATTACAGATCAAAATAGGAGAAACGATAGATCTCCTTGACATAGGCTGAAATTTTTTAATAGAAATCCAGAAACACAACAAATCAAAGAAAGGTTAGACAAATAGGATTGCATAAAATTCCAGAGCTTCTGCATGGCAAAGGCATAGTTAGCAATATCAATAGAAAGCCCACAGATTGAGAGAAGATCATCACTAGCCATACAACAGACGAGGGTCTCATATCTGAAATATACCTGAACTCAAAAAACTACATCCCCCAACAACAAATCCTCAAAGAAACAACTGCCCAATAAATAAGTGGGCTAAAGACTTACAGAGAAACTTCTCTGAAGAGGAAATTAGAATGCCCAATAGACACATGAAGAAATGCTCTATTTCTCTAGACATAAAAGAAATGCAAATCAAAACAACATTGAGATTACACCCCACCCCAGTTAGAATGGCTATAATCAAAATCTCTAATCACAACAGATGCTGGAGGGGATGTGGATAGAAGGGAACTTTACTGCATTGTTGTTGAGAGTGAAAACTTGTTCAACTACTTTGGAAAGTAGTATGGAGTTTCCTCAAAAGACTCCACATAGAGCTCCTCTATAACCCAGAAATTACAGTTTAGGGCATCTACCCAAATGATCACCGACAAGGCAATACTAAAGCTATCAGCACAGTATGTTTATCACAGCATTATTTCCCATAGTTAAGATATGGGACCCACCCAGATGCCTCTCAGTAGATGAATGTATCAAGAAAATGTAGCATATATTTTATATATATATATATATATTGGAATTTTATGCTTCTATCAGAAATAATTACATTGCCCCATTTTATAGGAAATGGAAAGACTTGGAAAAAATTATATTAAGTGAAGTAAGCCAGGCCCAAAGAAACATAGGTTCCACGGTTTACCTTATTTGCAATATCTAGTACATATGTAGGACAAACAGTAAAGGCCAAAAGCTATGTACATATGACCATATATGATGATGTTAAGTGAAATGAACCCCAAGATAGGGACACAAATATGTTTTTTCTTTCTTACTATAGTTTCTAATGTATTTATAATGTGCCATGTAATTTTTTGTTGCTTTACATGTTCTCCCCTCATGGTATAACCCCTACTGTCACTGTATTTGTTTTCATTGCCCTGCATCTACTCTAATTCAGGGAGGAGAAGGGAAAAAACAAAATGCTTAGAAAAGGATACAAGTTGACCGATATAACAATGAGATGTACAAGACATTATGTTGAAAATGAACTTTACAACTTCGGCAAGGGGGTGTGGTAGTTGTTGAGGTGGGACGGATGTAATGGTAGGGGGAAAACAAAGGAGGAGGCAAGTATTTAGTGATGATAAACTCTAGGGAGGAAGCCAGAGACAAAATGTTGTTAGTAGCTGTATTCTTTTCTGAAAGGATGACCTTTCTCTGTCATGAGAATGACTTGTCACAGAGTTAAACTTTAAGCTGCAGCCTCGTCCAGAGCTGAAAACAATACCCACCATTCTATGTCTTCTTCTTCCTGTAGAAAAAGACCCAATCCTCAGGGTTCTAGGGCACATCACAACACTTATGGCCTCTAGTGCTTGCCCATGTCCAACACACATACACACACATACACACACACACACACACACACACACACACACACACACACACACACACACACACATCAACATGCTGAAGAAAATTATCCTCCCTTGAAACCAAAGCATTCTTACTTTCTGAGTTGGTCCTATGATATGAAGTTCAAACTGGAGTTGAGAATTTCATTCTGTCTAGATGAGTCTTTGAGGACTTCACACCTACTGAACTCTTCAGGATTTCTAGTGTTAAAGAGAGTTCTCTATTTCCTGAAGCCCAGCAGAGCGTGGGTTTCCTGATCATCTTAAGAAACTACACTCAGTTTCTAGAAATAATGCTTTTATGCTGTAGGTGCTCCATACATATGGACAACCAACCCCAGATATGTCTGTGTGACTAGAGTCTTCTCAGTCTGATCTCTGCTATCCTTGCTCTGTATATATCTAGGTTAGGAAATTTCTTCCAGATAGAATCTGGTGTCTTCTTCATAAAAATGTCTTCTTTGTTTCTTGCCTCAGATAACTGAAACTATATGAAGAGAATGTTATACTTATAAGGAAAGAGAGGCACAGAAAAGTTTCCACAGCTGTGGACAGCACACTTCAAAGGACCAGCCTAAGCTAGCACCACCACTGTTTATGGACACGTGGTTCTGACATCAGCCAAAAAGGATGCTTCTCTGAGCACATACTTCACAAGCCTATTCCTTATGTTCTTCCTGCAGGTAAAGAGTCCCATGGTATTAGAATTGGCACTCACCTTTTGAACAGATAGTTCAGTATATGCTGGGTGTTTGCTAACTTATGGTAGGTGTACAGAAAGGGTGGGCTGTGAAGTCAAGTTCTACAACACCTTGTAATAGACTTAACCCTGTCCAGGTTAAAGTGACAATGTGATGTACTGTGATATCCTAATGGCATTAGGGAAGACAAACTATACATACAATAATTCTAGGGGCATAGAGATACTCTATCTCCTCAAATAGCAGGCAAAATCTTTGTTGTACTATTCATTTTGAGCAGAAATGCCCTATTTTTGCCATTAGTGTATGTGGAACATCTGCAATTATAATTCAATTCAATATCCCCTTAATTCTTACAAACACTTAATGGATACATACTTCATCTTAGAAGATTATTCTTTTACTGTTATGGTAAAAGTGACATACAGATGGCTTACTGTTAAGTAAGTCAATTAATGAATACATTTCTTTTTGAACAGCATCAACCCTACCCTTTCTTCCTCCATTTTTATCATCCCAATCTTGCTCACGAGTTGTAGTTCATTTTCAAAATCGTGTCTAGTGATTATCTCTGCTGCATTTTGTCCTACAATTTTTATGCTCCCCCTTTACTCTCCCCAAAAGGGTTAAACTGACATACAAGACAAAATGTACAGAAAATAAAAACAAGACAAAGAAAACATAAACAAAATATCGAAACCTTCATTTCCAAGTCTTTGAGTTCATATCTATAAATATCATTTTATATGCTCATATGCAATCACTTATTGGGATTCATGACCCTCTTTAGAATATCCTCCTTGGGTCTCACAGTGTGAATGATTGGAGTCCAGTATAATTTATCATGTGTTTTTGTGTATTTTTTTGTCTTTTTCCATCCAGTGTATTTTTGGCTTTTATCATCCAGCGTGTTTACTTTTAACTTATATGAATATTCTAGTTAGAAAAAAGGAGGGAAACCATGCAACCTATGTCTCTGTGGGTATGGCTTACTTTACTTAATATAATTTTTTCCACATTTTTCCATTTCCTTCTGAGTGGCACAGTATTATTCTGTCTTATGGAAGCATATAATTCCATTGTGTCCGTTTTTGATGCATTTGTCTTTTGTGGGACTTTACTCAGAGTCCTGGAAGCAATTGCTGTCTGCAGAGAGAGAGAGAGAGAGAGAGAGAGAGAGAGAGAGAGAGAGAGAGAGAGAGAGAGAGAGAGAGAGAGAGAGAGAGAGAGAGAGAGAGAGAGAGAGAGCGCCAGGCAGCCATGCCCCTGGGTGTATAGACCCCACATGTGTACACACAAGGCCAGCCCATGTGCTGATTAAATGCTTCTTTTCACAGAGGTTCTTTAGGCACACACTTGCGGCCATCTTCCCTGGACACCGTGTCCAAGTACCAAGGATGCCCTATATTGTGAATGATCATTGTTTTTCAGCACCCTGATATTTATGAGCTAAAACTTGAGATAAAGTACTACAATATGGACAAAAATGGAAAATTTCGTTTAGGTAGTAACTTCCTGATTAAAACTCCAAATAGCTCAGTAAACAAGAACAAGAAATACCAACTGGGATTATATCAAACTAAAAACTTTTAGCACAACAAAGTAAACAATCAATAGATCAGGAACATTGTTGCTTCCTTAGGCAATGGTAAATGGATGCATTTGTAGAGACCTCTGTATATTGAATCTGGACTGTAACCTGCTTGAATCAACCAGCAATGTTCTGTAGCTGTTTTGGATAATAGGTGTGTGAATTTACCATCTGGGTATGATGCAATAATATCTTTCATTGACATCTCACTGGCATAATTTTTTTTGGCCATTTCACCATGCACCTGAAATGGCATATTCTGATGCAATCCGGTTGCGTCATCCCAAATAACTTTGATGCAAATAGTTCCTTGACACAGATATTAGAGCAAATACATCAAAGACAACTTCATCCCTGGGGCATCACTATCTGCTGTCCTGGAGGAAATCACATTACTTAGGATGAAGAAGGAGAATCTGCAAACATGTTTTCAATTCATGTTTTTCTCTGCATTCAGGGCCACAGATGCAGAGCCCCAGGGAAGTTTTACCCATTATTCCTGAGGATTCACAGAGGCTTTAATGAAAGATGCGCTACAGTGTACCTCTCTGTCAATAAAAAGACACATAGACACCAATAAAAAGATTTATGAATATATATACCTGACAGCCAGAATTTCACCTAGGCAGGTGCGTCAAAAATGAGCCTTTTGATGTTCACAATTGTTCTTCTCCAGCTTCCCCTCCTTATCAGGTCCTGTGCTGGCACTGGCTGCTTTTCTACTATGAAGCAACGAGCACACATGGATGGAGATGAAATGATTGCTGGGTTTTTCCCTCTCTACACTTTGGGAACAGATCGCACTCAAAGTGATGATTCTGGAGATGGACAGAACAAGCCGTAAGTAACTCATCATTGTATTTCCATTTACAAATTTGTTCTCAGGATGGGCAATGGTAACTCCAAGTGCACACATAAATGCTCTGTGTCTTCTCTACCCTGACATCCCATCCTTTTGCTAGAGAAACACCTCAGTTTCATTATTTTATCTCGCATGTACTTTTGAGCGGTTTTCTGCCTACAAGTAAGAGAGAAATCTAGTTTCCATCCAAGTATATTCTTCTTTCTATGATGGTAAGCTCTTCGTGATATTTACTTCAGTTTTATCTACCTTTTGATTTGTAGAACGTCCTCTTTGCTTGATTGATTATTGCTTCTGTGTTTTCATACTCTATTTCCTTTTCTTTTTGAATTTAATTTTAATATAAAGATGATTATAGAGAGGTTATAGCTATGTAAGTCAGGTAAAGAATACATTTCTTTTTGAACAATGTTATGCCTCCACATGTTTCCTCCCACTTCTTGATCGCCTGACTCCTCTTCTGCTCCAAGATGTAAAATTCATTTCCAAAGCAGTGTCTAGTAAGTATTACTGTTAAATTGGCATACCTTTTGTCTCACTGTTTCTACTTGATTATTTCATTCCTTTTACTAACTTGTGGAAGTTTTTACCATTTCCTAAATTTTCTATAGCCATAGTTTTTTTTAATTTTCTTTTATCTTCATTATTTTATTTTCAATTTTTAAAAATTACATTGTAAAGAATATATACAAAGGGGTTAAATAATTAAGCTAGTGAGTATATTTCTTTTTGAACAGTGTCACTCCCTCCCTCATTCTCCTTCAGTTTCTTCTATCCCAACTACTCTCCCTGACAAGGGGTATAGTTTATGCCATATTGTCTAATGTGTATCATTGCTTAATTGTTTCACCTTTTGTCCCACCCTTTCTGTTTTCCATTCTCTTCCACAAATTAAATAAGCTTATATGCAAAACTTTAGAGGAATAACAAACAGGACAAGAGGGGATTATACCAAAGAAAAAGCGAAAGGAAAAATGGAAAAAGAGGAAAAAGAAGAACAGAAAACAGTACAATAAAAAAATCAATTTGTTTCTAGTTCCTTCAGATGCAGTGCAGGTGCTTCAGCTAATTATCTGTTCTCTTGATTTATAGGAAAGGTTATGTTTTCCTTTTATTCCCCTTTTTCTATACCAATATGGTTTTCATTTTATTTATTTCATTTTATTTTCATTTATTTTCATTTATTTATGGTTTTCATTATATTTATTTCTTGAAATTTGCCTTGAAAACAATTCACTTTATCATCCATTAATCATTTAATTAAATTGAATAATCTTAATTATTATTTTACTACTTAATTTTGGTTAATGGATAATTCATGTAATTTTCATGTTATATGCTTATTTTCCTTTTTAATTTCTATCCTTACTATATGTGTTTGTATATATGCTCAATAAACTTTCAACATTTTAAAAATCTGGATGGCTTTGTGTCCCATCCCATGATTGTTTGCTTGGAGAGAAGTTTTACTCAGAAGTTGAATGAGGTGTTCAGCTGGTGTATGTGAGGATCTTCTGATCAAGTTTGAAATTTAGATCTGCTGCCTCCCTGTTGATTTTGTCAGAATGATCCATCCATAAAATCTTCAGCTATTATTATATTGAGGACTATCAAAGTCTGCTTAACATAGTTTAGTGATTGTATAGTATGTAAATACACATTTTGAATTGCTATTTCATCTTGTAAACTTGATATCTTCATCATTACATTACAAAATGTCACTTCATTGCTTTGATTAAAGTCTATTGGATATGTTATACACACTCCTAGTTTCTTTTGTATTTCAATTGTATTTACTGACCTTTCTTATACTCACTGAGGGCCACTGATGGTGAAGTGAGTTTCTTGGCATCAACGTTTCCTTTGGCCTTGGGTTTTTATTCATTCAGCCATTTTAGCTCTTACTGGTAGAATTTCATGCATTTACCTTTGCAGTCATTGTTGACAGGTCACAGTTCCTTATTGCTATTATGTAATTTGTTCTCCATGTTAATTGAAGCTTCTTCGACTTTTTCTCTCCTTCAGTGGTTATGAAGGAAGTTCAATAGTAGTGTCTTTTGATTACTGGATTATGTGCTTTCATTTGCTGTTATATATTTTCTGGTAATTACTGGGCTGAAAATAGATGACAAGAAGCTATTTTGGAATAACAACTCTCTGGGATGAGGAGGATGAAATAAAAAGAGAAAATAAACATACAAGCAATAGAGGGCTATGATCAAAGTCCATAAATGAATGTTCAGAAATGTCATAATGAAATCTTTTAATTTACTTTTAAATTAAATCTTTCATTTAATATAGTAAGATGAAATGTTAAAGACAAACAGGAACTGCAACTGCATTATATTCCTCTTATCATTTGTAATATTGGATATCCAATTTTAGATTCTACAGTAATTACAAGATGTAATTATATTAACAATTTTTCCCTCTGCATAAAAATTGTGTGTGTGATTTTGCTAGCACATTTACAATGTTAGAGTATTTTCAACTAGTTTTATAGCCACTTTCACTAGTAGGTTTTACACATTCTTGAATACTTTTATTACTCATCTATGGTTCAATCTTTTGCACAAAATGCTTTTCTGTTAACTATGTAAAAATAACTATTTATTTTTGTATACAGTGGTTCCATAAACATTTAACATTTCCCATTTAAAAACTTCTTCAAACAGCTGTCTACCCATTCTGATTTTCTCACAAAGTGGTCATATTACATGTGCATTAAATTTGGATGACAAATAGAATACTTTTGTTGTTTTTTTTTGTGGAACAGGTGTGTGGGAGTATATTCTTTTAATTGTACTTGTCTGGGAATATCTTTACCCTTTTATCCTTCACTTCTAATGGATGTCTTTGCTGGCAACAGTAATCTTAGTACCCAATTTATCCATTTTTGTCCCTAATCTTTTAAAGATTGTCTGCCGTTCTCTCCAGGATTCTATGGATTCTAATGAGGAGTCAGCCATTAGGAAAACAGAGGAATACCTATGTGTTATGAGTTCCATTTATAGCTTCTGTACACGAGTATGTGTTGTGGTCAAATATTTGATTAAGCTTTCATCTCTAGCTATCTCATATTTCTATCATTGTCTACATTAGGAAAGTTAAATTCTGCCATTGCTTCTTAGAACAAGCATTTTAACTTTTGTCATTCTCAACCATTTACTAAATCCTCAATACACTAATATTTGCTTTTTCAAAATAGTGTTGTCAGCTTTTGACCAATCATTTCCCACATGTCTTCATTCTTACTTTCAGGTTCCTCCTATATATGCATATGTTCAATTAGACTTTATTCAAGCTTACTATTTGTTTCTGTTTAGAAGACATCATTAACATGATAGGCTTCCAAATTGAAATTTCAAGTATGTGTATACCATGAGTTAAACAAGTTAAGCCTCACATTTTTATTTCTTCCTAGCCTCCATTATTTCCTTTTTAAACAATATGTATTGATTCAATATTATTTCTTTAGAATGTGTGTGTACACATACTCACACCATTGCACAGACATAACAGAGAGAGAGCAAAGTGTTGATTCTCTTTATTCCTCTGTAGTCTTTCTAGAATCTCAACCTAACAATATTGGGAAGGCAATAGAGATTACTGCATTTTACAATGGTGGCCTTGAATCTTTGGATTTCAATGTAAAGTTTACAATTCTTTCATTAATCTTCATGTTGGAGATTTCTTTCTCCATTATGATGTGCTTGCAGTTAGATTCATCCCCTTGGTTTTATTACATAAATAAGAATAAAATTCCTTCACCTGGTATTTGAGCTGTCTTCTGGCTGATATTGCAGGAAGAGCTGTTCAATATTTCAGGTCTGTTAGTTAGAGAAACTTAATATAGAATCTTCCTTAAATAAATTAAACCACCCAACAACAAATCCTCAAAGAAACAACTGGCCAATAAATAAGTGGGCGAAAGACTTAAAGAGAAGCTTCTTTGAAGAAGAAAGAAGGTTGGCCAATAGACACATGAAGAAATGTTCAACATCCCTAGCCATAAAAGAAATGCAAATCAAAACAACATTGAGATATCACCTCACTCCAGTTAGAACAGCAAAAATCAAGAACTCCAATAACAACAGATGCTGGAGGGGATGTGGACAGAAAGGAACCCTACTTCATTGTTGGTGGGAATGTAAACTTGTTCAACCACTTTGGAAAGCAGTATGGAGGTTCCTCAAAAGACTTCACATAGATCTCCCCTATGATCCAGCAATCCCACTTTTGGGCATTTACCCAAATGTTTACAAACAAGACCACACTAAAGCTACCAGCACAACTATGTTTATTGCAGCATTATTTACCATAGCTAAGATATGGAACCAACCCAGATGCCCCTCAGTAGATGAATGGATCAAGAAAATGTGGTATATATACACAATGGAATTCTATGCCTCCATCAGAAAGAATGATATTTCCCCATTTGTTAGGAAATGGAAAGGTTTGGAAAAAATTATATTAAGTGAAGTAAGCCAGGCCCAAAGAAGCATAGGTCCCATGGTTTCCCTTATTTGCAATATCTAGTATAGGTATGAGTCAAGCGGAAAAGGTCAGATAATGTGATGCTAGGAAAATGAACCCTTAAATATGTATTTTAATGTTTTCGTTTCTTTCATGCATGTATTTCTAATGCATTTATAAGATTATTTCTTTGTTGCTTTGTATGTCCCTCCCCCACAGTGTAACCCCCGTTTTCACTATATTTGATGTCAGTATAACATGTGGAGTAGATGGGGACAAACAAGTCGTTTAAGGATTCAGGTGGACCTGTTGCAACAATGAGAAGTACAAAATGTCATGTCAAAACCAGCTTTACAATGCCGGTGTGTGGGGGGGAGGGGGGTATAATTGGGTGGGGGGAGGGGGGTAAAATTGGGTGGGGGGAGGGGGGAGGCGGGGAAGGGAAGTGAAGGGTAAACAAAGGAGGAGGCTGCAATGCTTGGTAAGAAATGTATCCATTATCCTGCCCATGTAATTGTAGCCCCTTTGTACAGTATGTTCTCAAATAAAATAAAATACAATTTAAAAAAAAAAAAAAAAGAATCTTCCTTAAATAACTATTGAAGATGTATTACTTAGCCCAGCCTGCCTTATAACCACATAAGATAAACTGGGTGACCGAAAACACAAGATTTTTCACACAGTGGAGCTAGTTACTCGAAGATAAAAAGCAAGAGAATATTTGGTGTCTCATGAAAGACTATTCCATGTTTAATGGACAACATTAGTGTTTGCTGTGGTGCATGTGATTATGGGGAATAAGCAAGCTCTCTCTTAAGTTTCTTAATCTTATGCATGACAAATTCCCTTCATGTCCTTAATCCCATAGAGAAGCATAAAAGACTATATTTGCATTCCATCATAGTTGGGATAATGCTTTAACATATTCATTGGCACAGAAGCAAGTACTTAGTCCATCAAATTGATAAGTTTTAAATTTCTATGCTCATTATGCAGGTTTATCTTCAACACCTACCAGTTTGTTTTGGCCTTGGCTTTTGCTATTGAAGAGATCGATGAAAATCCTCATATTTTACATAACTTGACGCTAGGATTTAATATCTGTAATGCTCATATGGAAACTTGGAAAACATTTAAAAATCCCTTCACGAGCCTCTTTGGGAAGGACAACCTTCCAAACTACTCTTGTGTGAGAGTGAGCAAGTCTATAGCAGTACTGACAGGACCATCAGGATTATTATCTTCCCAGATTGGTATATTGCTGAACCTGTACAGGTTTCCCCAGGTGAGAGTGGTAGGAGTGAAGGGATATAAAAAAGTATCTAATTTGGTGCCATTTCATCTGTTAGAAGATAATTATAGGAAGATACTGGATTTATGAGCCTATCAAATTTTGTGATATCAAGAGTAAGTATTCAAAGTAATAGAGATCCACACTACCATTTTTAGTAAAGGGACTGGAAAAGTTAGAGCCACAAAGAGATTGTTTGGACTTTTAAGCATTGTCAATAATTTTCTTAAAAAATCAGGAAATGGAAAAATGACTTTAAAGTATAGCAATATGTTGAGCTGTGTCCTGATGGCTAACTGCAATCCAAGCTACTAAGGAGAAATCTCTAATTAACCAACAAAAAGCAGGAAGTAATGTGTGGTTTGAGTGATAGAGAGGTAGCTTTGAGGGAGAAAGCCAAGGAAGTACACGAGGCCTTGAGTTCATGCTCCTACAATAGTACACACACACACACTCTCTCTCTCACTCACACACACACACACATGTGTGCACATGCACGTAAGATATTATGTTGAATGATATAACTCAGACTCACAAAGGGAAAGGGACATGTGTTCTCTCATATGTGAAAGTTAAATCTAAAATATGAACATGTAATATAAAATAAATATAGGACACACACATATCCATTTACAAATAGATTTGATTAATCTGTAAACTATGGTACACATAGAGGTGGAATCCCATGGTATAACATTTCTGATCAACAAAGAGATATAAAAAACTAGCACTAGAACATTGAAGCATAACTTGTCTGTGGAGAGTTGTTAGAGGGATGTGCAAAGGGGCAGAGAAATATGGAGTAGATGTTGGGAAAATACAACATATCACATATATGTATGTATATGTCTATATATAGATATTTAGATATATATACATATTCAGATGTGTGTGTGTGAAAATGGACCAAGGAAAGTCAAGGAATGGGTAGAGTTGCTATAGATTGAATGAGTTGATGGAAATAGTGACAAAGATCAAGGAGCTTTGTAGGAACAAATTGAAATGTACAACTATTAAAAACAATTTTTTAAACTAAGAAAAATCTACCTTCCACCTACTTCAAATGGTTATTTAATACATATCATAAGTGAGATCATAATGGATAGAAATCTTCTCATTCATGAAACATTCAATTTTCATTCCGTTTAGCTTACATTTGGGCCTTTTGATCATGCTCTGAGTGACCATAAAAACTTTCTTGCTCTGTATCAGATGGCCTCAAAGGACACATCGATCGCCATTGCCCTGATCTCCTTACTCCTTCATTTCAGCTGGAACTGGGTTGGACTATTGACCTCACAAGATGAGAATGGCTTGTGGATTCTTCCTGAATTAAAAGAAGAGATGGACAAGAATAGAATTTGTGTAGACTTTGAGCTAGCAATCCCAACCTCTGGCTTGGCATATGTTTTTAAAGTCATGGCACTTTATAAACAGATTAATAAATCTTCAGCAAACGTCCTCATCATACATGGTGATAATGAAGCCTTACTAGATATCGTAAGACGTATTGAGCAATTTTTAGTAAAAGGAAAAGTTTGTATCATGAACTCACAGCTAGAGTTCACCATGAGGAGGAAATATTTTGTATTAGGTTCATTACATGTACCTCTCATTTTTTCACACCATCATCCAGATATTTTGGGATTCACAGATTTTGTCAAGGCAGTTAACCCTTTCAAATATCCAGAAGACTTTTTCCTAGCAAGGCTATGGTTTCTGTCTTTTAATTGTTCAGATTCAGAGTCAGACTGTGTAATGTGGGAGAACTGTCCTCACGAAGCCTCCTTGGATTTGTTGCCTGGACACATTTTTGACACGACTATGTCTGGAGACAGTTACCATATATACAATGCTGTGTATGCTGTGGCCCAGGCTCTCCATGAGCTGCTTCTTCATCAAACAGAAGCACAAACAGTGGGAAAGAGGGAAGGGGCAGTGACTTCCCCTGCACAGGTAAGGCCTTCTGTGTTAGATCACATACCCCATAGGCAATGTCACTTCCTAGATAGTTTTCATGCCATATAAAATTTAAGCATTTTTGGTATGTTTTCCAAATCCAACAAATAATGTTTGTTTAAATGTCTGTGAAGTACTCTGGACGTATTTTAGTGCTCTTCAGGAAAAGCAGGCCATAACAAGGTTCAAGTGAGTTCCATGTTTCATAAATTCTTTTAATTACAAATAGCCTCAACATATTCATAGGAGATAGTTTTCCGTATTTTTTATTGTCAAGATGATATACAGAGCGGTTACAGTTACACAAGTAAGATAGTAAGTACATTTCTTGTCAAACTTGTTACCCTTTCATTCGTTTTTCTCTTACTTTCCCTCCCTCTCCCCCTAAAATTGTACAGATCATTTCCAAAATATTGTCTTGTATATATTGCTGTTGCTTTGACCCCTCCCATATAGCAGATGTTTTGAAAACTATAAATGCACCTTGAGTTTCCCTATGAGTTTCTTATCTAATAGCAAAAGAATGACCTGCTGAATAGAATTATCCACATTTTGGATAAGGGACCTAGTTTTATTCTACTTTAAATATTAAAATTTTACCAAGTTCAGATTAGCAACATGCATAAAATTAGTGGTTGTGGGAAACACTGGCTAGACTACTGAGAGTCATCTTATTTGTGACTCTCTAGACTTGGTTTCTTTTGAAAAGATTGCATCTACCCCTTTGCTGAGTGACCAAGATTTGGCAAAATTATTTTTATTCCTCCATAGATTCTCTTCTGAAATGCTTCATTAGGTGGTTCTACTATTCTTTCATTCTACATCAAAATTTAAAGGCAATCAGGAACTATTTTTCTTCAGGTTTTCTTTCGTAACTCAGGATGTACTTCACCATAAGATGATGTATGTCTTTTAGCTGCACTCTTTTCTGAAGAACATCCAGTTTCACAATACTGCTGGAGATCAAGTGACTTTGGATGAGAAAAGGAAATTGGAAGCAGACTATGACATTGTAAACATATGGAATTTCCCAGAAGGTCTTGAACTTGAGGTGAAAGTAGGAAAGTTTTCTCCATATGCTCATCAACTGTCTTTATCTGAAGATATGGTACACTGGGCCATAGGAACAATAGAGGTGGGTTGGGTTTAATTGCAATGATTTTAAGGACATATAAGTAAGAAAATTTCAGCCTTAAAATGTATATCTGGTTGGATAACATATAAGAAAATTTCAGCCTTAAAATGTATATCTGGTTGGATGCCAGCAACCTATTCCTGTAATACTAGCTAATTAGGAGACTAAGATAAAAATATTGTGGTTTGAAGGCAGTCCAAGCAGGATCTTCTCTGAGAGGCTTATTTTCATTTAACCACCATAAAAGCAGGGCTGGACACTAGTGACTCATGCCTGTAATCCTATCTACTCAGGAGAAAAATATCCTCAGGACTAAGATTACATATCTGTTGAAAGTCCAACTGGGCAGAAAAGTCTTTGAGACTCTTTTCTCAATTGACCATCAAAAACCTCAGATGGAACCTCAGGTCAAGTGGTAGAGTGCTTACCTTCAGGAGAAAAAAGCCCAAGGAAAATGAACATGTACTTATATCAAACCCTGGGACTAGGACAAAAAAAATAGACATTCACAGTCTCTACATGGTGATTTAGAATAGTGTCATAAAATACATATTTCTTTTTTCATTTTTTATTTTTTATTTTATTTTATTTTTTTGTGAACATAGTGTACAGAGTGGTAACAATTACATGGGCAGGATTATGTGTACATTTATTATCAAGCATTGCAGCCTCCTCCTTTGTTTACACTTCATATCCCTTCCCAGCCTCCCCCACTCCCCCACCCAATCCGTCCCCCCTCCCCCTTCCCGCACCAACGTTGTAAAGCTCGTTTTCGACATGACAACTTGTACATCTCATTGTTGCAACAGGTCCACCTGTATCCTTAAACGACTTGTTTTTACCCATGTCCTCCACAAGTTACACTGACATCAACTATAGTGAAAGCAGGGGTTATACTGTGGGAAAGGGACATACAAAGCAAAGAAGAGATAATCTTATAAATGCGTTAGAAATGCATGAAAGAAAAAAAAACATTAAAGTACATATCTAAGGGTTCATTTTCCTAACATCACATTATCTGATCTTTTCCACTTGACTCATACATATACAAGATATTGCAATAAGGGAAACCATGGGACCTATGTTTCTTTGGGCCTGGCTTACTTCACTTAATATAATTTTTTCCAAGTTTTTCAATTTCCTAACAAATGGGGCAATGTCATTCTTTCTGATGGAGGCATAGAATTCCATTGTGTATATATACCACATTTTCTTGATCCATTCATCTACTGAGGGGCATCTGGGTTGGTTCCAGATCTTAGCTATGGTAAATAATGCTGCAATAAACATAGTTGTGCTGGTAGATTTAGTGTGGCCTTGTTTGTAAACATTTGGGTAAATGCCCAAAAGTGGGATTGCTGGGTTATAGGGGAGCTCTATGTGAGGTCTGTTGAGGAACCTCCATACTGCTTTCCAAAGTGGTTGAACAAGATTACATTCCCACCAACAATGAAGTAAGGTTCCCTTCTGTCCACATCTCCACCAGCATCAGTTGTAGTTAGAGTTCTTGATTTTTGCCATTCTAACTGGAGTGAGGTGGTATCTCCATTTTGTTTTGATTTGCATTTCTTTTATGGCTAGGGACGTTGAGCATTTCTTCATGTGTCTATTGGCCATCCTTCTTTCTTCTTCAGAGAAGTTTCTCTTTAAGTCATTACCCACTTATTAATTGGGTAGTTGTTTCTTTGAGGATTTGTTGTTGGGGTTTTAATTTTTTGATTTCTAAGTATATTATAGATATGAGACCCTTGTCTGTTGTATGGTTAGTAAAGATCTTCTCCCAATCCATGGGCTTTCTATTAATCTTGCTAGCTATCTCCTTTGCCATGCATAAGCTCTGCAACTTCATGCAATCCCATTTGTCCAACCTTTCTTTGATTGGTTGTGTTTCCGCGTCTCTATTCAGAAAATTTCAGTTTGGGCGTAGGAGACGTAGGGTTTCTCCTATTCCATCCTGTGATGTTTTCAGAGTGTCTGCTTTGACTTCGTGGTCTTTGATCCATTTGGAGTTGATTCTGGTGCAGGGTGATATATAAGGATCTAGCTTTAGTTTTCTACAAGTAGTGAACCAATTTTGCCAGCACCATTTACTGAAGAAGCTGTCTTTCTTCCATTCTGTTTTTCTAGCTCACTTATCAAATATTAGATGGCTATAGGTCTGTAGGTTCATTTCTGTGTTTTCAATTCTATTCCATTGGTCCTGAGGTCTGTTCTTGTGCCAGTACCAAGCTGTTTTGATTACTATGGCTTTATAGTAGACTTTGAAATTTGGTATTGATATTCCTCCAGCAGTGTTCTTTCCATGGAAGAGCGTTTTTGCTATTCAGGGTTTTTATTGTTCCATATGAATTTTTGGATTGGCTCTTCTATTTCCTTGAAGAATGAGGTTGGAATTTTGATAGGTATCGCTTTGAATTTGTAGTTACCCTTGGGAAGTATTGCCATTTTCATGATGTTAATCTTTCCAATCCAGGAGCATGGGAGGTTTTGCCATTTTATAAGTTCTGTTTTGATTTCCTTTTTGAAGATTTCAAAGTTTTCATCATAGAGGTCCTTCACTTCTTCGGTTAAGTTAATTACTAGATATTTTATTTTTTGTGGGGCTATTACAAATGGGGTTGCTTTCCTAATTTCAGCCCCACTTTTCTCATTGTTGGCATACAGAAAAGCCATTGATTTTGGTGGGTTAATTTTAAACCCTGCTACTTTGACAAAGTTTTGAAGCAGCTTGAGTAATTTGGGAGTGGAATCTCTGGGATTCTTTAAATACAAGATCAGGTTATATGCAAAGAGGGAGTGTTTTATTTCTTCTTTCCCTATATGGATCAACATTATATCTGCATCTTGTCTTATTGCTGAACCTAGGCAATTTGATACTAGATTGAAGAGAAGTGGAGAGAGTGGACATCCTTGTCTTGTTCCTGAGTTAAGAGGAAATGGCTTTAGTTTTTCACCATTAAGTATAATGCTGGCTGTAGATTTGTCATATACAGCCTTTATTGTATTGAGGAATATTTCTTGGATTCCTAATTTTTCCAAAACCTTCATCATAAAGGGGTGTTGGATCTTGTCGAATGCTTTTTCTGCATCTGTTGAGATAACCATGCGGTTCTTTTTCTTGCCCCTGTTGATGTGATGAATAATATTAATTGATTTGCATATATTGAACCAGCTTTGCATCCCTGAAATGAATCCTGTTTGATCGTGGTGTATAATTTTTTGGAAGAATTGTTGAAGTTGATTGGCCAAAATTTGTTGAGAAGTTTTACATCAATTTTCATCAAAGAAATGGGTCTATAGTTCTCTTTCTTTGATGTGTCCTTGCCTGGTTTTGGAATGAGGCTTATGATGGCTTCATAGAATGTGTTACGTACTGAACTCTCTCTTTCAATTTCATTGAAGAGTTGGAGGAGTATTGTTGTTAACTCTGCTTTGAAGGCCATGTAAAATTCCGCTGTAACACCATCTGGTCCTGGAGTTTTCTTAGCTGGCAGGGCTCTTATTGCTGTTTCTATTTCAATGCTTGATATGGGCCTGTTAAGATGGTTAAACTCATCTTGGTTTAGTTTTGGCTTGACAATATTTGCTAGGAAAAGTTCCATTTCTGTTAAGTTCTCAAATTTATTAGCATAAAGTTTTGAGAACTATTCCCTTTTAGTGTTCTGAATCTTTGTTGTTTCTGTGGTGATGTTTCCATTCTCATCTCTGAGTTTATTAATTTGGGTGTGTTCTCATCTTTTTCTGAAAAGACTTGCTAAGGGTCTGTCAATTTTGTTAAGTTTGTCGAAGAACCAACTCTTTGTTTTGTTGATTGTTTCTATAATTTTTTGGATTCTGATTCATTTAATTCTGATTTACTTTTAATTATTTCTTTCTGTGTACTGGATTGGGGTTTATCTTGCTACTCTTTTTCAAGGAGGTTTAGATGTGTCATTAAATTGTTGGTTGTAGATCTCTCCAATTTGTTGATGTAGGAGCTCAGAGCTATAAACTTGCCTCTGAGTGCTGCTTTTGCTGTGTCCCAGAGGAGCTCGTAATTTGTGTGTTCATTTTTGTTGAATAGCATGAACATTAGAATTTCCTTTCTAATCCCTTCCATGACCCACTCGTGATTCAACAGTGTGTTGTTCAGCCTCCATGTGATACCGGATTTTTTTGGTGGCATTTGGTGTTGAGTTCTAATTTTATTCCCTTTTGGTCAGATAGAATGCAAGGTATAACTTCAATGTTTCTGAATTTAGACAAGTTTGCTTTGTGGCCTAAAATGTCTTCTATTTTAGAAAATGTTCCTTGTGCTGCTGAGAAAAATGTGTATTCTGATGCTGCTGGGTGAAATGTTTGGTAATTGTCTGTTAAATCTTGTTGATCTATGCAGCTGTTTAGATCTGGAGTTTCTCTGTTGACTTTTTGCCGAGTTGAACTATCTAGTGTGGAGATTGGTGTGTTAAAATCTCCAACAATTAATGTCTTTGGATCTATATGGGATTTGAGGGAAAGTAGTGTTTCTTGGATAAATTTGGGTGTTCCATTGTTTGGCGAATAGATATTTAGAATTGTAATATCCTCCTGAAGGAGATATCCCTTAATTAGTATGTAGCCACCGTCTTTATCTCTTCTCACAAATTTTAATTTGAAGTCTATTTTATCTGATATTAGGATTGCAACTCCCGCCTGTTTTATGGGGGCCGTTTGCTTGGTAGATTTTGTTCCAGCCTTTAACATTGAAAATGTGTTTTTTTTTACGGGCAAGATGTGACTCCTGAAGGCAGCAGATAGAAGGGTCTTGTTTTTTAATCCAACTAGACAGTCTGTGTCGCTTAATTGGAGAGTTAAGTCCGTTAACATTAAGATATAAGACTGAGAGGTATTTGGGATTCTTGCCATGTTATCAACCTTCTTGTGGGCTGCAAAAACTGTGTTCTTCCTATGGTTTTTGGAATCTCAGTTTGGATGCAGTTTCTTGGACTTTATTGTGGTCTTGTTGGTTTTCTATGTGTGGGGCATCTTTAACAATCTTTTGTAGGGCTGGTTTGGTGGAGATGTATTGTTTCATTTTTATTTGCTATGGAAGATTTTTATTTGGCCTTCAGTTATGAAGGAGAGTTTAGCTGGTTACAGAATTCTTGGTTGATAGTTGTTTGTTTTTTTGGGCATGGCATGCATCATTCCAGGCTCTTCTTGTTTTGATTGTCCCTGCTGAGAAATCTGAGGTGATTCTAATTGGTTTCCCTTTATAGGTGATTAATCTTTTCTCCTTGACAGCTTTAAGGATCTTTTCCTTGGTTTGATTTGGTCGTGTGTGGATTATAATGTGGCAGTGGTATGTCCTATTCTGGTCTGTTCTATTTGGGGTTCTAAAAGTTTCTTGTATCTGAATAGGCCTATCTTTTTGCATGTTTGGGAAGTTCTCTGCTAGGATCCTGTTCAATAAATTTCCTAGGCCATTAACTTCTGTTTCTAGCTGCTCCTCTACACCCATTATCCTTAGATTAGGCCTTCTGAAGATGTCTTCCAAGGGTTGGACAGAACTATCATATTTCTTGGACTTGTCTTGGATGGTTGTATGTTCTTTCTCTATAATATCTAGACTGTCTTCAATTCCTGAGATTCGATCTTCTGCAATTCGATCTTCTGCAATATCCTGGCTATTATGAACAGTGCTGCAATAAACGTGGAGGTGCATGTGTCCTTGTATAGTGGTTCCTGTTGTTCAGGATAGATGCCTAGAAGTGGTATGACTCAGTCATAAGGGATGTCAATATTCAGCTTTCTAAAGACCCTCCAGACTGCTTTCCAAAGTGGTTGTATAAGTGTACATTCCCACCAGCAGTGTAATAGGGTTCCTCTTTCTCCACATCCCCTCCAGCATTTGTCGTTGGCTGCCTTGATGATGTGGGACATTCTGACTGGGGTAAAGTGGCATCTCAGTGTTGTCTTTATTTGCATTTTCTTCACATCCAGCGATGGTAAACATTTCCTCATGTGTTTCTTTGCCATTTTTATCTCTTCATCTGAGAAGTCTCTCTTTAGTTCCCTTTCCCATTTAGTAATTGTTTTGGAAGGGATTTGTTTCTTGAGTTCCCTGTATGTACTGGATATAAACCCCTTCCCTGATATATTGCTGGTAAATATTTTTTTTCCCAATTAGATGGTTGCTTTTCTGGCTTGGTTGTTATAGATTTAGCTGTGCAGAAGCTTTTTATATTAAGGTAGTCCCATTTGTCGAGACACTTTCCAATTTGTTGTGACCCTGGGACTCTGTTCAGGAATTTCCTTCCTGTGCCTATAAGTTCAAGTTTCTCTCCTACTCTGTCCTGCAATAGTTTCAGAGATGCTGGTTTAATGTTAAGGTCTTTATTCTGTCTTGAGCTGATATTAGTGCATGATTATAGCCTGGGGTCCACTTTTAGTCTTCTCCATGTGGCCACCCAGTTTTCCCAGCATCAATGGTTGAAGAGACTGTGTTTCTTCCATTGTATGTCTTTGGCCTCTTTGTCAAGTATCAGCTGACTGGAGGCCTGTGGTTTTATTTTTGGATCTTCTATTCTATTCCATTGGTCTTCGGGTCTGTTTTCATGCCAGTACCATGCTGTCTTTGTTTTTATGTTTCTATAATAGAGCTTGAAGTTTGGCATGGATATCTCTTCCATGTTATCTTTATTCCCTAGAATTGTTTTGGCTATTCTAGGTCTTTTGTTGTTCCACATTGATTTTTGGACTATTTTCTATATTTTAGAGATGTATGTCATTGGGATTTTAATAGGAATTGCATTGAATTTGTATATTAATTTTGGCAGTATTGCCATTTTCACTATATTAAGTCTGCCTATCCAAGAGCATGGGAGGTCTTTCCATTTCCTAGTGTCTTCTGTAATTTCTTTCTTTAACTGTTTATAGTTTTCATTAAATAGTTCTTTTACATCTGTGGCTAGGTTAGTTCCTAAATATTTCATTTTGGGGGAGGTTATTGTGAATGGGTTTGCTTCCTTTATTTCCCACTCTGCTTGTACATTGTCAGTGTACAGGAAGACAACTGATATTTGTGGGTTGATTTTGTATCCTGCTACTTTGCCAAAGTGATTTATGATTTCTAAGAGTTTGGGGATGGAGTTTTTGTGATCGTGAATGTATAGTATCATGTCATCTGCAAAAAGGGATAGTTTAACTTCTTCTTTTCCTATATGGATCCCTTTAGTGTCTTTTTCTCACCTTATTGCCTGGCTAAGGGTTCCAGGACTATATTGAAGAGGAGTAGAGACAAGGCATCCTTGCCTTTTTGCCTGATTTTAGGAGAATTGGTTGTAACTTTTCCCCATTAAGTTTAATATTGGCTATTAGTCTGTAGTAAATGGCTTTTATTGTTTTAAGAAAAGTTCCTTCTATTCCTATTTTCTCCAGAGCTTTTAGCTTGAATGAATGTTGAATTTTATCAAAGGCGATTTCTGCATCTGTGTAGATAATCATGTGATTCTTGACGTTGGCTCTGTTGATGTGTTGGATTACATTTTTTGACTTACATATGTTAACCATCCCTGAATCTCTGGGATGAAACCTACCTCGTTGTAGTCTATGATTTTTAATGTTTTTATGGATGAATATTGTTAAGGATCTGTGCATCTGTTCATCAAGGAAATTGGACTGTAATTCTCTTTTTTAGTTGGGTCTTTGTCTGTTTTTGGGATGAGTGTGATATTGGTATCATAGAATGAGTTTGGGATAGCTCTCTCTATTTCTCTGAAGAGCTTGAGGAGTATGGGTATTATTCCTTCTTTACGGATCTTAAGGGTCTTCTTTAAGTGTCTTTAAGAATTCTCTTGTCAATCCATCTGGTCCTGGGCTTTTCTCTGTTGGAAGACTTCTGATTGCTTCCTGTATCTTGTTGTAGGATATTGGCTTATTTAATTGATTTACTTCTTTGCTCAGTTTGGGCAACTTGTGTTACTCTAAAAATGCACCCATTTGTGCCAGGTTTTCTTTCTTTAGAGAGTATAACTTTTGAAAGTAGTCAGTTAAAATTGTTTGGATATCTTGGGTATGTGTTGTGATTTTTCCTATGGCATCCCTAATCCTGTTAATATGGGTTTCCTCTCTTCTTTTTTTAAATTAATCTTGCCAGTGGTCCATCAATGTTGTTTATTTTTTCAAAGAAACAGCTTTTTCTTTGGTTAATTTTGGCTATGATTCTCCAATTCTCTATTTCATTGATCTCCACTCTTAGTTTGGTTATCTGGCTCCATCTAGTAACTCTAGGTTCCATTTTTTCTTTTTTTTTCTAGCTGTTTTAATTGCAACATGAGATTATTTACTTAGTCTGTCTCCATTTTCTTGATGTCGGCACTGAGGGCAATAAATTTGCCCCTCAGGACTGTTTTTGCTGTGTCCACAAGTTTCTTTGTGATGTGTTTTTCATTGTCATTGAGTTGTAGGAATATTTAAATTTCATCTTTGATCACTTCCATTACCCAGGCATTGCTTAGAAGTGTACTGTTCAATTTTCATGTATTTGAGTAATTTCTGCGGTATGCTTTGTTATTGAGAACTAGTTTGATTCCACTGTGGTCAGATAGGATACAGGGGATTATGTTGATCCCCTTGTATTTCCTTAAGTTCCTTGAATGAACTTTGATATGGTCTATATTGGAGAAAATTCCATGAGTTGCTGAGAAGAATGTGTACTCTGTTGATTCAGTGTGAAATACTCGGTAGATGTCAGTTAGTTCCACATGAAGTATGGCCTCACTTAACTCGGTAGCTTCTTTGCCAATCCTCTGGTTGGTAGACCTAACCCTTGGTGAGAGTGGGGCATTAAAGTCTCCTAGTATTATCAGATTGGGATCTATTTTATTCTGTAAGTTTGAGAGTATTTGCCTAACATATTTGTGTGCACCAATGTTTGCGGAATGTAAGTTGATGATAGTAATATTCTCCTCTTGGATTGTTCCCTGTATTATTATGTTGTGTCCGTCCTTGTCTTTGTGCATTGAATTCAATGAAAAGTTCATTTTGTCAGATATCAGGATTGCTACACCTGCTTTATTGCTACACCTGCTTTCTTACTGGGGGCATTTGATTGGTAGATCCTTTTCAACCCTTCACTCTGAGTTTGTTTGTATGTTTGGCTGAGAAGTGGGTCTCCTGAAGGCAACAGATGGATGGGTCATGTTTTCTGATCCAGTCTGCAGTTCTTTTTCTTTTGATTGGAGAATTAAGCCTGATAATATTAAAAGACAGTATAGAGAGATGCATTGTGGTCCCTGTCATTCCTTGTTTTCCTAAGTTTTTCTTCTTTCCTTTCCTCCTGTGTTTGCTCAGTTAGATGTCTATTACTGCCTGTCTGGGTACAGGTCCCTGTTCCCTTTTGCTATCTTCAGGTTGTGTTCCCCCTCTTAGTATTCTTTGTAATGCTGGCTTAATGTTTATGTATTCATTTAGTTTTTCTTTGCTATTAAAATTTTTCAGTTCTCCATCGAATGTGAATGCTATCTTTGCCGGGTATATCAGTCTGGGTTGGCAGTTGTTTGCTCTCAGGGCTCGTATGGTACTTTCCCAGGCCTTTCTTGCATTCAGTGTTTGTGTGGAGATCTGCAGTGATTCTAATTTTTTCCCGTTGTAGTAGAACTCCTTCTTCATTTTTGCTGCATGCAAGATTGTTTCCTTATTATTCAGACCTATCATTTTTACTATAATGTGTCTAGAGGTGTTTCTCCTGGGATGTTGCTTGTTAGGTTTTCTATATGCTTCTGTAATGTAGGTAAGATGTTCTTTTTTGAGATGGGGAAATTTTCACTGATTATCTTGTTGAATATGTGTTGCATTCCCTTGCTTTGATATTCCTCACCTTCGTCCACTCCAGTTATACGAAGGTTAAATTTCTTGGCACTATCTGCTTACTCTTGAACTTCCCTTCGGCATAATTTATGTGATTTTTCCATATCTGTAATTTTTTGGTCCAGTTGGTATATTCTGTCTTCTGTATTTGACAATCTACATTTCATTTCGTTCTCTCTGTTATCTGTGTCTTCCATTGTGGTTTGCATGGAGGAAATGGACTCATTTATGGATTTAATATTGGTTCTCAAAGTCCTAATCTCACCTTTCAATGAGGAGTGTACTGCCTCTATTTTGGCGCTAATCTCACCTCGTAGTGAGGTGTGGTCTGCCTCTATTTTTGCTTGCATCTCCTGTTTGATATCCTGCATCTCTTTCGATATTTCGACCCTGTGCTCTTTCAATTTCTGGTCTATTTCTTGCTTTATTTCTTGAGTCATTGCCTACAGCATCTCTTGGATGTAGCTTTTGTCTTCCATTCCTGTTTGCTCCCACTGGAGCTCTCCTCTGCTTGGCTGCTTGCTTTTGGTGATAGCTTGCTATCCTGGGTATTGATAAACCTTGTAATTTTTCTCTGTGATTTTGCAGGGGATTCAGGGATTATTGGAGACTAATCTGAAATTTTGTTTTGTTCAATAGGTGTTTGTCATTGCTTGGTTGCTGTTTCTGTGCTGGTAGAGAGTCTGTAACTGATTTCGGTTCTGTTGGGAGCCAACCTCCAGTTGTTGGTCTGAACCACATAGGGGTTCTTGGCTCTCTGCTGTAGATCACTGGCAGTTCCTGCCTTTAGAAGGTTGAATGGCCTAGACTGCTCCTGTTTTCTCCTACAGATGCTCTTGGCAAGATCGGATGTGCTGGATGCACTCTTCCAGATGTTGGAGTCTGCTATGGGCTCCTGATATTTTTTTTTGGCCGGTTGTGGGTTTGAACTCTGGGCCTGGGTGCTGTTCCTCAGTTCTACAGGTCAAGGCTGGCACCCTACCATTTGAGCCACAGCACCATTTCGGTCCCTTTCTGCTTATGTGTTGCTGAGTATTCAGATCCACGGCCTCATGCACCCAAGACCAGCACTCTACTGCTGAGCCACCTTACCAGCCTAAGATCATGACTATTATCAGATGCTTATGGCCTGTGTTGTCCAATTCCCAGCCTAGAATATATGGGTCAGGTTCTGGTATGGATTGGGCTTCTCTTGTCCTGACCCCTCGGGTCTTTTGCTGTCACAGGCGTGCTTCCCAAGGGGTGCAGTTCCCTGTTTTTCTCCCCTCTGCTGAGGCATATGCTCAGCTTCTGACTTCAGTTGGGAGGAATTTGTTGTGTTGCTCAGGCACTGGATTCCCAGGCCTGGTCCCAGCCCCTAGCCTGGGGCATGCCGGTTGGACCTGTGCTGTTGTGTATCCTGCCTAGGTTATGCAGCCTGGAATACACAGTTCAAATTTCTTCCACTGTTGGTTGTCTTGACACAATGGCGGTGTTCCTGGCTTGGGCATTTAATGTCCCTTCCAGGGGCACTCTTGCTCTAGCCTGGCCAGCTGTGTGTGCTCCATGGGCTGATGAAGCTCTCGAAAGTTCCCATTTTTAGTGGGTCCTGTGGTCCAGATGTTGGGATAGGGAGGCTGGGTCAGGGTCTGGGGATTCCCACCAGCTGTGGTCTCCCTTGAGGTATACACTGTCCCTTGTAGGGTACTCACCCTGGAGCTAGTAGCTGTTTCTGTGTGATGTAGGTCATTGGTTGTTGTTGCAATCAGAGTTCAGTTGAGGTGGTTGTGGGCTGGGATGGGCGGTGGTCGCTCTGCATGTTTCACTTCTGTCTCTGTCTCAGTTGATGCTGTTCTGGTCTGCGCCATAGGGTGGGCCTCCAGCATCTGCCCAAGAGGTAGGGGAGGGGCCTCCATGCACTGAGCACTGGGGTTTGTCTCTGCTTATGTTCTCTGGATCAGCACTGGTTCCTTGAAGTTCTTCTGCTCTGCTGTTCTGTGGGTGTCCTCTGTAGCTCTGGGGTTCCCAGTGTCGTGCATAGTGGCTTTGGTGTGATGGAACCTCTCTGCTCAGATATACAGTGAGGGGTGGGGGTGGGATTTTTGTGCAAGCTCCTGGCTCAGAGGTTTCTCTGTTCATAGCGATCAGCAGGTCCAACATCGGTACCTTAGGTGGCTTCTGTGTGGGTGACCTGCAGACAAACCCCTGTGTCTCTAGGACTCTGGCAGCCCCCACTGGGCTGGGCTGGCAGCGGCTTCACGTGCAGCAGTGTTGCCAGTAAAGATTGGGGGAGGGGTCTTCGCTTTTCTTTTGTCTGAAATTCTTCTTTTTCTCTCTTATTTTGTTTTTTTTTCCTCCTTCTGTTTTTCTCAGGGTGTTTGTCTTTTTGTTGTTGCCGGTCACTTGGGGAGATTAAGCGATGGAACTTGAACTCTCTTTTTTGGGGGGGAGAGCTGTGGTGTTTCCCTACTGCCCAGTTGCCATCTTAGTCCCCCCTCTAGATTCTGTTCTAATAATTCAGTATTTTAATACTATGGATTGTTGGAGCATTATGTAAAGTCTAAACAATTACTGACAAATATCTGCTTGTCCTCAGCCTACTCAATCTGCCTGCAGTGAGAGTTGTGGTCCTGGATTCAGGAAATCCCCTCAGGAAGAAAAGGCAGCCTGTTGCTTTGATTGCACACCGTGCTCATGCCATAGTGAGAAATTCATTTTCTTTGCTGGTATCCCCAATCCATGCAAGCCAATGCAAAAGTTGTATATTATGATTACAGAATCAAATTCTTCCTTCCTTCACTTAATCATCTAATTGTGACACTGGTTGATTCTTCTTGAAAAAAACATCATGGACTCTGATTTATGCATAAGATTAATTTTTTCTGGTCTATTGTATATATGTTTATTCAAATACTCAGTAATGTAAGCTTAACATCTATCAGAGTAAGTGCAAATCTTTTTAAGCACGAGGACCCCATCTTCTTCAAAATTACCTTCAGACTACAAAGAAAACACAGATCGTGTATATCTTTATTTCCTAGATCTTAGAACTGTTCTTGCAATGGAGAAAATACTCTGGGTTTGGTTTGGTGTAAGATGCAGGCAAAAGTGTTGTGCATAGTATGACTTTATAGTTTCAAAGAGTGATTTCTCCATCCTCTATAGGTGAGTAGAAGAGACAAATATAACAATTTCAAGGAAGGGTCACAGTTGTCCAATTTATATTGTATAGAGAATATAGAGGAAGTTGCAAAGTTTTACTACCCACAATTTTGAATAAGGGGTTTGACTTGTGCACACATGTCTGAGAATTATGGCAGCATGAAGAGGCAGAGAAAATTATTCATAGGATATTAGAAATGGCAAGTAACAGTATTTGTGATGGTCATTACAAGCAAAAGAATTTCAATCAGACTAAAGTATGAGAATATGGGAATGAGTGTGGGAACATGACAAAGACATAAAAATAATAGTGATCATGTCTGGTAATACTTGTTAATATTTACTTTATGCTACTAAGAATTCACGTGTCAGTATTATCTCTAGACAGGGACTTTCTAATTTCCTTTTAAGTATTGGAAATGGATAAATGTTTATTTGAATTCTTCACTAGATATGGAGCAGTGTATGAAGTGTCCAGATCATCAGTATGCCAATACAGAGAGAAACCAGTGCCTCCCAAGAGCTGCAAGATTCTTGACTTATGAAGAACCCTTAGGGATGGCCTTGGCCTGCATGGCTCTTTCTTTATCTACACTCACAACAGTTGTTCTTGGGGTCTTTGTGAAACACAAGAACACTCCCATTGTCAAGGCTAATAATCAAGCTCTCAGCTACATCCTACTTATCTCCCTCATCTTCTGCTTCCTCTGTTCCTTGCTCTTCATTGGCCGTCCCAACACCAGCACCTGCATTCTACAACAGACCACATTTGGAGTTGTGTTCACTGTAGCTGTTTCTGCTGTCTTGGCCAAAACTGTAACTGTGGTTCTGGCCTTCAAGGTCACTTCTCCAGGGAGAAGGATGAGGTGGCTTATGCTATCAGGAGCTCCTAACTTCATCATCCCCATCTGCACCCTGATCCAGGTGACTCTCTGTGGAATCTGGCTGGGAACCTCTCCTCCGTTCATTGACACAGATGCACACTCTGAACATGGCCACCTCATCATCCTGTGTAACAAGGGCTCCCTCACTGCTTTCTACTGTGTCCTGGGATACCTGGGCTTCTTGGCTCTGGTCAGCTTCACTTTGGCTTTCCTGGCCAGGAACCTGCCTAATACGTTCAATGAGGCCAAGTTCCTGACCTTCAGCATGCTGTTGTTCTGCATTGTCTGGCTCACTTTTCTGCCTGTCTACCACAGTGCCAAGGGGGAGGTCATGGTGGCTGTAGAGATCTTCTCCATCTTGGTGTCTAGTGCAGGACTACTGGGGTGTATCTTTGCCCCCAAGTGCTACATTATCTTGTTAAGACCAGATAGAAATTTTCTGCTTGGCTTCCGGGACAGAAGTCATCCCGGGAGAAATACACCCTCTTAAGGTGAAACTTACATGTTAGGTCAAATATATTCCTTTTCCCATCAGATATTAGTTTATATTGTTGTAATAACTTCGATGAATAAATGACTCTTACTCATTTTTCTAGCCAGAGCCAAGTAAATTTGAAATTTATTCTCTATATGTTTTATTATCCCATCATGTCAACTACTATATTTTCTCTGTTGACTTGTTTTCTAATATTGCTTTCTTAACCATTTGCCTAAAATTTCCTATTTAGTGTCAGTACTGGGGCTTGAACTTAAATTCTGGGTACTCTCTCTGAGTTTGTTGTTTGTGTTTTTTTACTCAAAACTGTGGCATTTCCACTTAAGTCACAGCTCCACTGTTGGCTCTTTGGTGGTTAACGAGATAACATTTTCATGAACTTTCTTGCCCAGTTTGGCTTCATACTGTGATAATCACATCTTCGCTCCTAGATTAGCTAGAATTATGGTATTTTCTAAATTTTAAAGAACATTAGCTTCTTGCCTACACATCAGTATGCTGCTTAATCCTCAATGAAATCCTTTAATATTGTCCTCATGATGAAGTTCCAGGCTTTTATATACTTTGTAGAGCTTACTTTGTTTGATAATTGTGTATTTACATTCCTACGTGTGTTTTTTGCCAATATTCTTCAATATGTTTTGTTTCGGTTTTCTTTCCCTCTCTCTGTTACTTTTATTTTTCTTCATGTGCCTTGAAGGTCACATTTTCCACATGTATTTAATACCGACTTGCCCCAGCATGACTGCCATACCACGTCCAATGGAGCCAGGCACAGCCGGGACCTCCACCACAGGGATGTCACAGCATCTCCCCATGGTGGTGTGCGACACCCTAAACGCCCTCACCACTTCCCAGGGGAAAAAGCACATGTGGAGAGACCCAGGCCGTGTGGACAGGGACAGGCACGAGAGAGCACACAGCCACCGGTGCTTGGAGGAAAAGAGGGGAAGCAGCGACGGTCTGGGAGTGAGTCAAGGACAGAGCTCAACAGACTGTGCAAGAGTGAGACGTCGTCTTCAGGGACCTAAGTGTGCAACTGAAGCATTCAGGTCAAGCATCTGCCCAACAGCTGGTTATTTTGCATACGTGTGTGTGTGTGTGTGTGTGTGTGTGTGTGTGTGTGTGTGTGTGTGTGTGTGTGTGTTTGTGAATAACCAGCTTGGTTTTCCCCAGCATAAGCCATACCTGTAAAAGCTAGAGACAGAATCAGTGAGCAAAACCTTCTTAAGAACAATTACACATCTGAGAAAGATGAGATTTAGCAAAATTTAAGCAGTCAAATTTGGAGTTGGAGAGAGTGACAACTACAGGAATGATCTTAAAAGTGAAGCAATTAAGATAGCCAACAGTGTGCTGTCAGATTACTGTGGACAAAAAGAAGGACTGATGATTTATGTTACCCTTAAATTACGGGGTGAGTTGCCATAACACCATGCCACCATGGGAAAGGTGCAGGTACGGAGATGTGGCCGGCTTCCGGCTGTACCTTCCTGAACTTCACCACTACAAAATATCAGCCAAAAAGTACAAGACAGAACCTTGCGACACTCAAAGAACACGCTCGTGGGTTTAGTGCTGGAGAAGATCTAAGTAATGAGTTGAGGCTGTGTCCCAAACATCTACCAGGCCACCTGCAATGCCTTGACCCTGCCAATCCATGAGTGCGTGCTAGCCATCGCCATCTAGTCAGGCAGAAGCTGCGACCCAGGGCACACAGGTGGGCTCGAGGTTCCTGTGGTCAGCTTCCTCTTCTCCTTCTCCTTATTCTGCTCCTGCTTCTTCCTCTTGCCCCACCTTGAACTCTGTATTGGCAAGGACTTGTCCGACCGTATTCTTCAATTTCTACTCTTCTTGGCCATTCCCAGTGTTCTCTTGGTAGCTCTTTTCCTGCCATTAACTGTGTTAGTGGACATTGGTGTGGACTTGGAGCTGCCCATCCCACCATGGCCAAATGACACGGAGGAGACGGGGGCGAGGTAGAGGCCTCCACGACCCACAAACCCAGGTGAAGGAAACCGGGAAGGCAGAGTGACACAAGCCTTCGCCCTGCTTCCCACTTCCTCCACGACCCGTTTGATCCCCAAAAGGTCAGCAAATGGGTCTTCAAAAAAGTCTAATGAAAATGGGTCCCTTCCACCAAAACATCCCTGAAGCAAGCATCTGGGTTCCAGAATGCACAACTCGGTCAGAATGACTTCCTCTTCCTCCTCTACCATGCAGCCACTTTTGGCATTCTGGATCCTAGATGACCATCTTTGAGCTACCATCACCTCCTGTTTGAGTTTTCTATCTGCTGCTTCTTGGTTCTCAGGGTTTTCGCCTGATGCGCTTCACTGCTGCTTTGGGGCATGTTTCTTCTCGTCGCAGTGGAGGTGTCTTCTGAAGGCCTCACTTCACGGCCATCCACCGCGTGTCAGCAGACTGGGGGCTGCAGGTGGCCACCGTCTGCCCTGGTGGCTGTGGTGGTGTCCGGTCCCCAGCCTTTCCTTTGTTTCCCTCTCTCTAAGGTCGTAGAATTGCAACAATGTGTTGCACATTCTACAAAAACACACTTCAACTGTATATCAAAATAATTGGATTTAGGAGTAATAGCTGAGGGAAGTGTAGATTCCTAATAGTTTGCTTATCCATGGCGGGATATACTTTTCAACTTATTCTTGTTTAATCACTTAAAATATTAAACATACAGGATGTATACACATTTTGTCATTTTATATCATTAATTGATGTTGTTACATCTCTTGATAACAAAAATGTTATATTTCCAGCACTATATTTTTTGAAGAAATGCATTATACATTAATTTTAACAGACTGAATTATTTGGTTCTATACATCTTTAAGGAACACAGGACTATTTAAGACATGGTTGCATAACGGCAGTCTTTCTAGCTGTTTGCTATTGCTCATTTAACCTTTAGAAGTTTGTACTTCTAATAGGCAAGGGATTATATACTGACAATGGGCTTCTATTTAGTTTTAAGTTGGAAATATGATAATGTATTGGCTAAAATTGTATGTTCCTTTATACAGTGATACTATTTAGCAAATATTTATAAATTGTTAATGTTTTATCAAGAGATGGTAAAATATTCCCATTTCTATTGCAGTTCATGTTATATATTTTTTTTTCTTGATTTGAATGATTTCATCAATGGGGTTGGATTACTGTTGCTGTGTAAAGCACTGCTTACCCATTAAGTAGCACTCAATTAACAATCATCACAACATACGAGTTCCTCAATATCAACTATGAAGAAGTGAGAGTGCCTGGTAGCCATCAGCAAGTTATTAACTCCCTGTAAGGAAAAAGAGACAAGAGACAGTCCTTAAGACATCCTGTCAATGTTGTACAACCATCATCATCTTGGTGAAGTTCTGGCTTTAACATTAGTGATCATAAGGCATTAAAAATCAAGAGAACATTCAAATGCTTATGACTCAATTAAATAATAGGTCATGAGAAGAGTAGGCCACTCAAACTGGTAGCAAGTTTCCCACGGAAGTACATAGTAGATATATACATGTATTTTATGCATGTCTATAGTGAATATTCACTGACAAAGGAAGAGATATGAGTGGTCTGAGGCCACTCACAGTTCCATAGGATGATGTCCCTGGATTTTGATCACCTTAATTTCATGTGAGTCACAAAAAAAGAGTGACGTTGCATTACAATCATGATTAAATGAAGTCACACACTTTTACATTACAGTTCTTGCTGGAAGGTACAGAAGACCAGATTCTCAAACACACAAGAAAAAGCAAAGGAGGTTAAAATCAACAACTCTTTTAGAGACAGAATATTAAGATCAAATGCAATACATAGTATACATATTGGTGATAAAAACAAGACTCAGCCTGGCGCTGGTGGCGCATGTCTGTTAGCCCTAGTTATTCAGGAGGCTGAGATCTGAGTTCAAAGCCAGTTTGGGCAGGAAAACCTCTGACACCTTTATGTCCAACTAACCTCCATCTACCCGAAAATAAAGCCAGAAGTGGGACTGTGGTTCAAATGGTAGAATGCTAACCTTGAGTACAAAAGCTGACAGCACTCAGGCTCTTGTTCCAATCCTTAAGACCTACACACACACACACACACACACACACACACACACACACACACACACACACACACACACACACACACACACACACACACACAAGTCAACTTACAAAAGAACAGGTACATATGAAGTCCATCACTGGGCATCTATTTGGGAAGCCTAATCTTTCACTTAGTTGTCCAAAATTGAATTAATGTGATAATCCTTGGATCTCATTGGCCTTCAAGTTCCCAGACCTGCTATTGCTAGGTATGCTCTCTTTTCTTTTCTTGACTTAAAAAATGTCCACACAAGGATGCTTGCTGATGAAAATCAAAAAAATTCTTTGAAAGACGAAATTTAAGTAGCCAAGTAAAAGTAATTTACCCATCACATTTATAATCTGGAAGTAAATACTACATCCTAACATACTTCTATTTATTTAAGTATCCTGACAAATAATCTGCTTATGTTTAACAATTGCAAAAATGTAGTGTCACCTCTTCTGCCTCAATTCTTCTCCCTTTAGGTTGAAAGAAACATGTGGAGTGTACCGCCTTGCTCCAATGTGAAAGCCTACCCTTCTAAACATAGAACTGAAACTAAAACACTGACTTCTTAGAAGAGAGACATGAAAAGGCTGTTTAAAATACAATGAGCTTTTGTAGGATATAGGTTAAAATACAGTATTAATACGTTGCACTCATTAATCTAACAATTTTAGTTATGGTTAACTTTTAATAAAGACTTTACTGAGAATATTTTATCCAGAGCTACTGATTCCTTGGGATGAAAAAAAAGATTTTCACATTTAAATAGGAAAAAAATTGAGTTTATGGCCTAAGATTAGATACTTAGTTTACACTGATTTCAAACATAGGACTTTAAATCTTATGTTTTCTGAGATATTGCAACACATAGTCTTAAACAGCCCTTTGTTTAAATTTTAAAAGTTTTATACTGAAAAAGTGAAAACAAACACAACAACCTGTATCATGTCACAACAACAAATATTTCCTAAATGCCTAACCACCTCCGACGTGTATACATCCAAAGATTTCTATACTGGAAGAAGGTGAATCTGAGGTCTGAACTTCTACCATTCTACTATGCAAATGTTCACTCTCCAATGACAATGAAGAAATAAAATATGAAAATAAAATATCAATGAAAATAATATAAATATGAACAATGAAACAGGGAAATAATTTGTCAATGGAAATGAAACAATTTCCAACAAATCTCGGACACAAAACTTATTAGAAAACACTCACTAGCAAGTATAAAGTGTAGTGAAAGGGCTCATAGGCACCATAATGAAAAATTCCTTAGAAACAAGGGGAAAATAGGTTTATATATGAAATATCAACAAATAATCAGAAATTACCAAAAAGACTACAGAGAAATTATGCATGTATAAAGTCACTTAAAGGAAGCCATGATTACATTTGCTCAATGGGGCACTAGAGTACGAAGAATAAAAACAAGTCATGAAGATAAAATTAAGGAAATCATACAGCCTGAAGAAAACAATAAAAGGAAGGGACTCCATCAGCAGCTTCCACATTACAGGAACTATTAATAGAAATTTTCTAGAGAGAAGGAAAATGTATATTAAGAACTCAGTACAAAAATGCAGTATTAAGAATACTTACATGAATGTGAAGCAAATTAATCAACTTCTTAAGTTCAAATCTGTATTAAAAAAAATGTTTTCTGACAAGATAGGAACCTCAACAATGTAGAAGGAGTTCATAGTAATGATAATATAAAGTGAATGATTTCATTTATTTAAAGGATGGACACCAGGAGTTGGGTACATGCCAAGATACTTACACTGACACAGTACACTGTAATAGGAAAGAACATTTAGATGAATTGTATACATATGTCTGTAAGTGGGACATCAATAACAGTATACGAAATATACTTGATTTCTGAAGGGAGCAGAGAAAACACATAAAGCACCGAATTATAATGAGTGCACAGAAAGCATTAGACATTTATACATAATCTGTAAGGACTAAACAAATAGAAAACTTTCAACTATGCATAATAATCTCAGTAGATCAATGATAACTTTCTATTTGAATTATCTACATATGATAATTAAAATATAGAGACAGTAAACTAGAAGATAAGGACAAAATTTTGTTGCTACACAAGTAAAACCATGTTAAATACAAAAACACATGCTGTGGAGTAGTTCTGGAGATACCATTCAATGGATTGAAATTTTCACCTATACAAAAAACGAGTGACAGATCTATAATAAAAAATGATCACCAGAGTTAAGAACATTGAAAGGCACCCGGAAAATCTCCAAGGAATTAGGTTTTAAGTCACCTTACCACAGCAGAATGACAGACAAGAGCTCATATTTACATCAATTGCCTGGTCCATTCGGCAATGTTTACATATTTCAAAACATTATGGTCTATATAATCAAAGTATTACATTTTTATGTGTAAATAGATATGGATATTTTAAAAGTAAATCAATATGAAGATATATAGATAACATAAAGGCATAAAAATATATTTATGTGAAACTTCAAATCATACTTCAGAAAAAACTAGACTAAGGGAATAAAGGGACTAAAAGCTCAAGTATTATTCCTAGATGTATAATTGTCCTTAATTTATTTGATGCTAATAAGTATTATGCTAAAGAGACCATCAAATCACAAAAGGAATAGAAAACTAAAATCAAGATCAGGACTGTATGTGGAGATTTTGACGCATCTAGATCAGTAATAGATTAGAAAGCCAAGAATACCCGTAATTACATCATGGCAATTCACAGCATACTCCATCTACTGAAGTCTTTTGACATTACAGAACACTTCATGTCAACAACTGCAATGTGCGTAATCTACTGAAATAACATAGTGCACTCATCAGCATAGATGATGTCCTGATCTACAAATAGACACTAACAGCTATAACTTTTGTAAATGTTATATGCTCTCAATCTATCCTGAAATAAAAATGGAAATCAACATATTTAAAATATCTGAAGAAACAAGTCATCACAAATTTTAAATAGCACACATTAAAGGGAAGACTTCAGAGAAACTTAAGAATTTCACAGTATGCAGGGGCAGAAATATATGTTACTAGTAGTGAGCTAATGTAATAGCTAGTATGCTCGAGGACATAGAGTCTATGTACAACACCATATAAAAGTGTCAAAATATATGGTAACACGTATTTTGAGAAGAAAAACGTCTTTGTTCTCATATGGCATTAGTGTCTATATAGTCAATACCATGTGTGAACATTCCTGGAACTAATGGATGATAGCAGTATCATACAACACCAGACTAATACACAAAGATGCATCATTTGACTTCATTTACTATAAAATAAAAACTTCAAATTAAAAACAAAATACTAGTACTAAGAGGTAAGGAAAAGAAGGAATGGAGAGACAATGGACAGAAAGAGAATACAATATAAAGACAGGAGAGAGATACATTTTCAAATATGAAAGACCACATAGGAACTAAGCTCCATGCAAACAACCATTAAAAATTCTGATGAAATGTTTGTACTACCAAATTTTCTTACTAATTTTGAATCATCCATAGTCATTACACAATTGATGTTTCCTTAACGTAATTTATGATGCAATGAGATTTCAGACAACATAAATAGCATAGTCAATTTATTTTAAAAAGAAACAAATCAAGACATATGGAGAGAAAAGACCAATAAAACAACCCGAAAATGTCTTTTAACGTTCACCATAATGTGCAAGTTTATGGCATGTAAACTATTTCTGCATGAGTACATAAAAACAAAAAATAACTCAGAATCCAAGATAGGTAAAACCATGAAAGATGGTAAAAAAAAAAAAAGTCTATTTCACACAGACTAAATTAAACAGCCATCAGTCTCCCAGAGAGAGTGCAATAATGATTTGGCATGGTTTTTTTTCTTCCAACAGTTCTGATACCAAACCTGTGGTGTTTCTTTTTTTTATTGTGAAAATACCATACAGAGGACTTACAATTACATAGGCAAGATAACGAGTACATTTCTTATCAAGCATTGTTGCCTCCTCTTTGCTTCCCCTTCCCTTCCCTTCCCATACTCTCCCCACCATAACCTACCCACCACCACCAAAGTTGTAAAGTTCCTTTTTCGACATAAAGACTTGTTCCCAACCCCAACTGAATGGCCCACAATGTAATTCTGACACCACCTAGACTTAGCACAGTCCACACAAGTTCACATCTCAGCCCTGCCACATTTTCTCCAGGGCAGAAGCCAATGCAAAGCATGTGTTCACTCTGTGTAGTCACCAATAATCTTGAAGACAGAGGTCTTGCACCATAGTCACCTCATTAACATCAATTATCAACAGGCTGGAAGATGATTATGAAAAACAAAGATGCTCCTGTTCAAACATGATAGACCTTACACATAGACCAGTCCTTAACATTCATACTGTACAGAATTGGTGCTATGGTTCAAAGAGGAAGAGAACTAGCCTTGAGCAAAAAGATAAGAGACCGTGCCCAGAGTTCAAGCCCCACAACCGACAAAAAAAGGAAACATATTGCACACGCACACCAACACTCAAACACACAAAACCTTTCCCCATCAGGCAGAACCAAAGGTGTCTTTCAGAGTGCCCCTTCTCAACCTTTCTCAAATGCAGTGAATTACCCTGTCTGACCAACTACCTAAAGACAAAACAACAGGTGAAATATTTTGCCCAAATGCTGTAGTCCATCTGGATAAGTAGCTATTATACAGAGCTCTGACTTCAGCCTTTCTGTTTAAAGACATTATAGAGAAAGCAAACATCCTAAAAAGTTACATGAACTCTTCTATCCTCTTTTCTTGTTGTTGTTGTTGTTGTTGTTGTTGTTTGTCATGGGAATGAACTCTGGGCCTGGGCACTGTCCCTCAGCTCTTCAGCTCACGGCAAGCACTCTACAACTTGAGCCATGGCAACACTTCCAGCCTTTTTTCTTTTTGCTTATGTGGTGCTGAAGAATCGAACCCAGAGCCTCATGCATGTGAGGTGAGTGCTCTACCCCTAAGCCACCTTCCCAGCCCCTCTAGGGTCACCTTAAAAACAAGATGATCATAAGGAAAATCTTCTATAGACGGAGAGTTGATTTTGCACATTCAAGCATCTGATATGAATTAGTATCTTTTTAAAAGTCTGTAGAGAGTCACTGGGGCTAAGTGGTCATAGAGGGGCCCCTCTCTTCCCACTCCGGCCTCAGCCACATGTGTAGCAATGTGGGCAAACATGAAGTTCAGAGGCTCCATCAGCAAATCCTGAAGGAATACACTCAAAGCCTCCCTACGGAAGAGAGGGAAGGCACTGAGCCCTCAAGTCTCTCTCAGGTCCCGTCCTATGCAAGTGCAGTCCCCCTGTGCTCCATTGCCTGTCTGGAGAGGTAGAGGCCTGGGCAGGGGGACCCAGGCCTCAGGTCCCTCGGAGGGGACTGCAGGAGTCACAGCCAGTCCTCCAGTTTCCCACCCACAGGCGCCATGGTCTTCTCATCTATGTTATCTCCCCTAATGGATCCCAAAGTTACCAGAGAAACAGTTTCCATGCTGTCCCCACCTTGGGCCTCATGGAACAACAGGTGAACCAGGCGCTGCCATGCCTTGCTTCACTGCCCCTTCTTCTCATTGGACAGTTAGCCTTTGTGATTGGCAATCAATACTGGCCCAGGCCCGTACACTGACTGACAAGCCAGGTAGATCAGATCCTTAATGCCCAGTGCCAGCAACCATCCTCCCTTCTCTGACAGGGGTCCCCACCCCGGCAGGACAGAGAGATTTGCCACAGCAGGTGTCAGCCCTGCCTGTTTCCAGCTTGCCCTCCCTGTTCCCCCTCTTGTAAGCTTCCCCTCTGGGGTGTTCTGCTATCTGTTAGCGCACCTCCCTCCACTGGGGTTTGACTTGCTGCACCCTAGGTCATCTGCTCTCTCCCAGATCAAGTGACCCAGCAGTCCTACCCACAACCGTTGCCCCAAAGTCCCCTCCTGGGGTCGCTTGTTACCTTTAACTTCCCCCTGTAATCACAGAACACTCCCCATTCGAAGGGGAACTTTCTACCCCTGCACCCTTAAAAATACTCCCCTGCACATAAACAGGCTACTGCACCCCCTGACAGTGGTGTCTGTCAATTGCTCACAATAAGCTTTGCCATATGTGCTTGGATTTCCGGGGAGTCTTTTGGGCTTGAGCTTTCATTGGTGCCACGACTCTGATCTTGGTCCCCCCCCCCGGCTCTTGTTCTTCCCCCTGGGAATTCCAGCTGCCCCCAGACCTTGTGCTGGTCTCAGACCCACACAGAGGACCTCCAAGGCTACCCTCCCCACCCCACGACTGTGCATGCTACATCCCCAGCTTCCGGTCCCCCCTCTTCTGGGCGACTGGCCACTTCTCTAGGCCAGGGACTCTGAGTCTGTGTTTTTGATTTTCAGGGGAGAATCTAGGCACCAAGTTCTGAGCATTCTCGGGCCTGGGCCCCAATTGTAAAACCACTCCCCACTACTGGTTAAGGGTGGCTGGAATCCCCCGACAGGCCAGTGGATTGCCAGATGCAGTGCCATGGGCCAATCAGCCGGAGGGACCAGCTCCAAATTACTCAACATTCCTTTCGAGCTTGTCTTTTACACAGTCTGAGGCCCTCAAGGTCTTGCCCAAGCTGAAGCCTATGGGCTAGCACACATAGTTCATCAAGCCTAGCCCCAATATTTGCTGAAATATGAGTCCAGGTCTCCCAATATTTTATGGAGCCTATGTAATTTCCATGAGTGCATGAGAAAATGGAAGGAAATCCACTATGTGTTCTTTCCCTCTCGCTCTCCTCTCCCTCTCCCTTTCCCCCCCTCCTCCCTCCCTCCCTTCTTTGCTTGCCTCTCTGCTTGTGCTCTTGAGAGGTGAAGTGCAGACGGGGTCTCAGGGAACCTCCTCTAGGTTCCCTCTCAAGGCAAGCCATCCTGACTTAAATTCTCTTAGCTAAAACTTTCTCTATATCTCGTCGAGTACATCCACACTGTGTTACCGTGTTACTGTGTGATCTGTCTTTCTGTCTTTCTGCTTATATATTTGTCTGCTTCTTGTTTGCCTGCTTCCTCTTCACTTACTTACTTAATGTTCCACCAAGTTTTCTTACCATCCTGACATGTTTTTTGCCATCTTGGACATTTGGTTGGTTTTTATACAACCCCACACTTTTAGCAAGTATTTAAAGGTCAATTAATGTGATAGTAGGACTTATTATTAAAATTGTTTTAAAGGTTTGACTTTTACTTTGTTTGGTGTTGCCTGTTTTTCTAGCATTGAGTCCATGGTTTAATCATAAAATGGCCAAAATGTATTTTGCCACTAAAATTCTGAAGAACTTATGGTCGATTTTCATTTTATTTTAAAAATAATCATGCCTAAAAATTTTTGTGCAAAAGTGTATGTGTGTGTGTGTAAATACGTTTAAAGTACTTTCATTGTAATGCATAAAAAATTGTTACCATGATCTAAAATTATTTGCTTTTGGGGCGGGAAGGTGGCTCAGTGGTAGAGCGCTTGTCTTGCATGCATGAGGGCCTGGGTTCAATTCCTCAACATCACATAAGCAAAAAGAAAAAACCCGGAAGTGGCACTGTGGCTCAAGTGGTAGAGTGCTAGCCTTGAGCTGAAGAGCTGAGAGACAGCGCCCAGGCCCAGAGTTCAGGCCCCACGACTGGACCCAAAATTAAATTAAATTAAATTTAAATTAAATTATTTACTTTTTTCATTTAATGTAACTAATGTGAACCTGGGTCAAAGGACATAATTATTAATTTTTCTGCTTGTTAAAAGGAAAAACTTTTATCAATGGAAGTGGTGATGTGAGCCTAAAATCAACGAAATTGATCTGACCATACAGCCTGACTAGGAAGATCCACAGTAAATTGTTTTGAGGAAGTTCTGAGATAGCCTGGCTCGACAGGCCAAAGGAAAAAAAGGGAAATGGTTTTAAACTCAAATATCAGAGAAGCTCATGGATATTGGTGCAAACAAATGTGTCTACGAGTTATCACATTATTTTTTTTTCAAAAAAATAGGGAAAAAGAAAGAAATTAACATTAACCACAAAACAGTTGAGTAACATGATATGAATATATCTTGAATTTTAAAAGATAGGAAAAGGAGTGAAGCCTTGCTAAAGTCGCACCTGCTCAGGGGGTGGAGGTAGAGAGGAATGAAACCCTGGAGAAAAGGAAGCATTCTGGAAAGAAGGGAACAGAGCCTCATTAAAGTGGTTCCTGTTGGCTAGGCAGGTCAGAGAGGGGCGGCACTAAGGTGAAAGTAGCAGGAGTTGGCTAGGTGGGGCTATGAAGGGCAGAGCACTGTTCTCACAGCTGAAGGGTTTCCATTCACTGCATCTTGCTGAGCAGGTGAGCTGGAGACTGAAGCTCTGGTGACTTTTGTACTGGGTTTGAAATCACAGGTAGTGATTTCAGATGCTGTGTAGAGGTCTTATTACCTCACCAGATCACAAACCCTCTGAATCTGGCCACCACCTGTCCACATTTAGCTGACTCATGAGACACTTCCCTCATTTGAGAGATGATTCCTCAACTTTTCCATTGAGTAAAAGTAAAGAAACTCTGATGGCAGCACTTCCTATCAGCAATGGGCTGGCGCTTCATTCACCTTCTTTGAAAACAGCAGCACACATGAACATATAACAGCTCCTGTTATATGTTCCAACCCCTCGTCTTTCTGAGCTCACTTGGTCCTTTCTGAAACCCGGAGGCTATTCAGGAGGCCAAGAACAATATACAGCATGTAGAGTATCAGCTCTAAAGAACAATTACCTGAAATTTCTGAGAAAAATACAAAGAACATAAAGGAATGGAATGGATATCTCTTTGATATCCAGAGGAACTGAAAGATGTGTGTGTGTGTGTGTGTGTGTGTGTGTGTGTGTGTGTGTGTGTGTGTGTGTGTGTGTGTGTGTGTGTACAATATAATAGATAATGACAAACACTCCACTCTCACACTCTTTCTATAATCAGAGTTATGTAATACATAACACATAAACCAAAAGGTGTTAGAAATTTGCAACTCCAAAGACTTCAAACCCTGTTCCAATACCAAAGGAATGAAATTCTCATGCCAGCCTTTGAGGCAGTACTCAATATACTGGTGGTATTTATTTATCAAGATTCATTAGAATGTCACCTTCTTTGGATTTTTTCCTTTTTCTGTGACTGGAATTATGAATCCTTAGAATTGTATGAATAAATGTCCCCAAACAATATCAAAGGAAGCTTCTCTAGTCTGGAAATGGTTTGTTCTGGGAGAAGCCATTCTGACAGAAGGCTAGGAAAACATGAGTGAAATGGTCTTATGTCAGAATTGTGGCCTTAACAGGTTAGCTTCAAACTTAAATGGGATGGAGGAGGCAGTTCCATTAGAGGTCATCTCTCTCAAGGGTTTGGAAACCAAGAAAAGTGATGGTGCACTCGGTAGTTAATTGCTATTTGAGACCTCACTATGGGTAATGTAAAAACAGTTGCAGCAGCCAGGCTCTAATCCTAGCTACTTAGGCTGTAAGGACTACAGTTGGAAACCAGCCTGTGCAGTAATGTTCACCACACTCCTATCTCAAATTAACCACCAGAATTCTGGATGTGGAGCAGTGACTAAAGAGATATGGTGTAATCCCTGAGCAAGAAAAGCTCAGGAGCATCCAGGGCCTGAGTTTAATCCCTAGCTTAGGGACAAAAATGTTAAGAGCAAAAATATGTCTACTGTGGAGATTTCAGGACAATTTAGGATGTGGACGTTCCAAACTTACCTTGGAGACTGTGTTTTGATAATGACTCTTACTTTGCCTATAAATGAAGTGTGCCCAACTACAGAAATGAGAGCACACATTGGTAGAATCTTTTCTGAATGTGGGAAGAGGAGAGGCTACCTGGATGATGGAAGAAGTTTAAGCTTGCATCTCTTAAAGCACTGCTCTTACATGGTGGCAATCACCTGATAGTCCCCAGGGTTACCTCGGAAGCATGGAGAATAATATGGAAGAAAATTCTTTTCTGTTTGTTTTTTATACTACAGAGTTATAAGATGAATTGTTTTTCTTACAGCATAAAAGAAAAGTTGTGTCCATGAAAAGAAACCAATAACTCACAGTCCTGGGTTGATATTGGGACATCCTTTACCAGATTGTCCTCTAATTCAAGCTGCTTGTGAATGATTACCTGCTGTGCAGCCCTGACCAGGTTGCTAATTGGGTACTCCCTTAGCCACCATAGAGAGTTGTCATTTTCCACTTAGGTAGTCCTGACTGGAATCTGTGGCTGCCTGGATATGATCCCATGCCCTCAGGACTAGACTATAGGCTGGACTACCAGGCTCTAACTGTGCAAACCTACACACCTACACATGCTGAAGTGGAAGCGCTGGGACTGGAATGACATCCTTGGCCTGGAAGGAAGACCAACAGAGGAGGGAGAAATGGAAGAAATCTTTGGAGCTAAGATGAAGAAAACAAAGGATTCATTTTGTCTAAGAAAGGGAAAATCCAGCTTAAAGGCTCTCCTTGCATATATGAATGTATGAGGACTTGTTGGGACTATAGCTGGCAAGTGCAAAGTCAAGATATACCCTATGCTGGTGGCAGAGCCATACCTTGGAGTATCCAACATCTCTGGGCCATTGAGTGGACACTTTATGTCCTCTAGACATGGTAGCAATGGCTTATCATATCTAAGTGGAAGCCAGGCCGTAGGCTCACCCCTAACTCCACCAGCTTCACTAATATACTCTCCTCAACCTCCACGTCTGACAACTGCAGAAGGTCAATAGACACTCCCTTGTGGTATCTGGGCTGGTGCACACCATGAGCACTTAGACTATGAAGATTCTCTCTGATCTAAATGAGAGGATCGTTTCTAGATATAATCTCCCTATGGGGCATGCTCATGTCAGTGAAAGCTGATTTCTGCGATAGTGTGTTAATAATTGTCTAATGGGAACTGGGGAAAGTAGAGTCGTCCATTGAATCCATGTGGATTTAGATTATGATTTAGTAACTAGCAGCAACCACAACAAATTTGGTCAATAAGTCAATATCAAGGACTACTAAAGCTCCATACTGGTTACACATACCTATAATCCCAGCTCCTCAGGAGGTTGAGATGTTATGCTCAGAGTATGAAACCAGACTCTCCAGAAAATTCCTGTAATACTCTTAAGTACAACTAACCATGAAAAAGCTGCAATTGGTAGATCCCTGGCCTTGAGCGTAGGAATAGTACACAGAGCCTCCATTTCAGCATCAGTACTAGCATGCACACACACACACACACACACACACACACACACACACACACACACACGTGTTTACATGCACAGACACACACATGTTAACTATTTAGGCATGGAAGATTGAAATGTAAATTCAGTCTCTAGGCATATGTTACATTTTCCTATCAGACATCAATTACCAGGCAAGATTTGAAATTTACTGTAGCAAGAATTTTAATTTTTATTGCCCAGCTTCTGCCACTGCTGGGATCACATTTCTTTCAACCTCATATATCACCTCAATCTACCTAGCTCCTTTTAAAATATGTACATTGAGTATAATGATTGCATTTATCCACTCTTCCTTTCTCCATGCCTTTGCTCCTTTCCCTTGACTTCATCCTGCCACCACTCACCAACAACACATGTTCCATCTTCCTGATATTTATTTTCTTAAACTGTAAAAATTACTCAAAAGAGTTACACCACTGAAATCCTCCGGTGTATGTGCTATACTGTAATTATTCAGTTTGTAAGAAATGCATATGACCCTGTATGTGTTTTCATAAATATGTATACTTTAAATCTAACGTCCATATGTGAAAGAAAACATGTTCTTTGTATCTCTGGGCTATACCTACATCACTTAACATGATTTTTTCCATCATTTCCTTGAAATTATACAATAATATTCTTCCTTATGGATGAATTAAATTCCATTGTGGATCTATACCATATTTTCTTGATCCATTTGAAGACATCTAGGCTGATTTCTAACTTGGCTACAGTGAATAGTACAGCAATGAACATGGGTGTGCAAATATCTTTACCATATCATGACTTGTAAACATTTGAATAGATTCCCAAGAGTGGTATGGCTGGATCATCCTACGTTGGTTATTTTAAGAATCCCTAAACTGCCTTCCATAATGTCTACACCATTTTATATTCTCACAAACAATTCATCCTCACTAGCATCTGTTGTTTGTAATTTTGATGATGACCATGCTCACTGGGGTGAAATGGAGTCTCACTTTGTTCTGATTTGCGTTTACTTCATGACCAGAGATGTTCAGCAATTCCTGATATGTTTATTGTCCTTTTTTACTTCTCTTCTTAAGAAATCTGTACTTAGTTGCATTGCCCATTTATTTATTGGGTTATTAATTCTTTGACTTCTAATTTCATAATCTTTCAATTCTGGATATTAGACCCTTATTGAATGTACAGCTGGTAGCGTTTTCCCATTCTCCTATTTTCTGATGTTATTTATTTCATTGGTCTGAAATACATATATTGCTGTACATGAATTTCAAATGGAAAGCACAAGTTTAATTAAAATAGTTGATTTTAGCTTGGTGCCAGTAGTTCACACCTATAATTCTAACTACTCAGGAGGCTGAAATCTAAGAATTGTAGTTTAAATCCAGCTTAGGCAGGAAAAATCCAGGAGACTCTTACCTCTAATTAATCACCAAAAAGCCAGAGATGGAGGTCAGGCTCAATTGATGGTGCAGTAGAATTAAGATGGAGGGGGAAATATCAAGGACAGCACCTAGACCTCTGAGGTTCAAGCCCCAGGAATGCACGCACGTGTGCGTGAACCCCTCCCCCCCCACAGTTAACCTTTATTTTATTCATTTTGCTTCTTACAGTATATGGTCTTTTTAAAATTGATTATTTTAAACAATGTGAGAAAATTGATAGAAATGGTACAGACGTTTTAATTTTCCTGAGTTCATTTGAGAGCTTATTGCTAACAAGCTCTGATCAACCCTAAGTGTTTTATTGCATACCTCCCTAAATAAGTCCCTTCTATATAGGGACAAAATAAACAATCCAGGTCCAAGAATATATTCACATTAATACATCACAAGAAACAAAACTTGAAACTCCATTGTTTTATTACCAAACATAACCCCTAAAATTATTCAGTCTTGGCATTCTCACTTGCAAAAAGGATGGGTGAGATTCCTTTTTATTGTTTTCTTTTCTTTTTTTTTTATTGTGAAAATACTGTTCAGAGCGGTTACAATTACATGGGCAAGATAATGATTACATTTTTTATCAAGCATTGTAGCCTCCTCCTTTGTTTCCCCTTCCGATTCCTTCCCATCCTCCCCCCGCCCCCCACCCAATCCTCCCCGCCCCCACTCCCTCCCCACCAAAATTGTAAAGTTCATTTTCTACATACGACTTGTACATCTCATCTTATTTATTCTTTAAGTAGTTTTGCACAGGGTATTCATCAAATTTGTCCGTTTCTAAGGTCTCTTCATTTGTGATCACTTACCACTTTGCTTTCCTACGCAAGGCATTTCCAGTCAGGCGCAGTGTTGTGGTGTATACTTAAGGAACCCACTCTCATTGCAGCATGATTTTCTCTCCTTTATACCATTCAAACTTTTTAATTGCATGTAAGATAACATTCTTGTGACACACAGTAGATTATGTCAGTGGTGTACATCTTTAAAACACAAACTGATTAAGACACAGAAAGGTAAGCAATTTCTACTTAGAATAGTGCTCCCATCTTTACATGGTTATTAACTATTTAAACTCCTTCATAACATATTCAATTGGAAAAGATTATAATTATATTATTATAGTTGACCTCTTTCTTTCTTTTTTCTTCCTTTCTTCCTTCCTTCCTTCCTTCCTACTTTCCTTCCTTCCTTCCTTCCTTCCTCCCTTCCTTCCTTCCTTTCTTTTTGTCATTCATGTGGCTTGAACTCAGGGCCTGACACTGTCCAGGCTTTGAACTTCCATCCTGAGCTCAGCCTCCTCAGGAGGCTCATTGTAAGAAAATTCTCCTTCTTTATTGTTTTCTTTTCATTGATTGCCATGTCATAGCTCTACTTCTTACTTTTATGGTACTTAAGATAAGTTTCATGGAGCCAAGTACATGGTAGGTACTCAGGAGGCTGAGCTTAGAGGCTCATGGTTCAAAGCCAGCCCCAGGCAGCAAAGTCTGTGAGACATTTTGTTTCAATTAATCACAGAAAAAAATGTGATGTGTCTAGAGTTTAAGCCCCAGGACTACGCAAAAAAAGCCAACTAACAGAAAAAATGAGTTTCATGGACTTTTATTCCCAGACTGGCTTCAAAACACATCCTCAGACCTCAGCCTCCTGAGTTGGTAGGATTATAGGCATAAGGTACCAATAAAAGTGCTTGGTTAGTATTTTAGTCATATATAAACATAACTATATAATAAGACCTTGTTTTGTTCAAAGTTAAATTTCTGAGATCATCTATATTGCTGTGTATTCTGATGGTTTATATAATATTATTGCAGTGTAATATTCAGTTATATAATTGTTCTACTCATCCATTGTAAAGTAATTGATATTTGGGTGGTAATTAATTCCTACCTATTCTGAATAGTGCTCTATAAACATTCTTGTAGATATTTTTAGTGAACAGCTTACACACATTTTCTCTTTGGCCAATAGTGAGAACCATGATTCTAGAACTTAATGATGTTTCAACTTCCATTCCTAAGAGCAATGTAAAGCATTCCACTGACTCCGGATTCTCACCTCACCAGGTTTTCATGACAAAATTAAATATTATTATTATTATTATATGCCTATAGTTAAAGAAGCACATGATTTCTTGAAACACTGAAGCTTTAAATAAAAAAATATAATCTTTGCAGAAAAGCTCTCTCTCATGCTACATATTATACATATTATAGTATATACTATGTATACACAATTATACTATATCACATGTATAATCTAAGATAATCTATAATGTATTATATGTCATCGATATAATCTATATTTTTATATGCCATATATAAACTATGATATAATTTATATATTATAGATATAATCTGATATAGATTATATAGTAATATATATAGTGTATAATATATAGTATATATTATATAATATGATATATCATAGATATAACCTATGACATATATAGATATAATACAGATATTATAGATACAATCTGTAATGTAATTAATAATATAAAATATATACATACAAATCTAATTACTATACATATAATATTTAATATAATATGGATATAATCTATGATAACTTTATATTGCTAAATAAACTATACATATTTTGTAATTATATAATAATCTATTATATATATGTATATATATACATATATATATGTGTATATATATACATATATATATGTGTATATATATACATATATATATGTATATATATATATATATATATATATATATATATATATATATATATATATATATATATATATATATAAATCAGTCCTAACTGAAAGATACTTTTGTTCCAGTACTGGGGCTTGAAATCAGGGCTTCATGTTCTTAATTTGTGCTCATGTCTGGCACTCTACTACATGAGTTACACATCTATTTTCACCATTTTGGTGGCTCATTGGATATAAGAATCTCATGGATTTTCCCACCAGGGCTGGCTTTGGAAGCTTACTCATTAGATCTCAGCTTCCTGAGTAGCTAAGATTACAGGTTTGAACCATGGATGCTTGGCTAAAATAAATCTTTTAGAAAGATGCAGTCTGTGATTCACTGTAAATATGTTGCTTGGATGAGAAGGCACTAGGTGGCCGTGTTGTTTTACTGTGGAGATCAGAGTCGGGGAGAGGAGGGAGAGGAAGAAGAGAAAAGAAATGAGGGGAAAGGAAGAGAACATAAAGAAGGAAAGGGAAGGGAAGGGTTATGGTCACACGATTCTCATATAGAGATAACCTTATGATTTGTTCCTTATAATTAATTAATTGTTTAAATTTTTTATGTTAGCTGGATACTTATGGCTCATGCTTGTAATCCTTGATACTCAGAAGGCTGAGATCTGAGGATCACAGGTCCATCCAGGCAGACAAGTCAGAGAAACTTATGTCCAATTAACCACTAAACATCCAGAAGTGGAGCTGGTCCTTAAGTGATAGAGTGCTAGCCTTGAGCAAAAAACTTAGGTCTGGGGCTGGGAATATAGCTTAGTGGTAGAGTGCTTGCCTAGCCTACAGAAAGCCCTGGGTTTGATTCCTCAGTATCACATGCACAGAAAAAGCCGGAAGTGGCACTGTGGCTCAAGTGGTAGAGCACTAGCCTTTAGCAAAAGAAGCTCAGGGACAGTGCCCAGGTTTAAGCCCCAGGACTGGCAAGGAAGAAAGAAACAAAAAAAGAGAGATGGGGGAGAGGAGAGGAGAGAAATAAGAAGGAGGAAAAATGCTCAGGGACAGCACACCAGGACTGGCAGGCAGCAGGGCAGAGTGGGGGTAGAAAAGACATGCATTCTCTTTCCTTTCCTTTAGATAAAATGATTCCTGTCTATATGACATTAGAGCCGATCATGAAAAATTGAACAATAATAAGCCTCTGATTATATGTGAAGGAAAATATAAATGTCTATAATATAAAAGAGAAACAATCAATGAAATATAAAAATATAATGATAATAGCGAAGTTTTCTTTAACACCTTCATTAGGGCAAGCACTGAAAGTGCAATTTTACTTTTAATGAAACCCCTAAAACACTTGTTCCCTAATTCAGATTACCCCAGGCCGTTTGTCCTCAGTTTTGTTTAGAACTTTCATCACCAATCTTCCTCAAAGAAAGTGGCTTTGAAGTGTGCAAGCTATCACAGTGACTCACAAAAGATGTTCTTCTATTTCTATCTCAGCCACAGGAATTCGCTCCATGAATTGCATGTCCAGTTTCAGTCGCTTTTCCTTTGCAATGTCATATTCTGCAAATTAAATAAGTGAGGGCAAAAGATTACAGTACTAGATGATCTTGATATAGATGCATTGTACTAATGAACAACCATGTTGAATTGAAATCTTTTTGTACAATTACTTAAAGATTTTTTAAAAGGTCCCCTCATAATAAAAATAAAAAATAAGGCCAGGCCTTGGTGACTCATGCCTGTAATCCTAGCTACTCAAGAAACTGAAATCCAAGGATCCCACTGAAAAGCCAGTCTTGTTAGGAACGTCCATGAGACTCTTATCTCTAATTCCCTACCAAAAAAAGTTGAAAGTAAAGATGTGCCTCAAGTGATAGAGTGCTAGCCTTGAGTGATAAAACTCTGAGTTCATGTTACAATACCAGCACAAAAAATAAAACAATAAATGGAAAAAAGATACAGAATTAACTATTCTTGATTAAAATTATATGTATATAAAATTCTAAAGCCTAAACTAGGGATGGTAGCCTAGATTGTGAGACAGAGCCTGAAGATCGAGATCTTTGACCTGTAGGAACGACCATCTTAGCATTCTAGACATCAAATATTCAAAATGCATAATACAGGCATAAATTCTGTGGATATAAGTGGAGAAGGTACTACCTCAGACCCAATTTACCACAATCCTAATGTTTGAGTTCCATAACTAGGGTTCAGATAAAATTGAATGGATTTCCAATAAATAAACACATACATAAATACATAAATATACAAATCTAGCTCTGCACTGGTGACTCAAGCCAATCATCCTAGCTATTCAGGAGGTTGAGATTGTGAAAATCAAAGTTCAAAATTAGCCCAGGCATCAAAGTCTATGACATTCTTGATAATTAATCACAACAACTGGCAGTAGAACTGTGATGCAAGTGGTAGAGTGTCAGCCATGAGTGAAAAAGCTAAGAGACTATCCCCAAGCCCTTGTACCAGGAGAGACAAAGAGAGAGGGATGAAGGAGGAGAGAGGGAGGGACTTGTGGGGGAGAGGGAAGAAAGAGAGGAGGTTCATGGGTCTTAGGGACTGTGCGACTTAAGGGAATTCTTGTCTAGGTGTTACTGCATACTTCTCCAATTAAGAAATAATAACAAAAAAAAGACAAATATGAAAGCATCCCAACTTCACTTTGAAGTTGACCTCTCCTGCATTTTTTCTTGTTTGATTCATGTAAATAATATTTCTAGATAAACAAGCCACCACACTACTTATCCTTTTCTACCCCCATCCCTTTTCAATACATTTAATTTTGGCTAGTTACATAAAAAATAAAAAAAACAAAAATGTAGTACTTGATATTTCTCTTTTTAATATAAATATGATTACATATTTTTAAACTATCAACATATAAGTAAATGTCTGAGTATTAAGATACGTAGGTATCTAGGGATCACTTGTGGGTATAAAGTAGTTAAAATGACCCAAAGCTATACAGAGATATAAAAAAATAAGAACCACTGCAATGCAAATAAGAATTTTTGCAATTTATAAGATTCTGGGTAGGAGAGAGACTAAAAAGAATCAGAGGAAGAAATAAACGCCAGACAGGGTGAGTCACATCATGTTCTCCACGCCCCCACCCCCAATCATCAATTTTCCACTCTCTAAAATAAACAACTTGGTTAAAACTCTTTTTACTAACGGTATAAAAACTTTAATTTATTCACAGCATTGCTAAACACTAAACAGAAGCATTGTGTCTTTTAGTTGTTTTTCCTGAGAGCATGTTTCACACCATTCTTTTCTAGGACTTGATATATAAGATTTTTTATTCCAGAGCAATTACACCTCTTGTTTGTGTAAAACCTGAATTTGTTCCATAGTATCCATGAACTTTGAAGGGAAGATTTACCTCCTAACTACAATAGTGAATCACTTAGTAGCTTTAACAATCCATTGAGTCATCCTTCCAGAATCTTCCTTGAATTTCATCAGTTTTTTCTTTTGTTGCATAGAGAACTTGGGCTGCGGTTAGATGAATCTCATATAAGACATACTCCTTAATGGTTGAGCATCATGAACTTCCTCAAACAGGCAACTCTCTACATTAACCTAATTGGATTTCTTGATAGGCAAAGCTATGAGGGTAGTGGGAGAAAAAAAAGCAAACTAAACGACTCCAAACCCAAACTCTAGCACTAACTGTACCCATAAAAACCGATGGCAGCGATTTTAGTAGAATAGAGACTTACAAGGGAATGGTAAATTAATACATCATGGAAGCTATGCATTCATGTACCCTGTAGTCAGGCTGTAGTAGTTTTACTTACATTTTTATTTCTATATTTTAACTTTCCCACCTAGTATGTCACATTTTATTGACATTGAAGGTTTGGGGTTTTTTTTTTTTTTGGAAGAATAAAGAAAGATTTAAACTAATTGAAATAATATTGATTCCTCAGTAGGGAAAATGGTGCGGTTTTTTAATTATAGTAATTTAAACATATGAAAGAAGTTGGGGTTATTATTTCAGGAATAGTCGCCAGTTCTTTAGACTTAAAGGTGTTCAAAAAGTCCCTATATCACACGGATCTGTATTTGTTGCCCTGCAGAATCTGCCTGGGGCTGTGGGACTGGTCTCTGCTCTGTGTCTGGTTTTTAATGTCCACAGCCTGGGCAGGAACTCCTGAGGTGAGAAGTTTATCAGCCCTGGACTCTTGGAAAAGCTCATCACCAAAGAATTTCCCCCAAGGGAACAGAACACAACACAGCTCTGTCATCTTTCTTCTGCTTCTTATTAGAGAAATCCTTTATACAGCTGATTTGTTTTCCTAGCAATTGAGTATGCTCAGATGCATTGTTTCATTTGCTGACTATTTCACTGATGGTGGGGTGGGGAAGCAAAAAACCTGCTACAAGAATTTCCTTAGCAGGCTGGGAAGTTGGCTTAGTGGTACAGCGCTTGCCTTGCATGCCTGAGGCCCTGGGTTCAATTCCTCTGCACCACATAAGCAAAAATGAAAAAAACCCGGAAGTGGCGCTGTGACTCAAGTGGTAGAGCGCTAGCCTTGAGCAGAAGAGCTAGTGCCCATGCCCAAAGTTCAGGTCCCACGACCAGACCCAAAAAAAAAAAAAAAAAAGAATTTTCTTAGCAACCTTGAAATGTCATGGGGGCTCATCAAAGAACTTCCCATTTGGAGCACTCTTTCTACCCAGCAAGGTCACTAATAATTTCTCTAATATTTCCAGCATTTCATCTCTGTGGCCTTTTTGAAAAAGTGCAAAACGGCTGTCCACTCACAAAAAAAAGAAAAAAAAAAAGGGGGCTGGGAATGTGGATCAGTGGTAGAGTGCTTGCCTAGCATGCATGAAACCCTCGGTTCAATGGCTCAGTACCACATACACAGAAAAAACTGGAAGTAACACTGTGGCTCACGTGGTAGAGCCTTGAGCAAAAGATGCTCAGGGGCAGTGTCCAGACCCTGAGTTCAAGCCTCAGGACTTGCAAAAAGAAAGAGTAAGAGAGAGACAGACAGAGAGAGAGAGAAGACAGAGAGAGGAGAGACAGAGAGACAGAGGCAGAGGCACAGAGAGAGACAACAAAAGAAAGAAAGGAAGAAAGAGAGAGAGAGAGAGAAAGAAAGAAAGAAAGAAAGAAAGAAAGAAAGAAAGAAAGAAAGAAAGAAAGAAAGAAAGAAAGAAAGAAAGAAAGAAAGAAAGAAAGAAAGAGAAAGAAAGAAAGGAAGGAAGGAAGAAAGGAAGGAAGGAAGGAAGGAAGGAAGAAGGAGGAAGGAAGGAGGAAGGAAAGAGGGTGAGAGAGCGGGAGGAGGAGGGGAGGAAGGGAAGGAAGGAGGGAGGGAGGGAGGGAGAAGGAGAGAGAAAGAGGAGGGCGAGAAAGATCCATTGGAAGAAACACATTTTTAATGATTCCAAAAATTTTCTTCCCATTGTCAGCTTATGCACAATTAAACAATTCTAAAACTTTCATGTGCATTTGGAGTGTCCACACTGTCTCAGGTACCATTAAAGGAATATGCAGCTGATTGCAGATGTCTCATGCCTATAATCCTAGCTAATCATGAGGCTGAGCTCCTGGAGAATCTTATGTTCAATTAACTACTCAAAAAAGTCAGAAATGGCGCTGTGGCTCAAGTTGTAGAGTGATCACCTTGAGCAAGAGAAGCTCAGAAAATGTTCATTTTGCTTAACATCATCTTATTTGGTCCTATGTACAGAGCTTTTGACCTTTTCCGCTTATCCTATACATGCACTAGTTATTGCAAATAAGGGAAACCATGGGACCTATGTTTCTTTGGGCCTGGCATAATTCAATTAATATAGTTTTTTCCAAGAGTTCCCATTTCCTAATTTTCTGATTGAGGCATAGAATTCCATGATATATTTATACCACATTTTCTTGATCCATTCATCTACTGAGGGACATCTGGGTTGGTTCCATACCTTAGCTGCAATAAACATAGTTGTGCTGGTAGCATTAGTATGGTCTTGTTTGTGATAATTTGGGTAAATATCCAAAAGTGGGATTGCTGGGTCATAGGGAAGCTCTATGTGGAGTCTAAGCGAAATGAACCCCAAGATAGGGACAGAAGGTTTTTTTTCTTTCTTGCTATTGTTCCTAATGTATTTATAATGTACCATGTGATTTTTTTCCATTTTTTTATTTTATTGTGAAAATACTGTACAGATGGGTCACAATTACATGGGCAAGAAAATGAGTACCTTTCTTTTTAAGCATTGTAGCCTCCTCCTTTGTTTCCCCTTCCCTTCCCATCCCTTCCTATACTCCCCTCACCCACCCAATACTCCTCTCCCCCTTCCCCCCCACGAGTGTTGCAAAGTTCGTTTTCGACATAACGACTTGTACATCTCATTGTTTCAATGGGTCCACCTGTATCCCTATTTAAACGATTTGTATTTTCCCTTCCCCTCCACAAATTATACCAACATAAAATACAATGAAAGCAGGGGTTATACTGTGGGGGAGGGACTTACAAAGCAACAAAGAAATAATATTATAAATGCATTAGAGACAATCACATGTAAGAAAAATACATTTGAATACATATCTTAGGGTTCATTTCCCTAACATCAACTTACCTGACCTTTTCTGCTTGACTCAGAAATATACTAGTTATCGCAAATAAGGACAGAAGGGAACCTTACTGAATTGTTGTTGGGATTGTTCAACCATTTTGGAAAGCAGGAAAGGAGGTTCCTCAAAAGACTCCACATAGTGCTCCCCTATGACCCAGCAATCCCACTTTTGGGCATTTACCCAAATGTTCACAAACAAGACCACATTAAAGCTAGCAGCAGGGCTATGTTTATTGCAGCATTATTTACCATAGCTAAGATATGGAACCAACCCAGATGCCCCTCAGTAGGTGAATGGATCAAGAAAATGTGGTATATATACACAATGGAATTCTATGCCTCCATCAGAAAGAATGACATAGCCCCATTTGTTAGGAAATGGAAAGACTTTGGAAAAAAAATATATTAAGTGAAGTAAGCCAGGCCCAAAGAAACATGTTTTTTTGTTTGTTTGTTTCTTTCTTTCTATGTTCCTCCCCGATGGTATAACCCATTTTCACTGTATTTGACGTCGGTCCCTGCATCTTATATATACACTTCTCTAGCTTGGGGAGGGGAAGGGAAAAAGCAAAATTCTTAAATAGGTATACAGATTGACCCATTGTGACAATGAGATGTACAAGAAACTATATTGAAAAATGAATTTTACAATTTAAGCGGGGAAGGGGGAGGGAGAGAGTGTAGTTGGGGAGATGGGGAGGGTAAGGATGTTAGGAGAAAAACAAAGGAGGAGGTAACAATGCTCAATAGGAAATGTATTCATTACCTTGCTTCTATAACCGTAACCCCTCTGTACAGTATTTTTACAAAAAAAAGTATTTAAAAGAAGGAAAAAAAGAAATAGTGTCCAGATCGAGTTCAAGCCCTAGGACTGGCAAAAAGAAAAGAAAACAGACTTCTATATGTAATGGCATTCAGGAATAATCATAATAACAACAATAATGATAATAATAATACAGGAAGAATAATATCTTGTTTGGTTTTGGTTTAGTTTTAGTGCTTCTTGTTTTGGGTTTTATTTTTGTGACAGGGTCTTGCAATGTAGCCCAGACTGCCTTGATCTCTTAATCCTCCTGAGTCCAGAGTGCAGGGATTATAGATATGCATTACCAAACTTGGCTACTTTTTAAAATAATATAGTATACATAACCTTATTTTAATAATAGTATATATATAACCTTTTAACTGTTTTAATAATAGTGTATATAACCTTTTAATATAGTGTATATGTATAACATTATTCACATTATGCTTTTTCTTTGGTTTTTGTTGTTGCTGCTATTTTTGAGTGTGCTAGTATTAGGGCCTTGCACTGTCCCTAAGATATTTTTCCCCCATGCCTGGTGCTCTATCACTTGAGCCACAGCTCCACTTCTGGCTTTTCTGCTGATTGCTAACCCTATAATGTTAAATTGATTAAAACCTGTTTTCAAGTGGCAATATTCTAGTTGTATGTAGGTATTCAAATATATTTCTTAAAATTCATGTAATTCTTAGAAACTCTAATATTACATTTTACATTATACATGATTATGATACATAAATTTTATTATTAGTTCTTAAAGATTCTAATATTATATACTTCTTTTATTACCACTGATATATCTAGGTTGAGTTTTTTGTTGTTGGTGGTAGTCATGGGCCCTGAAATCTGGGCCTGGGAGCTGTCCCTCAGCTCTAAAGCTCAAGGCTAGTGCTCAACCATTTGAGCCACAGCTCTACTCCTAGTTTTCTGCTGGTTAATTGAAAATAAGAGTCTCATGGACTTTCCTAACTGAGCTGACTTTGAACCACAAGTCTCAGATCTCAGCTTCATGAATAGCTAGGATTACAGGTGTGAACCATAAGTTCCTGCCTCGAGTGAGTTTCTGTGGATTTTTGTCTTCCCCAACTCCAGTGAATAAATCAGCACCTTCAAAGGACCCATGACCAGATGTCAAGGCTCTACCAAGTTCCAGATGCCAATGTGTGGTACGGAATTTGGTCTCAACTCTGATATAAAGCAGCAAAGCAGGAGGAAGGTGGCTTTGTAGTCAACCTGACTCAGGTTTAAACCCTTGCACTGACACTTAATCTTTTAAATAACCTTGAGCAGGTTATTTTACAGGTCTCTGGTTTCTTGAAATAAATAAGTAAACACAAAATAAAATGAATAACTACACTAACTGCAATATGCAGTAAACATATATATGTAGATATAAACCATGTATTTAAAATATATACCAGTGCTAGGACTTGAATTCAGACCCTGGGAACAGGTCTGACTTTCTTCTCTTCCAGCATGGTGAGCATACCATCCCCCACTATGCTACAGATTTACCCAGACCCTGAGTTCAAATCCCATGTCTAGCAGAAAAAAATGGCATGAATTCCAAGACAAGGAGCCTCAAAAAATTTTAAATATTTTTAATGTATGTATATATGCATGTATGTATGTATATATTTTTATTTTGTCAAGGACAGGGCTTGAAGTCAGGTCGTGGCAACTCTGACTCAGCTTCAATCTAGCATAGGTTGCAGCCACTGGATCCACAGCTGAACCTGGATCCTGGGCCCCAAAGGCTGACAGGAAAAAAATAATAATAAAACGACACAGGAGGGGGATGAGTTCAAGATGGTGGAGGAGAAGCTGGAGGCTAAACAAGTTCTCTCATAGAAAGCAGTTTTAGAGTTCCAGTGAAAAGTCCTAAGCCAGAGAATCACATCAAGTGTGCGATCGCAGGACAGAGAGGGAAAATCCAGGCTAGGGGACAGATCTGAGCTCTTGCCAGCAGCAGCCACTGCCAGTGAGGCACTGGGGCAGCAGTGGCCGAACCTGCCATACCTGAATCACAGAGAGTCCGGAAGAAGGAGCCTGAAGAAGTGGGTGAGCAGATTCTACTCAACACCAGCAAGAACTGACAAGGAGCAGACATCTTCATCCTGCAGTTCCCAGACCAGAGATGACCCCCGAATGAAGACTCGGCCTGAGTAGCAGCTGGACGTCCTCACCCATTCTCAGGGAGCAGAGGAGGAAAGGCCACCCCTCCCCCCACCCAGTACCAGAGATCTCCATCTTGGATACTGACAAAGCTCGGCGGAGTTGCTTACTCCAACTCAGGGCTCGGAAGAAAACTAGAATCATTTAGAAGGTCATAAGAACCTATGCTGACCTGCCAGACTCAGCTCCACCCAGGGAAAAGTCACCCAGCTCGGGCGCCAGCCCTAGGAGTGGCATTCTTCACTGGGTAATCAGAACCAGAGTCTGCCCCTCCCTTTAGCAGCCTTGACAATCAATTGAAATTCAGTAAACATAAACCCAGGCTGGGTTCTGTGAGTTTCTCACAAAGTAGCCCCCGGGAAAAGCTACTGTTTGTTGAAAGGCCTCAACTCTACCCAGAACCTACCTTCATCACAGCATCTCCAAACTTGAGGAAAAAGCCATCTCCCTCTAATGTGGTACTCAAAACAGATCTCCCTCCCATTGAACTAACCTGGGACGAGGACCGCAAAATCCTGGGTAAAGCAGATCATTTTTCTGCCTGTTCAAACTAACTGACTTACGAAACCAACCAAGACACAGGACCACGAGCAGACCAGAGACTCCAAGAGGCTGGTTACAGACAGAAGGGAGATATAGGATTTTCCCCAACCCTCCCCAAAAAATCAAAGAACTTTTTTTGTGTACCTTTTATTTAAAAAAATTCCTTTTTCTTTTCTAAAATTTTTTAATTTTTAATTTTTACCTTTTTTGAAAAAAAATTGTTTTCCAGTAAATTTTTTTTCCTCTTATAATTTTTATTTTAGGGATACATATGTGTGTGTGTGTTTTCTTTCTTTTTTTTCTTTTTTTTAAAAAAATATTTTTGTTTTTTGTTTAGCTCTACTGAACTTCTGAGATTTTTTCTTTCTTTCTTATCCTATTTACCTTTTCTTCTCTTTCATTCTAGTTTATGTGACTTTATTGTTGTTCTGCACATCCTCAGATAAACCTGTAGTTGATTATTACACTCTACTCCCCATTGTGTACACACTTAATCCACAAATTTATTACATAATTCAAAACCTCTGAGACTTAAATTCCCTTATAGAAGTACTACCTCTTTATACCTATATAATATTTTAAGTATTTTTATTTTTAAGTTTTTCACATCTCCTTTATATCCCTCCCCTTCTCTCATTATATTCACGTTCTTTTCTGGATAGTTTGTCTTCTGTTCTGCATAATATTTTTAATTTTAACTTTTCTATTTTTTTTCTGGTCTCTTTTTTCCCCTTTCTCTTTCTTCTTTTTTTCTCTCGACTTTCATACTATCCAACCCATTTCCTGCTTTCAGATTAGGACTTAGTTAAGTTAATTCTCCCTGTGCCATCCGACATCACTCAATTCCTATTTTTTACCCACATGTCTCCCTAAACCTAATAATTTCTGGTTTTCCAAATTGTTCTTTACGGTATGTAGCCCATTAATATATAGATGTTTGAGGTTGAATAGATATATCTGTTGAACTAAGTTGTATCAGCAGACTATTGACTGTGAAAATACAGACGTTGGTTGATGCTTGCCTTAAGTTAGTGTTCTAGCACAAAACTGGTGTTATTTTCATACCAAATGGGCACAATAAGCCTGAAAAACACAAAAACATGGCAAATTCGGGTATCTCAACTCCCACTCATGATAATCATGAGAGAGAACAGATAATGAATAATCCAGAGGAGAGTTCCCAAATAGCTCTACAAACACTGCTGGCAAACATGATAAATGAAGAGATTGAAAACATACAAAGGACTCTGAGTGAGCGTGATAGGGAGAGAGAGGAGCCAATCCAAAGGTTTATACAGGAATATCATGAGCGTGAGGAAGCTACACAAAAACTGATACAGGATTTGCGTGAGCAGCTTGAGAATACTCAAAGAGAAAGGCAGGAATGGCATGAACAGGTTGAGAAAACTCAAAGAGGACTACAGGAATGGCATGAACGGGAGGAGGCTAAGCAAAGAGTAATACAGGAATTAAGAGAGCAGTATGAGAATACACAAAGATCACTACAGGCATTCATGGGATCCATTAAAAAATTGCTGAAGGAAGTCAGGGAGACCACACAGGGAATCCTGAATGGAACCCAACAGAAGGAATGGAAGACCAAGGAAACCATAAACAATCAACTAAGTGATTTGAGAATAAACACTGAACATCAAATTAAGGAAGTACAGAAGTTCATACCAGATCTAAAACAAAGCTTCAACGAAGAATTTGAAGCAATCAAAGCTGACAAATTAGAAGGAAAAGAAATAACACACAAAGTAGAAAGTCTCGACACCAGGTTAGTCCATGCAGAAGATCGAATCTCAGGGATAGAAGACATCCTAGATATTATGGAGAAAGAACATACAACCATCCAAGACAAGTCCAAAAATATGATAGATTTATCCAACACTTGGAAGACACTATCAGAAGGCCTAATCTAAGAATAATGGGTGTAGAGGAGCACCAAGAAACAGAAGTTAATGGTCTAGGAAATTTGTTTAACAGGGTCTTAGCAGAGAACTTCCCAAACATGCAAAAAGATAGGCCTATTCAGATACAAGAAGCTTTTAAAATGCCAAATAGACCAGACCAGAATAGGACATCCCATCGTCACATTATAATCCACACAGGATCAACTCAGACCAAGGAAAAGATCCTGAAAGTGGTCAAGGAGAAAAGAGTATTCACCTATAAAGGGAAACCAATTAGAATCCTCACATTCCTCAGCAAAGACAATAAAAGCAAGAAGAGCCTGGAGGATGTGTGGAATACTCTAAAAACAAACAACTATCAAACAAGAATACTGTACCCAGCTAAACTCTCCTTCATAACTGAAGGCCAAATAAAAACCTTCTATACTAAAGAAAAATTGAAACAATACATCTCCACTAAACCAGCTACCTACAAAAGATTCTTAAAGATGTCCTACACATAGAAAACCAACAAGACCACAATAAAGGCCAAGAAACTGCACCCAAACTGAGAAACTAAGAACCATTGAAAGAACGCAGGTTTCGCAGCCCCCAAAAAGGTGGATAACACGGCAGGAACACCCAAATACCTCTGAGTCCTATCTCTCAATATTAACGGACTTAACTCTCCAATTCAACGACATAGATTTTCTACTTGGATTACAAAACAAGATCCTTCTATTTGCAGCCTTCAGGAGTCACATCTTGCCCGTAAAAACAAACATTTTTAAATGTTAAAGGGTGGAACAAAATCTACCAAACAAACAGCCCCCATAAACAGGCAGAAGTTGCAATCCTAATATCAGATAAACTAGACTTCAAATTAAAATATTTGAATAGAGAAAGAAGGTCACTACATACTAATTAAGGAACCTCTCCTTCTGAAGGATATTACAATTCTAAATATCTATTCGCCAAACAATGGAGCACCCAGATTTATCCAAGAAACACTACTTTCCCTCAAATCCCACATAGATCCAGACATTAAGTGTTGGGGATTTTAACACACCAATCTCCCCATTAGATAGATCAACTCGGCGAAACTCAACAGAGAAACTGCAAATCTAAATAGCTGCATAGATCAACTAGATTTAACAGACAACTACCGAATATTTCACCCACCAGCATAAGAGTACATGTTTTTCTCAGCAGCACATGGAACATTTTCTAAAATAGACCACATTTTAGGCCACAAAGCAAACTTGTCCAAATTCAGAAACATTGAATTTATACCTTGCATTCTCTCTGACCACAAGGGAATAAAATTAGAACTCAATACCAAAAGCCACCAAAGAAAACCCAGTAACACATGGAGGCTGAACAACACACTGGTGAATCACGAGTGAGTCATGCAAGAGATTAGAAAGGAAATTCAACTGTTCATGCTATTCAACAAAATTGAGCACACTAATTACCAGCTCCTATGGGACACAGCAAAGGCAGTACTCAGAGCCAAGTTTATAGCTCTTAGCTCTTACATAACGAATTGGAGAGATCTGAAACCAAAAATTTAATGATGCATCTAAACTTCCTTGAAAAAGAGCAGCAAGATTAACCCCAATCCAGTAGACGGAAAGAAATAATTGAAATTAAATCAGAATTAAATTAATTAGAATCCAATAAAACTATAGAAAGAATCAACAAAACAAAGAGATGGTTCTTCGAAAAATAGAATTGACAGACACTTAGCGAATCTTATCAGAAAAAGAAGAGAACACATGCAAATAAATAAACTCAGAGACTAAAATGGAAACATCACCACAGAAACAACCAAGATTCAGAACATTATAAGGGAATACTTCTCAAAACTTTATGCTAATAAATTTGAGAACTTGGCAGAAATGGATCTTTCCCTAACAAATATTGGAATGCCAAAACTAAACCAAGATGTGTCAAACCATCTTAATAGGCCCATATCAAGCATTGAAGTACAAACAGCAGTAAGAGACATACCAGCTAAGAAAAGTCCAGGACCAGATGGTTTTACAGCTGAATTCTACAAGGCCTTCAAAACGGAGCTCACACCAATATTCCTCCAACTCTTCAGTGAAATTAAAAGAGAAAGTTCATTACCGAACACATTCTATGAAACCATCATAACACTTCACAAAACCAGGCAGGGACTCATGAAAGAAAGAGAACTATAGACCCATTTCTTTGATGAACATTGATGTAAAACTTCTCAACAAAATGTTGGCCAATCGCTTTCAACAACTCATCCGAAAAATCACACACCACGATTAAACAGGATTTATTTCAGGGTTGCAAACCTGGTTCAATATACGCAAACCAATTAATATTATTCATCACAATAACAGGAGCAAGGATAAGAACCACATGGTTATCTTAATAGATGCAGAAAAAGGATTCATCAAGATCCTACACTCCTTTAAGATGAAGGTTTTATAAAATTTAGGAATCCATGGAACATTCCTCAATACAATAAAGGCTGTATATAACAAACCTACAGCCAGCATTATATTTAATGGTGAAAAACTAAAGCCAATTCCTCTTAACTCAGAAACACAACAAGGATGCCCACTCTATCCAATTCTCTTCAAATTACTATTAGAATGCCTAGCTACAGCAATATGAAAAGATTCAGACATAAAGGGGATCCAAATGGGGAAAGAAGAAATAAAACTCTCCCTCTTTGCAGATGACATGATCTTGTATTTAAAGAATCCCATAGACTCCAATAGCAAATTACTCAAGCTGATTCAAAACTTTGACAAAGTAGCAGGGTATAAAATTAACCCCCCAAAATCAATGGCTTTTCTGTATGCCAACAATGAGAAAAGTGGGGCTGAAATTAGGAAAGCAAATCCATTTGTAAGCCCCACAAAAAATAAAATACCTAGGAATTAACTTAACCAAAGAAGTGAAGGAACTCTATGATGAAAACTTTAAAATCTTGAAAAAGGAAATCAAAAGAGAACTTAGAAAATGGCAAAACCTCCCATGCTCCTGGATTGGAAAGATTAACATCGTGAAAATGGCAATACTTCCCAAGGGTATCTACAAATTTAATGCGATAGCTATCTTACTTCTAACATCATTCTTCAAGGAAATAGAAGAGGCAATCCAAAAATTCATATGGAACAATAAAAGACCCCCAATAGCAAAAACCCTCCTCAATGGAAAGAACACTGCTGGAGGAATATCAGTACCAAATTTCAAACTCTACTATAGAGCCATTGCAGCGAACAGGCTCTGTCGCGACGACCAGGACACCTAGTGTAGGAACTGGAATAGGTGGGGAGATGGCAAACAGACAACTCACACACAAGAGGAGTGGATGCTGAGTGCGATTTAATGCAGAGGATAACAAACTTTTATAGCAAAAGTCTCCATGAGAAAGGGCAAAAGGTTACACAATCTTGCTGGAGGGCTTCATTATTGGGTGGTCACCAGCTGGTCGCCTGATAGGCAATTGTTTCTGGCTTATCTCTATTTTTAAGAAATACAATGGGTTTCAATGTATATCACCAATTAACGATTACCTTTTTTTATAGAGGCCTTAACTGTCCCATAAGATCTTTCCTGTTCCTTCTTTAATAGTAAGCACCAAGGAGGCCTAGATCTAGCAAGTTTCTTAGTAAATGAAAGAGAGGAACAGGAAATTATTTCTCCTAAGTAGTTCTTCCAGCAATTGCCATACATTCTTTCTGCTCTAGCCGCGCCTAAAGCTTCTTGCAAATCTCTTACCAACAATTCCTTCTGCTGAAGTGGCGTCGTGAAACCCCCAATACTTTTATATTTACTTATGACTTGTCTACTATCCTCCATAAGAGGGGCTTTCAGGGTAGCACTTAACTTGGTGAGTTAGTCATATTTTTAAGACACTCATCAGATGTTGGAGTCGTCAACATTCTTAAGAAAGAGCTTTGATTAAGGGAACGTTGAGAATGAATAAGTACAATGAGCAGCAGGAACAGTAAAAGATTAATAGGCACTCTTACACAGTGAAGAAAAGAAAAATAGGAACAGCAACACATCTTTCCCAGGGGCTTGCCAGCCTTTCCAGGAGGTAGGCCTCTTTGAAGCCTCATTCTCTGAGTAGACTTCGGTGAAGTCCCATTCTCAGAGATAGGTCTCTGTGAAGCCCCATTCTCAGGTATGAAAGCAGGTTTTCCATGCTAAGCAGACTCCACCGGAGTAGGCATGGCAAGCCATAATAATCAAAACAGCTTGCTACTGGCACAAGAACAGACCTCAGGACCAATGGAGTAGAATGAAAACCCAGAAATGAACCTACAGACCGAGAGCCATCTAATCTTCGATAAGGGAGCTAAAACAATACAATGGAAGAAAGACAGCCTCTTCAGTAAATGGTGCTAGCAAAATTGTTTAACTACTTGTAGAAAACTAAAACTAGATGCTTATATCACCCTGCTCCAGAATCAACTCCAAATGGAACAAAGACCTCGGAGTCAAAACAGACATCCTGAAAACTTTACAGGAAGGAATAGGAGAAACCGTAGGTCTCCTTGGCGCAGGCCGAAATTTTCTTAATAGAGACCCCAAAACACAGCAAATCAAAGAAAGGTTGGAAAATGGGATTGCATGAGGTTGCAGAGCTTCTGAAAGGCAAAGGACATAGCTAGCAAGATCAATAAAAACCCTACGGATTAGGAGAAGATCTTCAGTAGCCATACAATGGACAAGAGTCTCATATCTAAAATATACTTGGAACACAAGAAATTAAATCCCCCAAAAACAAATCCTCAAAGAAACAACTGCCTAATAAATAAGTGGGCGAAAGACTTAAAGAGAAACTTCTCTGAAAAAGAAAGAAGGATGGCCAATAGACACATGAAGAAATGCTCAACCTCCATAGCCATAAAAGAAATGCAAATCAAAACAACGTTGAGATACCACCTCACTCCAGTTAGAATGGCAAAAATCAAGAACTCTAACAACAACAGATGCTGGAGGGGTTGTGGACAGAAGGGAAACTTACTTCACTGGTGGGAGTGTAAACTTGTTCAACCACTTTGGAAAGCAGTATGGAGGTTCCTCAAAAGACCTCACATAGAGCTCCCCAATGACCCAGCAATCCCACTTTTGGGCATTTACCCAAATGTTTACAAACAAGACCACATTAAAGCTACCAGCACAACTATGTTTATTGCAGCATTATTTATCATAGCTAAGATCTGGAACCAACCCAGATGCCCCTCAGTAGATGAATGGATCAAGAAAATGTGGTTTATTTAGGTAATGGAATTCTATGCCTCCATCAGAAAGAATGGCATTGCCCCATTTGTTAGGAAATGGAAAGGCTTGGAAAAAAATTATATTAAGTGAAGTAAGCCAGGCCCAAAGAAACATAGGTCCCATGGTTTCCCTTATTTGCAATATCTAGTATATGTATGAGTCAAGCAGGAAAGTTCAGATAATGTGATGTTAGGAAAATGAACCATTAGATATGTATTTAAATGTTTTTTTTTTCTGTCAAGCAATTGTTTCTAACACATTATAAGATTATTTCTGTGTTGCTTTGTATGTCCCTCCCCCACATTATAACCCTTGCTTTCACTATATTTTGTGTCGGTATAATTTGTGGAGGAGAAGGGGGAAAACAAGTCATTTAAGGAAACAGGTGGACCCGTTGCAACAATGAGAAGTACAAGTTGTCATGTCGAAAATGAACTTTACAACTTTGGTGTGTGGGTAGGATTTGATGGAGGGGTGGGGGAGGTTGGGAAGGGATGAGAAGGATAAACAAAGGAGGAGGCTACAATGCTTGATACGAAATGTACTCATTAGCTTTCCCATGTAATTGTAACCCCTCTGTACAGTATGTTCACAAAAAAATAGACACAGGAAAAAAAAAGGCCACTTGAAGATAGCTGCAGGTTTTAAATTTTTTTTCTTTGCAAGTTGACCTTCCTGGGTTTAAATGACATGGCTGAAAAGTGTTGGTAACCTGGCATTGCTGAAGGCTTGCAGTCTTCCAGGGAAATCATAGGCCAGCATGGCAACATGGGCCCTAGGTTTGATGCCTGGCCCTGACCCCTACCAATGGAGGGAGATCCTAAGTGTCTCATTCCTATTCATAGATATACAGTTGGAAGGTTATGAATGTCAAGGTTGAATTAGTTGTTCCTGAATGATACTATTATAAAATTAGAGTGATTTTAGGAGGCCGATGGACTTTACTGAATATTTTTGACACAATAAAAAAGTACTATTAATTACATGGACACAATAATTCCAGGACAGTGATTGATTTAATTAATAATTCATTAAGGATGAAGACAATATTAATTACGTGGAGGCAAAATAAATGCCTAAGATTTGGTAGGAATGTAGCATATATAACTGAATATTGTATAGACATCTCTGGCACTCTATAAAGAACTATATTTATTTGTGTAATACCATCTGCATGTCAATCTGTTCGTATTTTATCAACCCCTGTGGCTCGATCTCAGGTGCTGGGAACTACTTGTCAGCTCAATATGCACCAGGCTGGCGTGCTTACAATCACCCATTCATGCATTGAGTCTTGTAGGCCGTGAGTTCAGATGCCAGCACTCACAAAAAATGAATCATGCAGTAAGAATCCCATGGTGACATATTTTCCTTTTTTGTGAAAGTCCTGGCTGTCAGGTGTGAAGTTTCATACATAGGCAAATCTATATCCTCTGTAATAAATGTAATAAATATTCCATGTGTAATAACAGTCAATAAAATTAATGGTAAACAGATGAATAAAACAAAAATTAAATGAATAACTACACTAAGCACAATATGGAGTCAACATATGGGGCTCGATCTCAGGGCCTCGGAACTGTATAGGAGCTGAATTGGCTAGAGGCTGCTGCACTGAAAATCACCCATTCATGAACTTCTAGGCCCTGAGTTTAGATCCCAGCACTGACAAAAATGTAATCTTGGAGTGAGAAGCCGAGCATGACACGTTATCTTTTTCTTTGAAAGTGCTCTGTATCAGGTAGGATGTATAATTCGAGTGCAAATCTATATGCTATAAAATAGGATGTCATAAATGTAATAAAGGTCATAGGCGGAATATTGTCACTACAATAAATGATGAAGGGTTGAATTAGTCTATCATTGTAAATAAAATTAGATCTTATAATTATAGGATGTGTATTAAGTTTTATTAATATTTTATTAAGCATTAACAGAATAAAAATTGCATGGAGTCATAATTAAATACCTAATATTTGGTAGTGACACATGATGCATAATTTAGTTATATATAGACATCTGTCTCATTCTATAAAATATGTAAATATATGTATGTATATATGTACACATATGATAAACAATAACAGGATATTGAGTAATTTAAATTAATGCTTTATTAATTGTTCAACTGGGACACATCATTAAGTGGAGACATAATTTAATATCTAATAATTTGCAGTAATATCTATAAGTTAATAATATAGGGATATCTCTCTTTTTGTGTACATAATATTTATATATATCAATCTCTATTTGTACTTCGTTCACTCCTGGTGCTTGGTGGTACAAGCTCCATGGGTAATCCCCCCAGAAAAACCATCCCACTAAACCATGAGATGTGAACTTGTGTGGTTTATTAAATGTTCCTCAAAGAATGATGATACTGATGAAAGCACATTAATTCTAATAACAGCTTGTGGAATCGAGCTATGTGCTGAGTCCTTCATAGGGTGCTGTGTGCTGTGTCTATCACATGATGCTGTGTGCTGTGTCCTTCAAAGAGTGCCATGTGCTGTGTCCTTCACGGGGTGCATTATTTCATCTGGTCCTTGTAAGAGCTCCACAATTGAGGTGACTATGCAGACAAGAATATTGAGGATCAGATATGTCCCCATAGCAGGGTCAAAATTATGTATTACTAAAAAGTGGGGGAGTTGTCTCCTGCAGACAATTGTTTTGTTTTGTTTTTCTCAGACATGAACCTTGAAATTGCAGCCTCAGCACTAACCCTTACCTCTTGGGCTCATGGATAGCACTCTACCACGTGGAGCCAAAGACCCCCTTGCAGCAGAGTGCCACGACCTAGGGGTCTGTAACTGAAGTCTATCATCCTGCCTTCTCAGGAATCTGAGATCTGAGGATCAGGGTTCCAAACTATCCCAGACACAAAAGGTCCCATAAGATTATATCTCCAATTCACCACTAAGAAAACTAAAGTGGAAGCTGGGTTCTTGTGGCTCATGCCTGTCATCCTAGCTACTCAGGAGGATGAGATCTGAAGATCATGGTTCAAAGCTAGCTTGGGCAGAAAAGTCCTTGAGACATTTAGCTCCAATGAACCACCAGAAATCCTGAACTAGCCTCTGGCTCAAATGGTAAGGCAAAAGACTTTAGTTGAAGAACTCAGGGACAGCACCCAGGCCCAGACTTCAACTCCTACAACCGACAACAACAACAACAATAAAAGACAAACACAAATTGACAAACCTGAAGTAGAGGGCTGGGAATGTGCATTAGGGGTAGAGTGCTTTGCATACATGAAACTGTGAGCTTGATTTCTCAGTACCACATTACCTGAAGTGGCTCTGTGGATAAAGTGGAAAGGGCGATCCTTATACAAGAGAAACTAGGTACAGTGCTCAAGTCCTGAGTTCAAGCTCCAGGACTAGTGTATTCACACACACACACACACACACACACACACACACACACACACACACACACACACACACACACACACACAGAAAGCAGAAGTGAAGCTGGGACACAAAATGGTAAAGCACTAGTCTTCTGCTCTGATCTCATGGTCCACCCCCAGGCCCTGTGTTCACAATCAAACCTAGCCATCCACAGCAAAACTAGGAGATGTCAATTGTTTCAAAACCTGATGAGCTTTACCAGGCCCATATGACAGGAAGTATTGTGATATCTGACATGTGCTTGGATTTCCCAAGCTTCTGGAAAACTAGGAGAGGCATCATAGACAGATCATCATCTGCAATGAAACATTTCCTTAGGTTCCGTGCCCTAGTTATTTTCTTGAAGGACTCCTGAATTACATTTAGCACTGTATATGAATACGAGAACATAGCCTCACAAAGGCAGAATAAGTGCAGGGAACTTGGCCTGCCATGGGAGGTGGCACAAATGAAGGCTTCCTGTCAAAACAAAGCACTGTGGAGAGAGCTTGGGGGTCCAAAGAGGCCTTTTTCTCTTTACCTTCAGAGTCTGCCTGCACTCATTCTCACTAATTGGCAAAGATGGAGTTGTTTGTTATATAGCTGTACAGGAGTGAGGCCTTTAGTCTTCAGACAATTTGAGAGACTTCTTCCAGCAGGCCTGGGGTGCAGAGAAACCCTCAAGCTACACTGGGCCTAGTGAGGGGAGCCCCAGAACACACATGGTCATGAAGTCTATCTCTGTGCTATGAAATCATTTTATTGAGAAGAAATTTCCTAGCTTGGTGACATTCACAAAAACTGCTCTGGAGATTCAACTATAGGAATGCATCCATACATACACAAAGACATGGAGGTACAGGCTCTTTAGGTGGGGCAGGTCCTGGTGTTGAACTATGAGCTTAGGGGTTGTCCCTGAGCTCCTTTTGCTCCAGGGTAGCTCATTACTCTTGAATCACAGTAACACTTCTGGGTTTTTCTGTGATTTCTTAGAAATAAGCATGTCAAGGACTTTCTCCCCTGGGTTGGATTCAAACTGATAATCTCTACATCTCATACGTCTGAGGAGCTAGAAGTATAGTCAGCAGACATTGGCACCTACCTTTCTTTTCTTCTTCATTTTTTAATCTGGACAATCTGACTTCTTCACAGGGTCTTTCCAATGGTTTGAGTATAAATAAACTACCCAATGTTCTTTATAGCTGCTTTCTCTGAGAAGAATTTGCTATCCTCATCTTCCCCTCTGGTAGTTAGAAGCCAAAAGTGAGAAATGAGTGTCATAGGATTTGGGAGCTAAGGTCCATAATTCATGCCATCTCTGTCACTTAGCTTTGAGCTGCAGTAAATTTATTGTCTCTGGATGAGAGGACCAAAGCTGGAGTGATCCTCACACTGTCTTCATTGGTTCTTTTGCCTATAAAATGATATAATAGATATGAATGTTATGTGTCTCCAACCTGAAGTATCTAGAACACACTAGAAACATATTCATGTATCTGTTTTTCTCTAGTGCCTCCCGAAATTTAGTCTAAGGTTTTGTGGAGCAGCTCCTTGGCGAATCCCTGAGGAAAGCCACATGAAGCCGCCTCAGGAGATCGCCATCCAAAGCCAGCCCAAGCAGAAAAGTCTGTGAGAGTCTAATCTCCAATAAACCACTAGAAAACAGAAGTGGAGCAGTAGCCCAAACAGTAGAGCTCCAGCTTTGAGAGAGCTGAGCAGGAAATACAAGCCTGACCAGGCAAGCCTGGGTGGCCCTTATATCCATTTAATGACTAGATATCTGGAAGTGGAGCTCTGGCAGTGGTAGAGCCTCAGCCTTGAGTAAAACATCTGAGGAATACATGAGGCCCTGACTTTAGGCCCTGGGATGGCCATAAAAATTCAAAGAGAGATGGCCATGTTATGTATCAGTGCTCTACCTACTTATGTGTGTATATTACCTCCCTGAGTGCAAACAGACCATATGCAATGCTTGTGCTTTTACTTACTGATTTATTTTTCAGATATGCTTGTTGCACATACCACACTATTCTCTTCATTTCAGGCCCAATGCTTTTCTTTTCTAGGGTTCCAGCCTTGTGTACTTATATGATGCACTGAAACTCTAAGCAGTCTTTATTTATAATTTATTATGATGCCAAGGCCAGTACAGTCACAAATCAGGTAGGGGAGGAGAAGGTAAGATTTCATATAAATAACCGGTATTCAGAAAATTAAACTTGGAGATGTAAGATGGTAGCATATTTATGTAAAAACTACCACTAAGAAAAAGATGAGGGGGCTGGGAATGTGGATTAGAGAGTGCTTTCCTAGCATACAAGAAGCCTGGGGTTTGATTACTCAGTAGCGCATACACAAAAAACACAAGAATTCATGCTGTGACTCAAGTAGCCTACTGCTAGAGACAGTACCCAGGCCTAGAGTTCAACACAAGAACTGGCAAAGACATAGCTAGTTAGGTAGATAGGTAGGTAGGTAGGTAGGTAGGTAGGTAGGTAGATAGGTAGGTAGGTAGGTAGATAGGTAGGTAGGTAGGTAGGTAGTTAGGTAGGTAGGTAGGTAGGTAGATGGATGGATGGTTGGATAGATTAGATAGATAGATAGATAGATAGATAGATAGATAGATAGATAGATAGATAGATAGATAGATAGATAGATAGATAGATAGATAGATAGATAGATAGATAGATAGACAGATAGACAGATAGACAGATAGACAGATAGAGAGATAGAGAGATAGATAGATAGATAGATAGATAGATAGATAGATAGATAGATAGATAGATAGATAGATAGAGAGAGAGAGAGAGAGAGAGATAGAGAGATAGAGAGATAGAGAGATAGAGAGATAGATAGATAGAGAGATAGAGAGATAGAGAGATAGATAGATAGATAGATAGATAGATAGATAGATAGATAGATAGATAGATAGATAGATAGATAGATAGATAGATAGATAGATAGATAGATAGATAGATAGATAGATGATAGACGAATATGGCCTGGAGGAAGAAAGAAGGGAACAATTCCCAGTCATGAGGCCTTCTGCAGTGTGCCAAGACACTAGTATCGCCTTCACACAAACATAGAGTAGGACTACTGACTCTGTCCCACTTCTCAGGCAGCCGAAGGAACCAACTCAGGTGCTTGGAGTCAGTAGAGAAAGGGCCCTTACGCTCTTTGGACTGGGGATTTGCATTAATTATGTGGAGAATGAAGGATGGAGAATGGGCTGGCAGAGGTAGAAGAAGGGCCTTCAAATCTGACAGAGTCAAAAACCCACTCCCTAAGACCAGAGAGCAGGGTTTTTGTATTCTGTTCCTCCCCTATCCCCCAATAAATTGACTCTCTATTGTTAGCCTAAAGATAGCCTGAGGCTCCCTTCACCCGAGGCAGGAAGGTTAGTTAGTAATTGTTTGAAGAGACTGAGTAAAGCGTGACCCTGGTGTAACTCTAACAAATGTTTCAGGTTTCCCCTCATTGCTGGAGTGCTTGGAATGATTGAAGCGGTTTTGCAGTGATTTTTTCCCTGTTTAGTGTGTACATTCTGCCTCCTAATCCTGCAGGCCTGGGTCTCTTCACCCAGCCTGGCTTTTGAAACTGTTTACTGTCCTTCAAATACAGTGTGACACTGGAGTTCTTCCTGCTAACAGGGCTAAGGTTTGGATCCTGAGAATATCATTTGAACCCAGGATGGGTAAACAATGTTTCTTTCCTGCTTCTATAGCTCAAGAAGTCTAAGAACATTTAGAGTACAAGTAACTTATCACCAAGGAAAACCCAGGAAGCTCTTGAACATCTGACATTTCAGCAGTGGAAGTCAGAGTATCATAGACTTTCCCTCCCTGTTTGGTTTCACCCTGTGATCCTCAGACATCAGCCTCCTGAGCTAGGGTGACAGGTGTGAGCTAGTGGTTCTCTGCTAGGTTCAGAACTGTAATGACATTAACAATCCAAGTCACATGCTTATCACAAAGGGCTTGTGGAGCATATTAAACCTTTCAATATTGGACCTTTCAGAACCCCATAGGACTCAAGGATATAATGCTAGAGCCTGAAATTCTGGTCATATGGATGTGCTACACTTGAACCTTGAGCTCTGACTCCAATTCTGGTGTGCATCAAGATTCATTTTCCACGGAATGTTCTCCTAAATATCAAATAGGAAAAGTATTTTGATTAACCCTCATTTTTTCCAGCTTTGTGTCTTGAACTCAAGCCTCGGCACTGTCCCTGAGCCCTACAGCTCAAGGCGAACACTCTACCACTTGAGCCACAGCACCACATGGGGTCTTTTGGTGGTTCATTGAAGGTAAGAGTCTAACAGGCGTTCCTTGCCTAGGTTGTCTTTGAACTGTGGTCTTCAGATCCCAGCCTGCTGAGAAGCTAGTGTTCCAGTTGTGAGCCACTGGCATCTGGCTGATAGTTTTTGACAGTTCTGGGACTTTCTCTTAGGGCTTCGGTACTGTCTCTGAGTTTCTTTTAGTCAAGGCTAGCACTCTACCACTTGAGCCACTCCACAGCATCTGGCTTTTTCTTTGTATGTGTCACTGAAGATTCAAACCCTGGCATGTATATATGCTGAGCAAGTTCTCTACCACTAAGCCACATTTCCAGCCCCACCCTTACAATTTTATCCCTCAACTTGTCTATCCTGAAGAAAAGGATTCTGAGTATAAATCATTTAAAGAAATCTCTATAGGAAGGTGTCCAAAGATACAGAAGACAAAGCTCATACTTGGGAGAGACTCTAAAGATGTGAAGACCATGACAATGCTTCCATTTAATTATGTATCATGTTTCAAAACAAAAAATATTAATGAAAAATGAGTCAATGTCCTATATTATTATTTTTTGCTGTTTAAATTTTTATGGTGAAAATACTATAAAGAGGAGTTACAATTACATGGGCAAGATAATGAGTACATTTCATTTCTTTTTTTTTTTTTTTTTGGGTCCGATCGTGGGGCCTGAACTCTGGGCCAGGGCGCTGTCCTTCAGCTCTTCAGCTCAAGGCTCGCACTCTACCACTTGAGCCACAGCGCCACTTCTGGCTTTTTTCTTTTTCCTTATGTGTTGCTGAGGAATCGAACCCAGGACCTCATGCATGCAAGGCAAGAGCTCTACCACTGAGCCACCTTCCCAGCCCCAATGAGTAAATTTCTTATCAAGCATTGTAGCCCCCTCCTTTGTTTCCCCTTCCCCTCCTGTGAAGACTCAAGGTCTGTGTTGAAGGGGCAAAATGATGCAGGCTCCAGCCTCAGGATTATCTGAGGACTATGTTTGACTATATGGAAAGCTCTTGGCATGCCTAGCTAGATAAAGAAAATGTTCCCTCTCCCTATCTCAAAACACATGTCACAGACTCCTGGGAGCTGAGGAAGTAGTTCTTCTGCTTGCTTGAGCCTAGACAAACAGCTGGTCAAGCATTTTCCTGAGATTGGAGAAGTGGTTTGAGCTTGCTCTTTAATAGTTTAGATAATAATATACCAAGATATTGTCTCATAGGTTAAGTAACAATGTATCTGTTGAAATTTTTTGTGTGAATGTCTCCTGACTAAATCTTGGCAAAGATCATGCTAGCTTGTCTTTAAATACCCACTAACAATAAAGCACAGCATCCAGTAGCAATTGCTGTTTGCATTCTGCATCACCTGTGTCCTGGTGATTTCATGACCCTTACCCAGGGACCCTAACACACTAGACGTTGACACACTCCCTTCCCATTCTCCCCCCGCCCCCTCCCAATCCTCCTCACATCCCACCAAAGTTGCAAAGTACATTTTCAACATAACGACTTGTACAATTCTTTGTGGTAGTGGGTCCACCAGTATTCCTATTTAAACTATTTGTTCCTTTCCCCTCCACAAATTATACTTACAACAAATACAGTGAAAGCAGGGGATTTCATGTTGAATTCCTATCTACACAACTGCTCATCACCTAGCAACTCTTAAACATTAGAGACAATAGGTTCTTGGAAGGTTTATTAAATAAAACACAGCCAAAATGTGTCTTATTATACAGAAGAGGAAGATATGTTCTCAGCTCATCAAGAACACATGAACAGAAGAGTTGCACATTTCAGAATTTCAACTTTCTTTTTTTTAATTGTAAAAAACTGTACAGAGGGGTTACAATTACATGGGCAAGATAATAAATACATTTCTTTTTTTTAATAAAATGCACACGTTTATTTTAAAAGCACTTTAGCTTGTACCTGATGGTTAATAGATCTGAATTGCTTTGTAGCCTCCTCCTTTGTTTACCCTTCCCCCATCCCTTTCCATCCTCCCTCCCCCCACACCCAATTCTCCCCCCTCAAGTTGTAAAGTTCATTATCGACATGACAACTTGTACTTCTCATTGTTTCAACGGGTCCACCTGTATCCTTATTTAAACGATTTGTTTTTCCCCTTCCCCTCCACAAATTATACTGACATCAAATACAGTGAAAGGAGGGGTTATGCTGTGGGCAGGGACAAACTAAGCAACAAAGAAATAATCATATAAATTCGTTAGAAACAAATGCATGAAAGAAAAAAAACATTTAAATACATATCTTAGGGTTCATTTTCCTAACATCACCTTATCTGACCTTTTCTGCTTGACTCATACATACACTAAATATTGCAAATAAGAGAAACCATGGGACTTATGTTTCTTTGGGCTTGGCTTACTTCACTTAATATAATTTTTTCTAAGTCTTTCCATTTCCTAACAAATGGGGCAATGTCATTCTTTCTGATGGAGGCATATAATTCCACTGTGCATATATACCACATTTTATTGATCTATTCATCTACTGAGGGGCATCTGGGCTGGTTCCATATCATAGCTATGGTAAATAATGCAGAAATAAACATATCATAGCTATGGTAAATAATGCAGAAATAAACATAATGGTGCTGGTAGTTTTAGTGTGGTCTTGTTTGTGAACATTTGGGCAAATGCCCAAAAGTGGGATTGCTGGGTCATAGGGGAACTCTATATGTCTGTTGAGGAACCTCCATACTGCTTTCCAAAGTGGTTGAACAATTTTACACTCCCACCAACAATGCAGTAAGATTCCCTTCTGTCCACATCCCCTCCAGCATCTGTTGTTATTAGAGTTCTTGATTATTGCCATTCTAACTGGGGTGATTTGCATTTCTTTTGTGGCTAGAGAGGTTGAGCATTTCTTCATATGTACATTGTCCCTCCTCCTTTCCTCTTCAGAGAAGTTTCTCTTCAAGTCTTTAACCCACTTTTTATTGGGCAGTTGTTTTTTTCAAGATTTGTTGTTGGGGTATTTAAGTTTTTGAGTTCTGGATGTATTATAGATATGAGACCCTTGTCTGTTGTATGGCTAATGAAGATCTTCTCCCAAACTGTAGGCTTTCTATTAATCTTGCTAGATATGTCCTTTGCCATGCAGAAGCTCTGCAATTTCATGCAACCCCATTTGTCCAAACTGTCTTTGATTTCTCGTGTTTCTGGGTCTCTATTAAGAAAATTTAGTCCTGTGCCAAGGAGATCTAGAGTTTCTCCTATTCCATCCTGTAATGGTTAGAGAGTGTCTGCTTTGAATCTGAGGTCTATGATCTATTCGGAGTTGATTCTTGTGCAGGGTGATATATAAGGATCTAGCTTTAGTTTTCTGCAAGTAGTGAATTTTGCAGCACCATTTACTGAATAGGCAGACATTCTTCCATTCTATTTTTTGTGCTCCTTTATCGAAGATTAGATGGCTATAGGCTATAGGTCTGTGCATCCATTTCTGTGTTTTCAATTCTATTCTATTGGTCCTGAGGTCTGTTCTTGTGCCAGAACCAAGCTGTTTTGATTACTATGGCTTTGTAGTAGAGTTTAAAATTTAGTGTTGATATGCCTCCAGCACTATTCTTTCTGTTGAGGATTGTTTTTGCTATTCGGGTCTTTTATTTTTCCATATGAATTTTTGGATTGCCTCTTCTATTTCCTTGAAGAATGAGGTTGAAATATTGATAGGTATCTCATTGAATTTGTAGATAGCCTTGGGAAGTATTTCCATTTTCATGATGTTAAACTTTCCAATGAAGGAGCATGGGAGTTTTTGCCACTTCCTAAGTTCTGTTTTGATTTCCGTTTTCAGGTTTTTAATTTTCATCATAGAGGTCCTTCACTTCTTTGGTTAAGTTAATTCCTAGGTATTTCATTTTTTGAGTGGCTATTATGAATGGAGTTGCTTTCCTAATTTCAGCCCCACTTTTCTCATTGTTGGTATACAGAAAAGCCTTTGATTTTTGAGGTCTAGTTTTGAATCAGCTTGAGTAATTTGGGAGTGGAGTCTGTGGGATTCTTTAAAAACAAGATCATGTCATCTGCAAAGAGGGAGAGTTTTACTTCTTCTTTCCCTATTTGGATCCATTTTATGATTGCATCTTGTCTTATTGCTGTAGCTAGGCTTTCTAATACTTGATTGAAGAGAAGTGGAGGGAGTGGACATCCTTGTATCACTCTGAGTTAAGAAAAAATGGTTTTAGCTTTTCACCATTAAGGATAATGCTGGCCGTAGGTTTGTCATATTCAACCTTTATTGTATTGAGGAATGATCCATTAATTCCTAATTTTTCCAGAACTTTCATCATAAAGGGTTGTTGGATCTGGTCAAATGCTTTAGCTGCATCCATTCAGATAACCATGTGGTTGTTATCCTTGCTCCTGTTGATGTGATGAATTATACTAATTGATTTCCATATATTGAACGAGCTTTGCATCCCTGAAATGAATCCTGTTTGATCGTGGTGTATGACTTTTTGGATGAATTGTTGAAGTCGATTGACCAATATTTTGTTGAGAAGATTTTCATGAATGTTTATCCAAGAAATGGGTCTATAGTTCTCTATCTTTGGTGAGTCCTAGCCTGGTTTTGGGATGAGGGTTTTGATAGCTTTATAGAATGAGTTCGGTAGTGAACTTTCTCTTTCAATTTCATTGAAGAGTTGGAGGTGTATTGGAGTGAGCTCTGCTTTTAAAGCCTTGTACAATTCTGCTGTTAATCCATCTGCTCTTGTGCTTTTCTTAGTTGGGAGGTTTCATAATTCTGTTTCTATTTCAATACTTTATATGGGCCTGTTAAGATGGTTTAACTCATCTTGGTTTAGTTTCGGAATGTCAATATTTGCTAGGAAAAGTTCCATTTCTGTCAAGTTCTCAAACTTATTAGCATACAGTTTTGAGAAGTATTCCGTTATAATGTTTTGAATCTTGACTGTTCTGGGATGATGTTCCCATTCTCATCTCTGAGTTTATTTATTTGGGTGTGTTCTCTTCTTTTTCTGATAAGATTTGTTAAAGGTCTGTCAATGTTGTTAATTTTTTGGAAGAACCAACTCTTTGTTTTGTTGATTCTTTCTATGGTTTATTCGGATTTTAATTCATTTAATTCGGATTTAATTTTAATTATATCTTTCCATCTACTGGATTGGGGTTTTTCTTGCTGCTCTTTTTCAAGGAGGCTCAGATATCTCATTAATTTGTTTGGTTTCAGATCTCTCCAATTTGTTGATGTAGGATCTCTGAGCTATAAACTTGCCTGTGAGTACTGCCTTTGATGTGTCCCAGAGGAGCTGGTAATTTGTGTGTTCATTTTTGTTGAATAGCATGAACATTTGAATTTCCTTTCTAATCTCTTCCATGAGCCACTGGTGATTCAGCAGTGTGTTGTTCTACCTCCATGTTTTTCAGGACTTTCTTTGATGGCTTTTTGTGTTGAGTTCTAATTTTATTTCCTTCTCGTCTGAGAGAATGCAAGGTATAACTTCAATGTATCTGAATTTGGTAAGTTTACTTTGCGGCCTAAAATGTGGTCTATTTTGGAAAATATTCCATGTACTGCTAAGAAAAACATGTATTCTGATGCTGCTGGGTGAAATATTTGGTATGTCTGTTAAATCTAGTTGATCTATGCAGTTGTTTATATCTTCCTTTTCACAGCTGAGTTTTTGCCAAGTTGATCTATCTTGTGCGGAAATTTGTGTGTTAAAGTACCCAACAGTTAATGTCTTTGGATATATGTGGGATTTGAGGGAAAGTAGTGTTTCTTGTATAAATTTTTATGCTCCTTTATTTGGCATATTTATATATTTCGAATTGTAATATCCTCCTGAAGGAGAGATACCGTAATTAGTATGTAGCGACCTTCTTTATCTCTTCTCACAAATTTTAATTAGAAGTCTATTTTATCTGATATTAACATTGCAACTCGTGCCTGTTTATGGGGGCTGATTGCTTGGTAGATTTTGTTCCAGCCTTTCACATTCAAAATGTGTTTGTTTTTATGGGCAAAATGTGACCCCTGAAGGCAACAGATAGAAGAACCTTGCTTTTTAATCCAACTAGACAGTCTATGTCACTTAATTGGTGAGTTAAGTTCATTAATGTTGAGAGAGAGACCTGGGAAATATTTGGGAGTTCCTGACATTTTATCCACCTTCTTGGAGTCTGTGGTAACTGGGTTCTTTCTATGGTTCTTGGATTCTCAGTTTGGGTTCCGTTTCTTGGTCTTTTTTGTGGTCTTGTTGGTTTTCTATGTGTAGGACATCTTTAAGAATCTTTTGTAGGACTGGTTTGCTGGATATATATAGTTTCAGTTTTTCTTTGCTCTGAAAGGTTTTTATTTGAACTTCATTTATGAAGGAGAATTTAGCCAAATACAATTTTCTTGGTTGATTGTTGTATGTCTTTATGACATGGCATACATCATTCCAGGCTCTTCTTGATTTGATTGTCTCTGCTGAGAAATCTGAGGTGATTCTAACTGGTTTCCCTTATAGGTGATTGATCTTTTCTCCTTGACAGCTTTAAGGATCTTTTCCTTGGTCTGAATTGATCCTATGAAGATTATATGTGAGAGTGGGATGTCCTGTTCTGGTCTGGTGTATTTGGAATTTTAAAAGCTCCTTGTATTTGAATAGGCCTATCTTTTTGCTTGTTTGGGAAGTTCTCTGCTAGGATCCTGTTAAATTTCCCAGACCATTAACTTTTGACTCTATGTGCTCCTCTACACCCATTATCCTCAGATTCAGCCTTCTGATGGTGTCTTCCAAGTGTTGAAGAGATCTATCCTATTTCTTGGATTTGTCTTGGATGCTTATATGTTCTTTCTCTATAATATCTAGGCTCTCTTCATTCTCTGAAATTCAATTTTCTTCATGGTCCTACATACTATCAAGATTTTCTACTCTGTTTTTTATTTCTTTTCCTTCTAGTTGGTCGGCTTTGATGGCTTCAAATTCTTTGTTGGAGCTTTGTTTTAGATCTTGTATGAACTTCTTTTCTTCCTTAATTTGGTATTCAGTGTTTATTTTCAAATCACTTTATTGATTGTTTATGGTTTCCTTGGACTCCCATTCCTGCTGTTGGGTTCCATTCAGCATTCCCTTTTTTGGTCTTCATGACTTCTTTCAGCTTTCTGTTTAAGGATTCCATGAATTCATTTAATGGTCTTTGTGTATTCTAATCCTGCTCTCTCAATTCCTTTATTACACTTTGATAATCTTCTTCACGTTCATGCAATTCCTGTAGTTCTCTTTGTGTGTTCTCAGCCTGCTCATGCCATTCCTGTATTTCTATTTGAGTGCTCTCAAGCTGTTCATGCAATTCCCATGTCAATCTTTGAGTAGCTTCCTAACGCTCCTGATATTCCTGTATTGATCTTTGCATTGCCTCCTCTCTCCCCCCTTCACTCTCATAAAGAGTCCTTTGCAGGTTTTCAATCTTTTCATTTACCATGTTTACCAGTAGTGTTTGTAAAGCCTTTTTGGAACTCTCCTCTGGATTATTCATTATCTGTTCTATCCACTGATTATCATGAGTGGGAGTTGAGATACCTGGACTTGCCATTTTTCTTGTGTTTTTCCGGTTGCCCTGCACATTTGCCATGAAAGTAACACCAGTTTTGTGCTAGCACACTATCCAAAGGCAAGCATCAACCAAAGTCTGTAGTTGCACAGTCAAAAGTCTGTTGATACAATCTAGTTCAACAGATATATCTATTCAACATCCAACAACTATGTGTTAATAGGTTACAAATCGCAAAGAAAAACTTGGCAAAACAGAAGTTAATAGTTTAGGGAGAGATGTGGGTGAAAATAAGAATAGAGGGATGTGGAAAGGCAGAGGGAAAGTTAACTTAACTAAATCCTACTCTCAAAGTGAGAAATAGGTTGGATAGAATGATAGTATAGAGAAAAAAGAAGAAAGAGAAAGAGAAAAAAAGAGACAAGAAAAAACAAAAAACTAAATTTAAAATTTAAAAAGTGAAACACTTAAAAATTTAAAAATTATGCAAACATAATATTCAGAGAAGAACGTGTATAGGATAAGAGAAGGGTAGGGATAGAAAGGAGATGTGAAAAACTTTAAAATATAAATGCTTAAAATATTATATACGTATAAAGAGGTAGTACTGCTATTAAGGAATTTAAGTCTAAGAGGTTTTGAATTGAGTAATAAATTTCTGGATTAAGTGTGTACACAACGGGGGATAAGGTCTAATAATCGACTTCAGGTATATCTGAGGATTAGCAGGACAGCAATTAAGTCACACAAAGAAGAACAAAAGAGAAGAAAACGTGAAAAAAATGAGAAGGAAAGAAAAAAAACGGGTAAAAAGGTCAATAGAGCTAAACAAAAAAAATAATTTTAAAAGAGAAAAAGAAGAAGAACGCACACACATGTATACTCCTAAAATAAAAAGTATAAAGGGAAGAAAAATGTTAATAGAAAACAAAATTTTTTAAGTTAAAAATTAAAAACAGTTTCAGAAAAGCATTTTTTTAATAAAAGGTACAAAAAAGATTTCTTTGAGTTTTTTGGGTGGGATGGAGATCCTGTATCTCCCTTGTGTCTGTAACCTGTCTCTAGTTGGAGTCTCTTGTCTGCTTCTGATGTTTGATTTTCTTGTGGCTTGGTTGGTTTCTTAAGTCAGTTTGTTTGAGCAAGCAGAAAGATGCTCTGCTTTACCCAGGATTTTGTGATCCTCCTCCCAGGCTAGTTCAATGGGAGGGAGATCTACTTTGAGTATCATAGAAGAGGGAAATGGCTGTTTCCTCTTGTTTGCAGATGCTGTGAAGAGGCTAGGTTCGGGAAGAGTTGAGGCCTTTCAGAAAACAGTAGCTTTTCCCTTTGGGGCTAGCTTCTGAGACACAGAGCCCTGCCTGGGGCCATTCTCAGGGTTTATGTTTAATGAACTTCAATTGAGTGTCAAGGCTGCTTTAGGGAGGAGCAGCCTCTGTTTACCCAGTGAAGAAAGACATTCCTGGGGCTGGCAGCTCAGGCTGGGTGACTTTTCCCTGCGTGGAGCTCAGTCAGGCAGTTCAGGATAGGTTCCTGTGACATGCTTAATGACTCTTTTGTTTTCTTCCAAGGCCTGAGTTGGAGCTAGCTCCTCAGCCAGTCCTTTGTCAGTATCAAAGATGGAGATCTCTGATAGTGGCGGGGGAGGGGTGGCCTTCCCTGCTCTGCTCCCTGAGAAGAAGTGAGGATATCAGGCTTCTACTCAAGCCAGAGTCTTGGTTCCTGGGTTGTCTCTGGACTGCGAACTGCAGGATGACAATGTGTGCTCCTTGTCAGTTCTTGCTGGTGTTGAGTATAATCCACTCACCGGCCAAGTCTGGCACCTTTGTCATGGACTCTCTGTATTTCAGGTATGGCATCTATGGCTGCTGCCAACACTGTTGCCACTGCCGCTGGCGCCACAGCCACAGCCATGGCTGCTGGCAAGTGCTCAGATCTGTCTCCTTGCCTGGATTTTCCCTCTCTGGCCTAACACTTTTTTCTGTGATGGCACACTTTGTGCAATTCTCTGGTTTAGGACTGTTCACTGGAGCACTAAAACTGCTTTCTATGCGAGATTTTGTTTAGCCCCCACCTTCTCCTCCACCATCTTCCCAGAATTCAGTCCTATATTATTGTGTATAATTTTATAATAGATGTGCCAAATATACTAAATATTATGAGTATAACAATACTAAATAGGGGCTGGGAAGGTTGCTCATTGGTAGAGTGCTTGGCTTGCATGCATGAGGTCCTGGGTTCGATTCCTCATCACCACATAAGCAGAAAAAAAAGCAAGAAGTGGCGCTGTGGCTCAAGAGATAGAGTGCTAGCCTTGAGATGAACATTTGAGGGACAGCGCACAGGCCCAGATTTAAGGTCCACAACCGGACCACCCCCCAAAATACTAAATACAATATACAATAAGTAAATGAATCAAGTAATAACTAAAATAAATGAATCAAGTAAAAACTAAAATAAATACAAAATCAATAATAAAAATCATAATATGTTATAAATATACAAATGTAAATATATATCGTATATTACACATATATAGAAGTATTTTTCCATTGTAGGGCCTTCATTTAGACCCTGGTAACTATAACCTCAATTTCTTTTCCTGAAGGACAGTGAGCTTTGCTTCCACCCACGGTGGAAAAGAGTTACCTGGATGTTGAGATCAAATCCCAGTACTGAAGGAAACAGTGGCCCCAGTTCCAAGACAGTGACTTAATTTTTTTTAATGGTAGCTGCTATGTTTATTCAGTTCCATACTGAACATTAAAATAAAATCAGTGTGGAATTTTGTACATCTATTCAGACCTCTTTCCCTTACCCCCAAACTGCTTCTCTGAGCACTACTTTTGTCGTTTTTTATTGTAAAAATGTTGTATAGAGAGGTTACAATTAAATGAGAAAGGTAATGATTATATTTCCTATTGAGCATTGTAGCCTCCTTTGTATTCCCCTACCATCCCTCCGCTCCCATCTCTACATCTACTCCCCCTGCTGAGCTCATTGACTTAATTTTTTATTTTTGGCTTTGCACTGGATTTGAATTCAAGAAGTGGCAACTCTGCACTTTCATGCACACTGCTATAGAGTTACTGAGACCCTGAGTTCAAATCCCAGTCTAGGAAACAAAACTGGCAGAAATTCCAAACCAGGGAGCGTTATTTCTTTTTAATTTAGTTAAAAAATTAATTTTTAATTTTTCTTTATTTTGCCAACGGGGGCTTGAACTCAGGTCGTGGCAACTCTGCCTCAGCTTCGAACGCCCTAGACTGGAGTGTAGTCTCTGGACCCATAGCCGATCCTGGGATCGTAGGCCCACAGGACTTGCAGGAAGTAAAAAAAAAGTAGCATAGAAAAAAAGTGGTGAGCTACAGAGGCCTGGGGGTTTTACATTTTTTTCTTTGCAAAGTGAATATCCTGGGTCTGAAAAACATGTTTCAAAGTGGTCCTGACCTGCCATTGCTGAAGGCTGGTGGGCTATCAGGAAAGACATAGACCAACTTGTCAACGTAGGCCCTGGGTTCAAATCCTGGTCCTGATACCCACCAATGGCAGGAGATCACAAGAGACTCGTTCCTATGCATAGCAATACCAATTGAAAGAGTATTTCATGCTTCAGTCTAGTCTAAAATTGGATGCAATAGTAGGAAGATGATTGATCCTAATTAATAGTTTATTAAGCATGAAAAGAATAATATTCCTTCAATGATAGTATAATACATGCCTAAGAGTTGGTAGGAACGTACTAGGTGTCATTCAATCATAGATAGATGGCTCTGGTGCTCTTAACCAATATATATTTATTTGTATAGCACCATCTGCCTATCCATGTGTCACTGTTTTGGCCAAACCTGGGGCTGGTTCTCAGCACCTGGGAACCACTTGACAGCATTATTGGCTAGAGGCTGCCATGCTCACATTCATCCATTGATGAATTGTGGCTGTTAGGCCCTGAGTTCTCATCCTAGCACTGCCAAAAATTTCATCTTGGAGTAAGAAGCCGAGTGTGACACATGTTTTCCTTTTCTGGGAGAGTCCTGGGTGTCAGATATGATGGAGAACATATCTACAAATGCAGATGCTATGTGACAGGTTTTGGAAACAATGTAATAACTGGGAGAAGTGTCATCAGATTCAATAAAATAAATGGTAAATAAATGAATAAAACAAGAAATAAAATGAATAACCAAACCAAACACAATATGGAATGAATATCTGTATGGAAGTATAAATTCTATCTTTAAAATGGATATAAGGAGGATGTTTTTCAGGCCTGAGGTTTGAATTCAGACCTAGGGAACAGGCCGGACATTCTTGTCTTCAAGCATGGTCAGATTCCAAACCCTCACAGTGCTGCATATTTACCCAGATCTTGAGTACAAATCCTAGGCCTGGCAGAAAAAAATGGCACGAATTGCGAACCAGGGAGCTAAATAATTTTTTTTCTAATTGCGGTCTTTTGAGGAAGCCATAGTCCCACAAGGAAACATAGGCCTGCAGTTCGAATACCAGTCATGCCACTTCTGGATGGTGGGAGATCCTAAGAGACTCGTTCCCATCCACAGGAATAACGGTGGAATGTTATCAATGTCACGGTTGAATAAGTTGCTCATGAATGATACTTGTATTAAATTAGACTTCATGATTTCAGTCAACTGATTGATTTTATTTAATCATCTTATGAAGCATTTAAAGAATACTATTTCTCACAGGGACGCAATAATTTCAGGACAGTGATTCACTTAATAGTTTATTAAGGATGAAAATAAGAACATTAATTATATGGAGGCATAATAAATACCCAAGAATTGGTAGGAATGTAGTCTTTATAACTGAATAATGGATAGACATCTCTGACACTCTATAAATATATATATTTATTAGCATACTACCATTTGGGTGTCACTCTCTTCTTATTTTTTCAAACCGTGGGGCCCCAATCTAAGGTCCTAGGAACTGCCTGTCAACTCCATTTGTCCTAGGATGGTGTGTTGACACTCACACATTCATGAATTGGGCCTTGTAGGCCGTGAGTTCAGATGCCAGCACTCCCACAAAATGAATAGTGGAGTAAGAAGCTGATGGTGACACATGTTTTCCTTTCCTGGGGAAGTCCTAGGTCTTAGGTATAAGTGTAATACGTATGCAGACCTATATCCTATGTAATCAATGTAATCAATGTTCTATGTGCCATAATAATCAATAAAATAAGCTCTCACTACATGAATGAAACAAAACATAAAATGAATAACTACACTGAAAGAAATATGGAGTCAACATATGTATGTAAATATAAATCACATATTTAAAATGTGCATGAATAGGATGTTTTCTAGTGCGGCGGATCGATTTCAGACCTGAGGAGCACACATGAATTTCTGGGCTACAAGGAGACAGCTTCCCCATTCCACACAGTGCAACACAGACCCAGAGTAAGAGTTCCAATCTCAGTCCTGGCAGAAAAAAATGGCACCTTTATACTATGTGACGCCAATTCTTAGGTATTTCATTATGCCTACATTTAATGAATGAGATTGTTTAAATACTTCATAAAGTATTGAAAAAAATGATCAGTGTCCTATAAAAATTGTATAAAATTTTATCCTAGAATCATTCAAGAACTGCTCATTCAGTCATAACATACATCACATTCCATTAGTATTCGTATAGATAGGAATGAATTTCTAAGGCTCTCCTGCAATTTGGAGGTGGCAGGACCAGGATTCAAACTGTGGGCTCCAGCTCCCACTACTTAAACCCGAGGATAGGGAGCTCACTGGTCTGTCCAAGAACAGCAATATCAATAATTAAGCAGGAACCAGTGGCTTTCAGCAGTCTTCCTTTATATTTACAAGGCTGTGATAGGAGGATCATGGTCAAATTCACTCTAGGCAGGAAAGTCCTTGGGAACTCGGTCCAACTTCAGTGTCAACAAAGCTGAAGTAGAGCTGTGTGGCTCCAGTGGTAGAGGGCTAGCCTTGAGCAAAAGCAGCTCAAAGAATGTGCCCAGATCCTGAGTTCAAGGTCCAGGACTGTCAGCAAACAGACATACACAACAATATGTGCAGCCATCTGGCTAAAGCAGGTCACACTCTTGTACCAACTGAATTGGACAGAGTTCCCTGGGAAAGGGGCTGGGGGAGCCGCTGTCATCTTGACTTTGCCCATGCTGCCTGCATCACAGAATTCCAGCCAAACTCCCATTCTTTCATGGTTCTTTCTGACCAATGTGATACAAGAATTGTAGCCATGCCCACATTCCATCCTGCCCAGCACCAGGATTCCCTCAGTTGGTTGACACTACCACCAGCAGTTGAGGAAGGTAGAGGTGGCTGAGTGGTGAGCAGGAGGCGTGAGGAGACTTTGGAGTAGAATAGGAAATTGACGTTGTAGTCAGTGAGTGGGAGAATAGAGGATTTCCAGAGCCTAGGAATGTGGCCAGCCCATCTTTCCCATCCCAGTGCTCAGATGTCTGAAACAACAAGACTCCATGAGAGAGCTGCGGACAAGAAACTACTGCCAGAACACCGACAGAAGAATCCTCCCATCAGACCTGCAACATTTAAGAAAACAAAGAATACAAAAAAGGGAGAGATCCCCAAGAGAAACACCACTGGGGAGCGTGATTCAACGGAGGGTCTGGCAAAAGATGATACTGATTGCAGAACTCCCTTGTTTTTGGAAACAGTCACAGCCACCAGGGTCCAGAGTGTCAATGTTCCCAATACCACCAAGGATCTGTAGAGGTGCTAGCGACATGGGATGCCCAACCTGCATTGCAGCAAAAGAAACCAGGCTCTCTGTACCAAGATCCAACCACTGAAGCAGGAAAAGACAGACCTTCAGGATCAATGGGAGAAAGAGAGGGAGAAGATAGCTCAGGTGCACGAAGCACCAAAAACAGAGCTAGAGATCCACAAGCCACCCATACAGAGGTTGGTTTCAGCAGAAAGCGATTTAGAAGCTACCCCGGCCCAAGTCAAGCAGGCGGCCAATGTCAGAGAAATGGAACAAGAAGCTCTAACCAGCTACCTGCAGGTTCCAAAGTGGCATATGGAGGAGCTGGAGATGGCGGCTTCTGTTGTCACTACTGCACAGAAGATAGAAATGTTCTTCATTGTTGGTGGGAGTGTAAACTTTGTTCAACCACTCAAAAGACTCCACATAGAGATCCCCTATGACCCAGCAGTCCCACTTTTGGACATTTACCAAAATGTTTACAAACAAGACCACACTAAAGCTACCAGCACGACTATGTTTCTTGCAGCATTATTTACCATAGCTAAGATCTAGAACCAACCCAGATGCCCCTCAGTAGATGAATGGATCAAGAAAATGTGGTATATATACACAATGGAATTCTATGCCTCCTTCAGAAAGAATGACATTGCTCCATTTGTTAGGAAATGGAAAGACTTGGAAAAATAATATTAAGTAAAGTAAGCCAAGCCCAAAGAAACATAGGTCCCATGATTTCCCTTATTTGCAATATCTAGTATATGTATGAGTCAAGCAGAAAAGTTCAGATAAGGTGATGTTAGGAAAATGATCCCAAACATATGTATTTAAATGTTTTTTTCTTTCATGCATTTGTTTCTTACACAATTATAAGATTATTTCTTTGTTGCTTTGTATGTCCCTCCACCACAGTATAACCCCTGCTTTCACTGTTTTTGATGTCAGTATAATTTGTGGAGGGGAAGGGGAAAAACAAGTCGTTTAAATAAGGATATAGGTGGACCTATTGCAACAATGAGTATTACAAGTTGTCATGTCGAAAACGAACTTTACAACTTGGGGGGCAGAGGATTGGGTGGGGAAGGGGAGGGAGGCTGGGAAGGGATGGGAAGGGTAAACAAAGGAGGAGGCTACAATGCTTGATAAAAAATGTACTCACTATCTTGCCCATTGTAACCCCTCTGTTCAGTATTTTCACAATAAAAAAAGAAATGTTTTCCAAAGAGCTGAAAAATGTGACACTTCAGCTCAAGGAAAAGACTAGAAATTTCGATGACCTGGAGCAAGTGAACACAGAGTTTCAGGAGAATCTGGCTGTGCTCTGGACACAGAAGAGTAACAGGAAGAACAGCACCTGCAATTTCCAAAAAGTGCTGGCAGGGCGTGGGTACTGAAGAGACAATTGGACAACCTGAACTGGATGGTGACCTCAGCAAATCTGGAGAGAGACACCTTCACGGACGACCTGAGCGTTGACAGTTCTGCGTGGAAGGAGGAGTTTCAGTGTCTCACCGATCAGGCGAACAAACTGACAGAGGAGAAGGCACTAAGGATGAAGCAGGTGCTGGGCCTAGAGAATGAGCTGGGGGAACTGAGAAGGAAGCTGTCAGATCCATCTTAGTTTGAGAGGCAGTTAGTTGCAGGCCCAAGCATACCACAGGCAGATGGAGCTGAAAAACCTGGAGGAACAATTTCACATCCAGGTCAAGGAAAACAAGAGGCTCTGTCTCCAGAATGAGGAGCAGCCAGAGCAACTACAGAGACTGGAGGAGAAGGCCAAGGATTAGCAGGAGATCTCAGAGACCCTATGATGCGCATGTGTGTGCAACCCATAGCCAGAGGAACAACTGGATCTGCTATGGGATGCTCTCCACAGGGTAAGTGGTGAGAAGGAGGAGCTCACCAGCATCCTGAACTCAGAGCAGCAGGTGAAGAAACATCTGTGGGAACAGCTAGTCCACTCAAATGAGAAGATAGAGGAATGCAAAGAGGTGGCTGAGAGAGAGAGCCAAGCTTCTTAGGAGTGGCACGAGCGGCAGGAACAGTCCCTGACCCAGCTGCAGGAGCTCAGAACCACCTGTGAGCAGCACATTGCCTCCAGTGAGTGGCTGAACTCTGAGGAGACCCTGCAATAGACCCTACAGAGGCAGACCCAGCTGCTAGAGCAGCTGAAGCAAGTGCAAGGCCCAAACAACTGGGGGGACTAGGTGGTGCACCCAAAGTGACAGGACACTTTTAAGTGCCTGCAAGTGACAAGACCACAGGAGGAGAGCCTGCAGGCCCAGCTGCAGCCCCCCCCTCCTTGGAGAGGGGAAGCTGTGAACCCTGGAGAAGCAAAGGGTGAGGAGGTGACTTCTCCCATTGTGACCATCACTGAAGATGGAGACATGCCCCAGACCTAGAGTAACATGGTTCTGTGAGCACTCTCAGAGGCTGAGATCCAGAGGGGGAAAACTTCTGCTGCAGGAGCAGTGGCGCCACTGCAGGTGCCCTGCCCACACAGCAGCTCAGTGCAAGATAGACCTGGAGCCACAAGTCCCCCAACTTGTGAGTTGCTACCACAGCAGGCATGGGGATAGGAAGTGGGACACGTGGGCATCTGAGAGAAAGTCTGCTTTGTTCACGACCTGCATGATGATGTGGACTTCCATAGTCCAGCAGATGAACTTCAACATTGATGCCGACAGCTGTCAGCACACATCTGCACCATAGAGGAGGCCCTCGTGGCGTGTAAAGAACAGATGTTCATCCTGGATGAGCTGTGTTTGGAGAAAGCCAAGCACGTGTGCCGGCTCTCCCAGTAGATGAAGAAAAAGGGAGAGCTGCAGGAGCTGCTTTTGCTCCTTGCAGGGGAAGGTGTTGACAGAATACTCCAGATGCCTGCACAGGTTGAGCCCCCCCCCACTACCACCAACATTTCAGACGCCTCAGGCTCCGGAGTGGGCAAACTGAGGGAGAAGCAGAAAGGTTTTGAAGAATTGCAACTTCAAGACAGCTTGGAAACTGCCAATGGAGAAGTCGGGGTTCCCGACCATGTACAGGACTCCCCCATGGAACACATCCTGCCACAAATGCCCCACACCCAGAGCAGCCTACAGCTCATGGGCTTGGGCAAGGAGCACTCACTCCCTTTCTTCTGTAGGCTCATGTGGATGATAACTCTCTATGTAACTTACTGACTATCAAAAGCTTCAGCAGCCACCAGAAGTTGGTGGCCAGGTGGCATTCTCTCAGGCCTCCATCTGCCAGGTGATGGGAAGCGTAAACTGTGGGTCAGGTAGGACAGAGGCTCCCAGGAGGCGGCCCAACTTCAAGGCACATCTAATGGCCCATTGGAGGCCAGGGAAGAGGCCCATATTATGCTTATCACAAAAAATAATTTGCGTCCAAAGGGAAAAAATCCTCCAACAAATATTTGTTCTTCCAGTCCTGGGGCTTGAACTCAGGGCCTGGCCACTGTCCCTGAGCTCTTTTTGATCAAATCTGTTGCTCTACCAGGTGAGCTCCACATCTCCTTCCAGCTTTTTCTGTGTGGAATCAAACCCAGGGCTTTAGGCATGCTAGGCATCCATTCTACCGCTAAGACGCATTCTCAGCTAGGATGATCCCCCGTCTTCTCAAACCCATATCGCCATTCCTTAGATAAATAGGAAGTAGAAGCTAGGATGAATATGAAACACAAGTCTGGTTCACACAGAAATATTCCTCCTCCCCCCCTTCCCACACCCTTAGTTGAAATTTCTCTTCTACCATTGAGGGATGAGAGAGGGAGAGGGGAGTCCTGAGAGACGGGTACCAAAAATAGTCCCCCCCTGAGCCCCACACAAGTGGTTCTCCAGATTCTGATCTTATGTGACTCAATGTGGAGTGTACACTGTCTAACCAACCTCTGCAAGGCTCAGGATGAAATAAAGCTAAGAGCTGGCCTCAGCCCACAGCCAGGGTGGAAGCTTCTAGTCCCAGATTCACTTCCACCTCTGACTGCCCGAGTTAGCCTTGACCCACCATTCACCACTATGTTGGTGGTGATGACCTCACAGATGGATTCCAGGAAAAAGGTCTATGGCAAAGAGCAGAAGCAGCAGGGTGAGCAGGGCAGAAAGAGGCGGGGTGATTGCTCTGGGATCTTCCTCATTGAAGCGCTCCGGTCCAGCCAAGACCCTGCTGATCCGAAGCATGGCCAAGGGCAGAGGGTGAGACAAGATGGAGGAGCATGGGACTAAAGGAGGAACTGCTTTGTCTTGGAGCACTTGAAAATTCCAATTACATTTGGCCCTGGCCAATCCCAAAGCCAACATGCAATACCTCTCCTTGTTGTTGTTGGCTGTGAGCGTTGTCCCTGAGCTCTTTTTCCAGAGGCTGGCACTCATCACTTGAGCCACAGGGCTCCTTCTTGTTTTCTGATGTTTCATCGAGGATAAGAGTCTCACACATTTTCCTGCCTATGCTGGCTTAGAACCATTATGCTCCGGATCTCAGCTTCCTGATTAGCTAGGATTACAGGAGTGAGCTATCAGTGCCCAGCGTGTGATACCTTTGGAAGGCTTCTTGATGAGTCTGTAAAAGGAGCCCAAAGGCCTGGATAGACCTTGACTCAACCAAAGATGCCAGGTGGTGTTGTATGCAACAAAACTAGGCCAACAGCCACAAGGCTTAGTGGGGTAAAGATAGAGAATACCCAAAGATTGCAGTGTAGAAATCTCTGATTTTGCATTCATGTGGTGTGTGTGTGTGTGTGTGTGTGTGTGTGTGTGTGTGTGTGTGTGTGTATGAACTTAGGGCCTAGGCTCTATCCCTGAGTTTTCTTGCTCAAGCCTAGTGCTCTGCCACTTGAGCCACAGCCCCACTTGATTAAATGTAGATAAAAGTCTTAAGGACTTTCCTTTCCAGGGTGGATTTGAAGCATGATGGGGGCCCCAGGGAAGAAAGAGTAAACATAACTCGCAGGTACAATCCCGATGGTTGGAGACTCCTGTCCCCTGGTGGCCAGACATGGGACACCGGCCCCCCTGCCATCATCCTCTACAGTTCAATTTGGGAAAGTGACTAGGGCCAAGCTGATTTTTGCTCACCCTGAGTGCTGATGCCAGAGCAGGTCTGTTCCACCCTAGGCCAAGAGACCTCCAGGAGGCCCGGCTCCCAGGGGCACAATGAAGGGAGAGGTCAACTCCAGACCGAGTTAAGAGACCTTGCCCATGGACACCCCTACTTCACCTTTCTGATCACTGTAAGGCCTGTCAAAGAACAACCCCCCCAAAAAATAATTGGAGCTGTGGCTCAAAGTGGTAGAGCTCTAACATTGAATCAAAGAGCTCAGAGACAGGACCCCCATGCTTTGAGTTCAAGTCTCCCAGCTGACCCTCCCCCATAAAACACAAGTTAGCTAAATGTGAATTAGTAGGATTTTTGAAGTGTTTCTGAAGAATGGTGATACTGAAGAAAGCACCCTAATTCTAATGACAGTTGAACTTGTGACATTCAGCTACGTGCTGAGTCCTTAACGGGTGCTGTTTTCTGGGTCCTTCCCACATGGGGAATTTGTGCTGAGTCCTCAAATAGGTGCTCTTTGCTGAGTCATCACAAAGGGTGTTATGTGCTGAGTCCCTAAGAAGTTTGGGCCATGCTGGGTTTTCCAAAGGGTACTGTTTGCAGAGTCTATTACACAATGTACTTTACTGTATTCTGAGTCCCTGAAAAAGTGTGGTGTGCTAATTCATCCCAAATGGTGTGGCTATGTTCTGAGCCATTGAGAAGAGATGGATGAGGTAAGTTTTTCAAGTGCTGTGTGCCAAGTCCTTTACGCAGGGTGCTCTGTAGTGTACTTCAAATCATGCTGTATTCTAAGTCTTTCCACAGTGTGATTGTGCTGAGTACGTCAAAATTGTGCTATGTGCTGAGTTTTTCAAAGGATGCTGTGCACTGAGTGTTATACACAGGGTGCTACATACTCAGCCCTTCAAAGTGTGCTGTGTGTGGAGTCTTAACCCAGGGTGCTATGTAAAGAGTACCTGGGAAAGAGTGCCACATGCTGAGTTTTTCAAAACATGTCATACACTGAGTCTTTTACACTGCAGGCTATGGTCTCCCTCCTTCAAAAAATGCTGTGTGCTGAGTACTCTAAACAGGGTACTATCTTCTGAGTCCTTCAAAGGGACCTGTGTGCTGAGTTCTTTACACAGGGGCTTTGTGCTGTTTTTGGAAGTGTGCTGTGTACTGAATCATTCCAAAGGGTGCTATGTTCTGAGTCCTTAAGTGATAGTTTTTCCCAACAATCACACACACACTCACACACACACTCACTCACACACACACACACACACACACACACACACACACACACACACATGGGTCACCATGCATCAGCTTAGTGTGTGGAGTGGAGGGGGATGGAGGAGGGCTGAGGGGAGATTCATTCCCCTTGGCAGGTACTGGGTTTAGTGGGGAGTGCAGTGCTGAGGTGAGGCTGCAATTGCCATGGCCTGGAAGCTTCAGGGCACAGTCAGGGCTGCGATTGCAGCTGGGTGGGCAATCCAGGGAAGGGGGACCAAGGGGGGCACTGCAGAGGCAGCCAAGGCCAGGACCCCACAGGGGTGGGTGCACATGCATGGGCGCAGGTGGGACAGCAGAGGAGAGAAGTGGAGGGCAGAGAGTGAGGTCAGAGAGAAGAGCAAGCACATGCAGGAGGGGAAGAGGCTTCAGCTGCTGGTCGCCACTTGGATCATAGTGGGGGTCCTGGCCAGGAGCAGAGAGCATGCGGAGCCAGCATGGTAGGCACATTGTCGAGCAGCCCCGTGGAGGCGAGGGGGCCATTGCGCCCCTGAGTCTGAGATCCCTGTGGGGGGAGCTATGCAGCGGTGGCTCAGGTGCAGCAATGGAGATGGTGGCTGCTGAGTTGGGGCGGTGGTGGAAGCAGTGGCTGCTGGGGAGGAGGCTGCTGAGGAACAAGCAGCAGCAGCAGCTGAGGATGAGCAGAGGCAGCTCACAGCCTTGCCAGACACCCACAGACGCCCCCTCCCAGCAGTGCAGCATTTCACAACATGGTGCTGCCAGCTCGAATCCTTGGTGCCTCTCGCAGTTACCTGGCAGAAATGGTGTGGCCCTAACCTACTTGCAGCCCCGACCTGATCCTGGACCCTGGTCCTCAGACTCCAGGGTCCTCAATCACCAGGAGCCGCCGCCTAAAGCTTCTTCCCAACAGCACACATAAGTGGCTTCTCCTTGGGACCACACCCCATGACCCCTGCACCTTGTGACTCCCAGTCACAGCCCCTCAGCAGACCCAGACCCGCGACTCCTGCCTCCCCTCTCCTGTTCCACCCACACTTCCCCCGTGCCCCACATTCCGCCCTGGCTCTGCCAAAAAGGAGACCCAGTTGCTGAGGTTGAGTGTCGGCCCTGGGATCCCACCCCTATCCCTAGCAGCCAGTGTCCCCAGGAAAAGGGGAGATGAAGAAATGGGTGAGGAGGGACACCGCAGAGCTCCTGGCCTGGAGCAGTGGGAGCCACACAGCTGCATATCTGCACCCTTCCTCTCCCTGGTGGGAACCTCATGGCTTTAGTTAGAGGTGGGTTGCAACACCTCTGGAGACTTTTCCTTTTTTCTGGGGGTGGAGGGTGTTGGATGCAGAAAATAGGGCCCCTCCTTGCTGTGGGAACCCTTGTCTTCTATGCTCGGTCACACTTTAACCTGAGGAGGTCCCAGAAGAGCCCAGCAGGGAAGTGAGGAGACTGGGGGTCAGATAGGAGGTGAATATTTGGGAGGAACACACCCCCTCTGACACACATACACCTATCCTGTCCCTACCCCACCCCAGCTGTTAACAGTTCTCACAGGGTGATCATATTTCTCAGCTCTGCCAGCTCTGCTAGTGTTCCTAGTCCATCTGGTCTCCTCATCCTCCCCAAGAATCCACCAAGTCACCCAGAAGCATCTAGGCTGGAAGTGGGGAGTCCATTCATGTATATAGCCTTTAGGACCCCATCAAATTCCCCAACGATGCCCCATCCCAGGTCAGACACCCCTCTGGAGCCACCATGACCCCCTTCTTTGTTTTCTCTCCTGTCTCTGAGAAGCCACCTGTCTCGGGACTCCTTCACCCAGAGTCTTAGCCTAAGGTTTTAGTGAATGGAGACTCAAGGCTGGTTGTTCCCAAGGGGAAGGGTCTGTCCCTGGAGAAAGAGAGAGGCAAGGTGGTTCTGCATTATTAAAGCAATGTTCCCCTTGGTGGGATCCCCTGGTTCTGGCAAAGGAACTCCAATGCTCGAGCTTGTACATTTCCCAGATGAGGAACCAACTAATTCAGGAGACACAATGCATTGAGTCTGTGTGTGTGTTTGTGTGTGTGTGTGCATGTGTGTGTGTTTGTGTGTTTGTGTGTGTGTGTGTGTGAGAGAGAGAGAGAGAGAGAGAGAGAGAGACAGACAGACAGAGAGAGCATCTTTCTCCTTGTACAGCCTGACTGTGCTCAGGTGAATGATCAGGTGATAAATTGCAGATGCTGCACGGATGTGTCTTCTGTCACCAGTTTGGATATGTGTGTGTGTGTTTGTGTGTGTGTGTGTGTGTGTGTGTGTGTGTGTGTGTGTGTGTGTGTGTGTGTGTGAGTGTGTGCGTGTGTGTGTGTGTGTGTTGGGAGAGTAGGGAGATGAGACCAATGAAAATATATTTATGTCACCATGTCTAAAACCAAGTCTAAAAAGAGCAAAAGCATTTTATGTGTGTATGTGAGTATTTGTTGTTCTTTTTTCATGAATGCCCAGTACAAGCCCCGCCACAATTTTTGTTTTCACCTTCATCGTTTCTTTGGAGAAGGTTTCAGTAGATTTCCTTTCCATTTCTTTCCACCTCCCTCTTCCACTTTCCTGTAGCCAACTGTAGCTGCTGGACCTGTGTGGGTCTCCCCTAGGAGCCCTGTGGGAAGTGCAGACCAGAGTGGACACCTGTCCTTCTGTCTTCAGCCAGAAGGCTCATGAGTGACCACAGCCGCACTCTTCCAGCCAGATATTCTGCTCTCATTTGTATAGTTGGGAATGTGTCTGCCAAACATAATTACGGAATGAGATATGGGGGCGAGGGCAGAGGCTGTGAAGCTAGGAGAGTCTGGGAAGTGGTGAACGGTGTGATATGGCAGATGGTTCATGACAACAAAGGATGAGAGGGAAAGCTTACCCAGGGTATTGATGGTGTCTATGGGCATCTGGGCAGGGAGCTCCAGGACACCACTGGTAGTGTGGATTCCCTTCCGGTCAGTGCACTGTTGTGCATTCCTCCGTGGAGTCCTCAAGACTCCGATCTGTGTCCCACCTGGGCCGTATCCAGCTGGGCAGTGGTAGGCAAGTGCGTTCTCCCTGATGGAGCCTTCTCAGTATCAGGACAAGGCAGTTAGCTAGGGCTCTCTGAATGTCAGTTTCTGTAACCTGCTATAGGCTGTCTGGAAGAAAAATGGCCCACTGAGTTTGGAACCCTTTAAGTTTGATTGGGACAAGCGAAATGCCACCTTTTCCAGGTTTTTTTCTCTTTTTTTATTATGAAAATACTGTACAGAGGAGTTCAAATTACATGGGCAAGATAGTACATTTCTTATCAAGCATTGTAGCCTCCTCCTTTGTTTACCCTTCCCATCCCTTCTCAGCCTCCCCCCGCCACACCTACCAAATCCTACCCACCTCCCACCAAAGTTCTAAAGTTCATTTTCAACATGACAACTAGTACTTCTCATGGTTGCAACGGATCCACCTGTACCCTTATTTAAACCACTTGTTTTTCCCCTTCCCCTACAAAAATTATACCGACATCAAATACAGTGAAAGCAGGAGTTATACTGTGGGGAAAGGGCATACAAAGCAACAAAGAAATAATCTGATAAATGCTTTAGAAACAAATTCATGGAAGAAAAAAACTTTTAAATACATAGGTTTGGGATAATTTTCCTAACATCACCTTATCTGACCTTTTCAGCTTGACTCATAAATGTACTAGATATTGCAAATAAGGGAAATCATGGGACCTATGTTTATTTGGGCTTGGCTTACTTCACTTACTATAATTTTTTCCAAATCTTTCCATTTCCTAACAAATGGGGCAATATCATTCTTTCTGATGGGGGCATAGAATTCCATTGTGTATATATACCACATTTTCTTGATCCAATTATCTACTGAGGGGCATCTGGGTTGGTACCCTATCTTAACTAGGGTAAATAATGCTGCAATAAACATAGTTGTCCTGGTAGCTTTAGTGTGGTCTTATTTGTAAGCATTTGGGTAAATGCCCAAAAGTGGGATTGCTGGGTCATAAGGGAGCTCTTTGTGGAGTCTTTTGATGAACCCCCATACTACTTTCGAAAGTGGTTGAACAAGTTTTCACTCACACCAACAATGAAGTAAGGTTCCCTTCTGTCCACATCCCCTCCAGCATCTGTTGTTGTTAGAGTTCGTGATTTTTGCCATTCTAACTGGAGTGAGGTGGTATCTCCATGTCGTTTTTATTTGCATTTCTTTTATGGCTAGGAAAGTTGAGCATTTCTTCATGTGTCTATTGGCCATCCTTCTTTCTTCTTCAGAGACGTTTCTCTTTAAGTCATTTGCCAACTTATTTATTTGGCAGTTGTGTCTTTGAAGATTTGTTTTTGAGGGTTTTATTTTTTGAGTTCCAAGTATATTTTAGATGAGACCCTTGTCCGTTGTATGGCTACTGAAGATCTTCTCCCAATCTTTGGGCTTTCTATTGATCTTGCAAGCTATGTCCTTTGCCATGCAGAAGCTCTGCAACTTCATACAATCTCATTTGTCCAACCTTTCTTTGATTTGTTGTGTTTCCGGTTCTCTATTAAGAAAATTTTGGCTGCACCAAGGAGAACTAGGGTTTCTCCTATTCCATTCTTTAAAGTTTTCAGAGTTTCTGCTTTGACTCCGAGGTCTTTGATCCATTTGGAGTTGATTCTGGTGCAGGGTGATATATAAGGATCTAGATTTAGTTTTCTACAAGTAGTTAACCAATTTATTCAGCACCATTTACTGAAGAGGCTGTCTTTCTTCCATTCTATTTTTTAGCTCCCTTATCAAAGATTAGATGTCTATAGCTCTGTAGGTTCATTTCTGGGTTTTCAATTCTATTCCATTGGTCCTGAGGTCTGTCCTTGTGCCAGTACCAAGCTGTTTTAATTACTATGGCTTTATAGTAGAGTTTGAAATTTGATATTGTTATTCCTCCAGCAGTATTCTTTCCGTTGAGCAGCGTTTTTGCTATTCGGGGTCTTTTATTGTTCCATATGAATTTTTGGATTGCCTCTTGTATTTCCTTGAAGAATGATGTTCGAATTTTGATAGGTATCGCATTGAATTTGTAGATAGCCTTGCGAAGTATTGCCATTTTCACGATGTTAATCTTTCCAATCCAGGAGCATGGGAGGTTTTGCAATTTTCTAAGTTCTCTTTTGATTTCCTTTTTCAAGTTTTTAAAGTTTTCATCATAGAGGTCCTTCACTTTTTTGGTTAAGTTAATTCCTAGGTATTTTATTTTTTGTGGGGCTATTACAAATGGAGTTGCTTTCCTAATTTCAGCCCCACTTTTCTCATTGTTGGCATACAAAAAAGCCATTGATTTTTGGGGGTGAATTTTATACTACCTTGAAAAAGTTTTGAATCAGCTTGAGTTATTTGGGAGTGGAGTATATGGGATTCTTTAAATATAAGATTACATCATCTTCAAAGAGGGAGAGTTTTATTTCTTCTTTCCCTATTTGGATCAACATTATGTCTGCATCTTGTCTTATTGTTGTATCTAGGCATTCTAATACTAGGTTGAAGAGAAGTGGAGAGAGTGCACATCCTAGTCTTCTTCCTGAGGTAAGAGGAAATGGCTTTAGTTTTTCACCATTAAGTATAATACTGGCTATAGGTTTGTCATATGCAGCCTTTGTTGTATTGAGGAATGTTCCATGGATTCCTACTTTTTCCAAAACCTTCATCATAAAGGGGTTTTGGATCTTGTCGAATGCTTTTTCTGCATCTATTTAGATAACCATGTGGTTCTTATACTTGCTCCTGTTGATGTGATGAATAATAGTAATTGATTTGCGTATATTGAACCAGCTTTGCATCACTGAAATGAATCCTGTTTGATCACGGTGTATTATTTTTTGGATGAATTGTCAAAGTCGATTAGCCAACATGTTGATGAGAAGTTTTGCATCAATGTTCATCAAAGAAATGGGTCTATAGTTCTCTTTCTTTGATGAGTTCCTGCCTGTTTTGGGATGAGGGTGATGATGGCTTCATAGAATGTAGTGAACTTTCCCTTTTAATTTAATTGAAGAGTTGGAGGAATATTGGTGTGAGCTCTGCTTTGAATTGCATTGTAGAATTCCGCTGTAAAACTATCTGGTGGTGGACTTTTCTTAGCTGGGAGGTCTCTTATTGCTGTTTCTATTTCAATGCTTGATATGGGCCTGTTAAGATGGTTTAAATCATCTTGGTTTAGTTTTGGCATGCGAATATTTGCTAGGGAAAGGTCCATTTCTGCAAGTTCTCAAACTTATTAGCATAAAGTTTTGAGAAGTATTCCCTTATAATGTTCTGAATCTTGGTTGTTTCTGTGGTGATGTTTCCATTCTCATCTCTGAGTTTATTTATTTGGGTGTGTTCCCGTCTTTTTCTGATAAGATTTGCTAATGGTCTGTCAATTTTGTTAATTTTTTCGAAGAACCAACTCTTTGATTCATTGATTCTTTCTATAGTTTCTTGGATTCTAATTCATTTATTTCTGATTTAATTTTAATTATTTCTTTCTGTCTACTGGATTGGGGTTTATCTTGCTGCTCTTTTTCAAGGAAGTTCAGATTTCTCATTAAATTGTTGCTTTCAAATCTCTCTAATTTGTTATGTAGGTATTCAGAGCTATAAACTTGCCTGTGAGTACTGGCTTTGCTGTGTCCCAGAGGAGCTGCTCATTTTTGTTGAATAGCATGAACATTTGGATTTCCACTCTAATTTCTTCCTTGACCAACTCGTGATTCAGCAGTGTGTTGTTCAGCCTCCAAGCCTTACCGGACTTTCTTTGGTGGCTTTTGGTGTTGAGTTCTAAATTTATTTCCTTGTGGTCTGAGAGAATGCAAGGTATAAATTCAATGTTTCTGAATTTGGACAAGTTTGTTTTGTTGCCTAAAATGTGGTCTATTTTAGAAAATGTTCCATGTGCTGCTGAGAAGAACGTGTACTCTGATACTGGTGGATGAAATATTCGGTAGATGTCTGTTAAATCTAATTGATCTATGCAGTTGTTTAGATCTGCGGTTTCTCTATTGAGTTTTGCCGAGTTGATCTATCTAGTGGGGAGAGTGGTGTGTTAAAATCCCCAACAATTAATGTCTTTGGATCTATGTGGGATTTGAGGGAAAGTAGTGTTTCTTGGATAAATTTGGGTTCCTCCATTGTTTGGTGAATAGATATTTAGAATTGTAATATCCTCCTGAAGCAGATATCCCTTAATTAGTATGTAGCGACCTTCTTTATTTCTTCTCACGAATTTTAATTTGAAGTCTATTTTATCTGATATTAGGATTGCAACTCCCACCTGTTTATGGCGGCCGTTTTCTTGGTAGATTTTCTTCCAGCCTTTAACATTGAAAATGTGTTTGTTTTTACGGGCAAGATGTGACGCCTGAGGGCAGCAGATAGAAGGATCTTCTTTTTTCATCCAACTAGCCAGTCTATGTCGCTTAATTGGAGTGTTAATTCCATTAATGTTAAGAGATAGGAATGAGAGGTATTTTGGAGTTCCTGCCATGTGATCCATCTTCTTGGGGGTTGAGAAAACTGGGTTCTTCCTATGGTTCTTGGTTTCTCAGTTTAGGAGCAGTTTCTTAGCCTTTATTGTGGTCTTGTTTGTTTTCTATGTGTAGGACATCTTTAAGAATCTTTTGTAGGGCTTGTTTAGTGGAGATGTATTGTTTCAATTTTTCTTTGTTATGGAAGGATTTTTTTTGGCCTTCAGTTATGAAGAAGAGTTTAGCTGGGTACAGTATTCTTGGTTGATAGTTGTTTGTTTTTAGGGCATGGCATACATCATTCCAGGCTCTTTTTGCTTTGATTGTCTCTGCTGAGAAATCTGAGTAGATTCTAATTGGTTTCCCTTTTTAGGTGATTAATCTTTTCTCCTTCACATCTTTAAGGATCCTTTCCTTAGTCTGAGTTGATACTGTATGGATTATAATGTGAGGGTGGGATGTACTACTCTGGTCTGGTCTATTTGGAGTTCTAAAAGCTGCTTGTATCTGAATAGGCCTATCTGTTTGCATGTTTGGGAAGTTCTCTTCTAGGATCCTGTTAAATTTCCCAGACCATTAACTTTTGTCTCTAGGTGCTGCTCTACACCCATTATCCTCAGATTCATCCTTCTGATGGTGTCTTCCAAGTGTTGAATAGATCTATCCTATTTCTTGGACTTGTGTTGGATGGTTGTATGTTTTTCTCTATAATATCTAGGCTGTCTTCAATCCCTGAGAATTGATTTTCTTCATGTTCTAACCTGCTGTCAAGACTTTCTACTTTGTTGTTTATTTCTTTTCCTTCTAATTGGTCAGCTTTTATGACTTCAAATTATTTGTTGAAGCTTAGTTTTAGATCTTCTATGAACTTCTTTATTTCCTTAATTTGGTGTTCAGTGTATATTCTCAAATCACTTACTTGATTGGTTATTGTTTCCTTGGACTCTCATTCCTTCTGTTGGGTTCCATTCAGCATTCCCTTTGTGGTCTCTCTGACATTCTTCAACTCTTTGTTAATGGATTCCATGAACGCATTTAGTGATCTTTGTGTATTCTCATCATGGTTTCTCAATTCCTGTGTTGCTATTTGCTTAGCATCCTCAGGGTCATGTGATTCATGTAGTTCTCTTTGAGTGTTCTCAGCCTTCTAACGCCATTCCTGCCTTTCTCTTTGATTATTCTCAAGCTGCTCACGCAAATCCTGTATCAGATTTTGAGTAGCTTCCTCACTCTTATGATATTCCTATATAAAACTTTGGATTGCCTACTCTCTCTCCCTATCAGGCTCATACAGAGTCCTTTGTATGTTTTCAATCTTTTCATTTATCATGTTTGCCAGCAGTGTTTATAGAGCTATTTGGGAACTCTCCTCTGGATTATTCATTATCTGTTATGTCCGCTGATTACCATGAGTTGGAGTTGAGATAAGCGGACTTGCCATTTTTCTTGTGTTTTTCCAGCTTACTCTGCCCATTTGGGATGAAATTAACACCAGTTTTGTGCTAGAACACTATCTTAAGGCAAGCATCAACCAAAGACTCTATTTGCACAGTAAATAGTCTGCAGATACCATCTAGTTCAACAGATAAATCTATTCAACATCAAACCACTATATATTAATGGGATACGAACCACAAAGAAAAATTTGGTAAACCCTAAATTATTAGGTTTAGTAAGAGATGAGGGAAAAAAATAGGAATAGAGTGATGTGGGAAGGCACAGGGAGTGTTAACTGAGTCCTAATCAAAAAGCAGGAAATAGGTTGGACAGGATGAAAGTAGAGAGAGAGAAAAAAAAGAAGAGAAAGGGAACAAAAAGAGACCAGAAAAAATAGAAAGGTAAAAATTAAAAATATTATACAGAAACAAAAGCAAACTATTCAGAGAATAACGTGAATATAATGGGAGAAGGGGAGGGATATAAAGGAGATGTGAAAAACTTAAAAATAAAAATACTTAAAATATTATATTGGTATAAAGAGGTAGTACTGCTATTAAGGAATTTAAGTTTAAGAGGTTTTGAATTGAGTAATAAATTTGTGGATTAAGTGTGTACACAATGGTGGATAAGGTCTAAAAATCGACAAAGGGTTTATCTGAGGATGTGTAGAACAGCAATTAAGACACATAAAGAAGATCTAAAGAGAAGAGCAGGTTAAAAGCATAAGAAAGAGAGAAAAAAAGAACAGAAATTCAGTAGAGCTAAACAAAAAACAAAAACAAAAAACAAAAGCAAAAAACAAAAACAAAAAAAGAAAGAAAAGTGCACAAACACTTATACCCCTAAAATAAAATTCTAAGAGGAAAAAAATTTACTAGAAAACAATTTTTTTCCAAAAAGGTAAAAATTAATATTAAAAAAAATTTAGAAAAAAATTTTTTTAATAAAAGGTACAAAAATAAAGTTTTGATTTTTTGGGGGGAAGGAGTGGGAAAAATCCTGTGTCTCCCTTGTGTCCTTAAGCAGCCTCTTGTTGGAGTCTCTGGTCTGCTTGTGTTCCTGTGGCTTCATTGGTTTCTTAAGTCAGTTTCTTTAAACAGGCTGAAAAATGCTCCGCTTTACCCATGGTTTTGTCATCCTCCTCCCAGGTTAGTTCAATGGGAGGCAGATCTGTGTTGAGTATCACAAAAGAGGGAGATGGCTTTTTCCTCAAGTTTCGAGATGCTGTGATGAGGCTAGGCTCTGGGTAGAGTTGAGGCCTTTCAGCAAACAGCAGCTTTTCCCTGGGGCTGGTTTGTGAGAAACTCACAGAGCCCAGTCTGGAGCCACTCTCAGGGTTTATGTTTACTTAACTTCAATTGATTGTCCAGGCTGCTAAAGGGAGGGGCAGCCTCTGGCTCTCATTACCCAGTGAAGAAAGCTACTCCTGGGGCTGGCGCCAGAGCTGGGTGACTTTTCCCTGGGTTGAGCTGAGTCTGGCAGGTCAGGTTAGGCTCCTGTGACCCTCTAAATGACTCTAGCTTACTTCCAAGGCCTGAGTTGGAGCTAGCAGCTCCGCCAAGCTTTGTTGGTATCTCAGATGGAGATCTCCGGTACTGTGGAGACAGTTTCAGAGCTTAAAGATAATATGTAGGACCAAGCCACTGACCACTCAGCAACTTTATGACATCCAGGAGCTTTGTGGTCACTGACTGCAAAGGGAAGCAGACTCAGGTAGACCCTAGCGCTCAGAATGTGTCTCCAGGTTTCGAACATCCCCAACCCCAACAAGTTTATATTCTGGTCCAAGATCTAGGGAGGTTTTGGGGTGAGGGAGTGTCAAGGCGGGGGCGAAGGGCAAAGGGATAAGCAGGAAGATGAAGAGGGAGGAAGATCCCAGGTCAGGTGTGTCAGGACATTAGAGCCATGACCTCGCCTGACAACCTCGACCATCAGTGATAGAGCCTGCTACCCAGCCACATGGCTATTAAAAGTCCTGGCACCTTGGGTTCTCCATTGACCACCTGGCTGTCATCTGCCGCAGGTTCCCTGTGCAGTACATCTTTGGTGACTTGGACATTCCTGGGCTCAATCTGAAGATGAAACTGAGAAGACTGAGGCCTGGGTGACTGCAGCTGACCATGAACCCGACCTGGGAATGAACAGAAGAAGCAATTCCCAGGTGACTAGGAACATAATCAATCCTTGGGAAAACCGCAGGCAGGCAGGTGCTAGAGGGCTTGGTGACCCTGCAATCAGGCCACAGGTGGTGTTTGGTTAAGAACAGAACTCTGCAGTTTAGCATGTATCCTCTTGAGATTTCCCTTTGGTACAAGCCAACAAGTTTAAAGAAAGTCAGCCCCCTTGATCAAACCAACAACTTGTTTCTGTAGTGTGCCAAGCGTACTATAGAGTTGTTTTGTGATTTTCTCAGGGTTTGTAGTGATTTATTACAATAAATTATGATGTACGCAAGGCCCACCTTTCCTAAAAAAAGTGTATAAAAAGTGTTGCAACCATGGGCTCGGGGTCTCTCAGCATCATGGGCTGCTTCCATGTACACTGTGGGGACCAAGCTCAAGCTTCCAATAAAGACTCCTTTGCTTTTACATTGGTGATTGTCTCTGTTGGTCTTTTGGATGAGGATTTCCGAGTTAGGCTTTACAACACCCCCGGTGTTCATTCCTCCACCAGAGACAGAGGTAAGTGTGCCACTGGCACAGGACAGACAGGGAATGAGGGAGGGAGAAGGGACCCATGTAACCCCGAGAATTCCTCTAGGGGGCACTAGGAACTCTTGACTGCCATTCTCAGTGGCAGCGGTGGGTATATTTTCTGGCTCAGCCTTTAGTCTAGATGGCAGATCTGGGATTCATAGAGGGCCAACTGAAGGAGGGGCAGGCTTGGGTAGAGGTTGGTGGGAAAACCAGAAGCCCTGGGCTCTGAGCAGGGTTGTTTTTGAGGATACTCACAACCCAGGAACATTGCTGGGATGGAACAACACTTTTCTCCTTTCCGAGAGAGAAGGACGTAGAGCCGTCCAGTCTGGGTCCCTTGGCTGAAAAGTCCTTTTGTTCCCACATCTTGTGATTGGATAACTAGACCTCATCTCACTGTCCAGTGTCAATGCAGGACAGTGAGAGATCCTGAGTCTCTGATAAGGTCAGGGGATCCTCAGTATGAGATTGTACTTGAACATCCTAACTTTGTGCATGGTCAGTCCCATCTAAGACTGCCATGATGTAGGACATAGAATCAGAGCAGGATTGGGTCTGTTCTGGGGCTCTTGAGTGTTATGTGTGAGCTTTGAGCTCCGGTGTGCCCACCTGCTTCCTTTTCTAGGGTGGGTCTTTGCTAGAAAATCTTGAAAGTGAGGCCTGGGTCCAAAGCTAGCACTCTACCATTTGAGCCACAGCTCCACTTTCAACTTTTTTGGGTGTTTAAGTGGAGATAAAGAGCTCTCATTGACTTTGCTGAGAAGCGTGCATCCAACTGCAGTCCTCAGATCTCAGTCTCCTGAGGAGATAGGATGAAAGGCATGGAAAAATATCTTTTGCAGGGTGCCAGTAACTCATGGCTGTCATCCTAGGTACTCAGGAACTGAGATCTGAGGATCACAGTTTAAAGCCAGCCTGGGCAGAAAAGTTCTGTGAGACTTGATGTCCAATGGATCACCAGAGAATAGGATGTGGTGCTGTGGCTCAAGTGGGAGAAGGCTCACCTTCAGCTGAAGAACTGAAGGACAGTGCCCTGGCCCAGAGTTCAAACCCCATGACCAAAAACAACAAAAAAGATGTGACTAAGTTTTCTGCATAGCAATGTTTATAGTAGGAAATGCCATGCTGGGCTATGAGACATTCCAGATATGTGAGAAGCTCAATGTTTTGTCTACAGTGTGTCTGAAGTCGGGAGTGCCACCTTTTCATGGGTGGGATGTGATCCTAATGGAGGGAGTTCATGCTTCTGTTCTCAGAGACTGCTGAAGCCTTGGGCTGTCCGTGTGTGTTTGTGTGTGTGTGTGTGTGTGTGTGTGTGTGTGTGTTTCTGTGGCTGTGTCTGTGTGTGTTTGGAGGTACAAGAACTGGGCCTGGAACTTAGGGCCTAGTTGCTGTTCCTAAGCTATTCTGCTCAAATCTAGTGCTCTGACAATTGAGCCACAGCTCCACCTTTGGCTATTTGGTGGTTCACTGTAGATAGGAGCCTCACAGACTTTCCTGCATGGGTAGGCTTTGAACCGTGATCCTCAGATGTCAGCCTCCTGAGTATCTAGGATGACAGACGTGAGCAACCCATGCCGGCTTTGTGTGTGTGTGTGTGTGTGTGTGTGTGTGTGTGTGTGTGTGTGTGTGTGTGTGTGTGTGTGTGTGTGTGTGTGTGTGTGTGTAGAAGTGGGTTGTAACATGGAGCGCTGTACCCTTTGTTGACTTATAACTGCTATCTTTGGTGGATGAATGGGCTTTGTGGCAGAGGTTTGGGAGCCTGGAAGGGTGAAACGCTTAAAGGGGACTCAGCACCATTAAATTATAAGACCAAAGGATCTATGTGCCCTGGAGATGTCTACTCCCTTAGGCCTGGTTGGTGGCAGAGAGAGCTTGGGAGGACCTGGGGGTCGGGCCCACAGGGGGTGCCTCCCCAGGGGGACAGACAACATAGCCAGCCCTTAGTAAGGATGTGAGCCCTGTTAGTATGGAGTTCACTGGCATAGCTCTGAGTCCAGGTCTTCTCATAATGACGTCTCATGGGTGAGGCCAACCCTATTTTGAATCTTGACCTGTGATCTTCAGATTTCAGCATCCTGAGTAGCTAGGATTACACGCATGAGCCTCTGGCACCAGGTCTCTGATTCTTTTTGGTATATTAGGGTTTGTGCTCTAGGCTTTAGGCTTGCCAGTCAGGTTTTCTCCCATGTGAGCTAAGCCTTTCTGTTTTGGGCATTTCCAAGATAGATAATATATGCTCAGGCTGGGCTAGATCGCAGCCCTCCTATTTTTGACAGGTGTGCACCAGCAGGCCCGGTCCTCTTTAGTTGGAATGCTAGACATATTGTACCACGCTCAGTCATTGGTTTAGATGGATTGTTCCAAACTCTTAGTCCATGGCAGCTGATTCTTGACCTAAGGTGAAGCTCTGGGTTGGGGCTCAACCATTGGTCCTCAGTTTCCTCCCGGGAAAGTTGTGAGGAAACAAGGGATCAATACAGGTGGATCTCTGGGGCAGAGCCAGGCATAAAGGGAGAGGCCGTCAGATACGGTTCTTGGCAATTGTGCAAATGACAGGAAGATACACGGAAAGCACTCAGATGGGCCTGTTCTTTATCATGTAACAGATACGGGATTATGAAACAAAACATTGCTCTCTTTCTTCCTTTCCCTATCCCCATGAGGAAGGAGATTCTTCAGTGTGTTCAGTTTTGCAGCTGGGAAAACGAAGCATGGAGATGCTAGGTAACCTACTCATGACCCCCAGCTGACAGCAAGCTCGGCGTGACTTCTCTGCCATATTCCCTAGGACAGTGGGTGCTATTCAGTCCAATTCTTGTGGTTGGAAGTCCACTTCTTGTCAGTTGTGAGGCTTGAACTCTAGGCCTGGGCATTGTCCCCGAGCTCCTCCAATCAAGGCTAGCACTCTACCATTTGAGCCACAGCATCACTTCCAATTTTCTGGTGGTTCTTTGGAGATAAGAATCTCACAGACGTTCCTGCCTCGGCTGCCTATGAACCATTATCCTCATATCTCAGCCTCCTGTGTAGTTAGCATTATAGTCCTGTGCCACCGACACCCGGCTAAAGTGTAATTCGGGCTTTCTTTCTTTCTTTCTTTCTTTCTTTCTTTCTTTCTTTCTTTCTTTCTTTCTTTCTTTCTTTCTTCCTTCCTTCCTTCCTTCCTTCCTTCCTTCCTTCCTTCCTTCTTTCCTTCCTTCCTTCCTTCCTTCCTTCCTTCCTTCCTTCCTTCCTTCCTTCCTTCCTTCCTTTCTTTCTTTCTTTCTTTCTTTCTTTCTTTCTTTCTTTCTTTCTTTCTTTCTTTCTTTCTTTCTTTCTCTCTGTCTTTCGTTTTCTCTCTCTCTTACCTTCTTTCTTTCTTTCTTTCTTTCTCTCTCTCACATTCTCTGTCTCTGTCTCTCTCTCTCTCTCACTCCCTATCTCTCTCTCATAGGAACTGGTTGAATGCATGCTGGAGGAGGTGGCCCAGGGTCCCCATGTGGCTGGGACTCAAGGTGGCCTTCCTATTCTGGAGTTGGGCTGTGGGTCAGGATCTGTCTCTCTCGGCCTGTTGAACTAGCTCCCTGAGGTATGCCCCTCTGTACCCGGGCTAGACTGTGTCTGATAGTCATTGTCCGTCCCTTCAGTGAGTCTTTCCCCATTACCCTCTGTGAAGACAGTTAAGGGAAAGTGGATAAGGAGCTGTAACGTTGTCCTCCCACCCAGCAAGATCCCGGTCCTCTGATCCTCACCACCACTTATCTCACCAGAACCTGGTTATACGAAAATGAATCCACTCTATGTCTACTTCGCTTTGCTGGAGTATGTTGTTTCAGGGTGGAGGAGCAGTATGCAGAGGAAAGACCCTAGACCTCACACCTCTTGGGCGACATTTATTCTTGTGACAGAACCATTGCTGTCAATAAGGAGGAAGCTGCCATCACACTGACCCGGAACAATGCTCACAGGTAGGTAGGCAGTTGAAGTATAAAACCCACCCACGTTGGCTGCCCACTCAGCAAAAGGGGGGTGCAATGAGGTTGGCCCGGAACTGGCCCTAGGGGATTATAAATAGATGGTGGCAGTCAGGTGCTGGGGGCTCCTGCCTGTAATCCTAGCTATTGGGGATGCTGAGGTCTGATGGTTGTGTCTCAGAGCCAGCCCTGGCAGGAGAGTCTGTGAGATTCTTATCTCCCATAAACAACCTCTGCCCAAGCACAAAAAAGCCAGATGTGGTGCTGTGGCTCAAGTGGTGGTAGAGCCTCAGCCTTGAGAAAAAGAAGCTCAGGGATGACATCCAGGCTCTGAATCCAAGACCTAGGACTCACACAAAAAATAATTAAATAAATGAATAGTGGGCACCTGTTATCTTACTACCAAAAAGGATGGGTTCAGTCTTCTCTCTGGTACTTGTAGCCAAAGATAGGGGGCTTACATTGATGTTCCTCTAAACCTCTCCTTCTCTCCATTATCTCTCCAGGCTTCAGTTGCAGGATAGAATTCAGATCATCCTACTCGATGTGACCTTATGTACCCTCCCTACCCACGTTCCTTGGTGTGGGGATCCAGGATGGACTCACCACTGGGAAGATGAGGCACCGCAGAGATGGGGGTAGGTATCCCTAAAACTAATACTACTCTCTCTCCCTCTCCCTCTCCCTCTCTCCCTCTCTCCCTCTTTCCCTCCTCTCTCTCTCTCTCTCTCTCTCTCTCTCTCTCTCTCTCTCTCTCTCTCTCTCTCTCTCTCTCTCTCTCTCTCTCTCTCTCTCTCTCTCTCACACACACACACACACACACACACACACACGCACACACACACCTGGGCCAATTCAAAGTAGCCTTTTCCAAAGACACTTTATCTCCTTCGATTAAGTGATCTAAGAGAGAATCTTGAACCTCTGAAATTGACTATATTAACTGGGGCTTGCTAGTTGACACGAGATAAACAGAAGCTCAAAAGAAAGGCTCTGGTGCCGGTCAACTCTGGCTCAGGCTCAAGCCTGACATCCTGGCGACTTGGGAGGCAGAGATCTGAGGATCAAAGATCAAAGCCAGCCATAAGCTGGAAAGCTGGGGAGACTCTTCTCTCCATGGAAGCACCAAAAAGCCAGAAGTGGTGATGTGGCTCATGTGATAGAGCAGCAGCCTTGAGAACAAAAACTCAGAGAGAGAGAGCTCCCAGATCCTGAGTTGAAGCCCAGACAAAAAAATGGCCCCATCTTGTTGCCCCAGACTGACTGGCCTTGAGTGCCCTCTCATGGAGTGTGATACAGCACCAGTCTCTGGATAGTGTATGGGAGCCTTCAAAAAGTGGGTGATGGAAGCCAGGCCTTCTCCTTCATGCGCTTTCAATGCTCACCGGCTGCAAGGCAGAGCGTGACAAGGCTGGCAGCGTGCAGAGTGAAGATCCCTCTCTGCCAGGGCAATTGGAGGGGGCTTCTTGGAAAGGGATCTTACTTAACAAGGAGGATCAGACAGGAATCACAGAGTGCAAAGATGCTGTAGATAAAAGACAACATAGCTGAGCATGTTCACATAGAGCCAGGGCTTCTGCTGAGAAACTCATTACAGATGTGCAAGAGTGTCCCCACACAGACCCGAGGGGTCACAGAAAAACAGCTATCCAGGGTTGGGATTGAGTCTTAGCAGTAGTGAGCTCGCTAGCACACAGGAAACCCTTGATTCAATTCCTAGGTCCTACATACACAGAAAAATGTCAGAAGTGGTACCTTGGCTCAGGTGGAAGAGCGATCTCCTCCAACAAAAGAAGCTCCCAGACAGCGCTCAGGCCCTGAGGTCAAGCTCCAGGACTGTCAACATAAAATAGCACTCAAAGGGACCTTGGTGATGGGTGTAAGGCTATGCCCTGGTGCTCTTAGTAGATCCATCCATGCTTTGTGTCTCCTTCTTTGACAGAGGGGAACTGGACACTCCTTCTGCCCTGAACACCTGGACCCAGTTATCAGCAACCCTCCCAACATCTTCCACCAGGACATGGAGCAGCTTACCCCAGAAATCCCCAGGTACCTGTTGGGTGGGGCAGGGGAATACAGGGTAGGCCCCAGAAGTCCTAGTGGGTCTGATTTGCTCCGGATGACCAGGCCATCCACAGGAGGCAGATGGGAGCTTAGAGAGGGGTAGAGATGTGGAGGGGACCCTTTAATGCCCATGGCGCTACCCAGATTCCAAGCCTCCCTTTGCTGTCCCTGAGGGCGGTAGAGGAATGTCTAGGTAGTAGTGTCTAGAAGAGGACTAGGGGGAAATTCTAAAGAATGAGACACAATAAGCCCTGGGCTGTTGTCTCAAGCCTGTCATCCTGGCTATTCGGGAGGCTGATATCCAGAAGATCTCGTTTCCCAGCCCAGGCAGGAATGTCCCATGAGAGTCTCATCTCCAAACTCCAACTGGATGTGGCTCCATGGCTCAATGGTAGAACACTGGCCTTAAGCAAAAATCATAATCAGAGACAGTACCCAAGCCCTGAGTTCAAGCCCCTCAACCAAAAAAAAAAAAAAACAGAAAGACATCCCTGGCCTTTAAGAGATGGTGAGGGAGTGGGGGTGCTGTGGTTGGGAGACCAGGTGCTGGCCTCAATGTACAGAAATTTCTAAGATCTCCCAAGGTTTTCCCAAGTGTGAAATCACAGCAGGGCGGGCATTGACTTACCAAGAACTCAAGAGGTTGTGGCCTGTCTTAGGCAGCGAGTTGGGTGAATGGGAACGGGGGTGGGAGGGTAGTTTCAATTTTATTTTCTCCATCCATGGAAGTATGGTTTGGGATGCTGGTGTCAAAGTCTGAAGCGAAGGATGGCATGTGATTTGTAGCCTGACATGTTGGGTTTCGCCTGGGTATAAGAAGTTAACTGAAGCCGGGTGCTGCCAGTGGCTCACAACTGTAATCCTAGCTACTCAGGAGGCTGAGATCTGAGGATCGTGGATCAAAGCCACAAGTTGTGCTGTGGCTCCAGTGGTAGAGCACACACGTTCAGCTGAAGAGTTAAAGGACTGTGTGCAGACCCAAAATTCAAACCCCATGACCAACACCCAAAAATAAGGTAGCTGAATTTCTGCATAGCAGTGTGTACAGTAGGAAATGCCATGCTTGTTATGAGCCATTCCAGACCTGTGAGAGACCCTGAGTTTTGTCTACAATTGGCTTGAGGATGGCAGTGCTATCTTCTTGGGGATTGGGATGTTCAGGTGTTCAGGGACTGCTGAGGCCTTGGACTACCCCTGTGTGTGTGTGTGTGTGTGTGTGTGTGTGTGTGTGTGTGTGTGTGTGTGTGTGTGTGTGTGCGTGTGTGTATTTTTCCCTCATCTTTCTCTGTTCCCTTCCTGGGTGCCTGTCTGCCTCTTCCTGACCTCAGAGGGAACCCCTCCTCCACGGCACCCTGCCTTTAGCCCCTTATCAAGGTCGACAATGAGTCCTAAATTGCCAGAGACCAGTATATTCCAGCTTTTCATTGTGGCCCAAGTCCAGCTGTCCATAACTTTGGCCGCTTCCAGAGGATTCTGGGTCAGCAGGGCCAGCTGGAATAAGTTCTCCCCTGGCGCTACAGGGGAGGGGCTCAGTCATGCCATGTCCTTTCCTTTTCCTCAGCTGGGCCTCTGGATGCATGTCCTTCCTAGCAGGCTGGAAGTAGAGTGGGGGAAGGGTGGTGGCCAATGGCTCTGGCCAACATCAGCCTGATAGCTGCCTGAAGGCTGCCCAAACAAGGATGATCTGGGGTTACATGGGAGGTGAGGCCAAGGTGTCTTGGAAATATCCATTGGTTTCTAGGAAATGTAAACGTACCTTATCTGCAGGAAAGTATATCTTCCCCCCACCCAGCTGGGCCTCTCAGGTCCTTCTAAACAATTCCAGATAACCATAATACAGAGGCACAGACTAGATTCCAGGGCCAGGGAAGAGGAGGTGAGAGACTGGTATGGCCAGTACCTCAATGTTCTGGGGCATTAGCCTTGACCTGCTATGTCTCCCTTGTATAAGTTCAATTCTTAACACAGTGCAAGTCACACACCGGCAACTTGTGGCAGTGCTGTGGAAGTGGCAGGAATGGAAGTGAGATCTAGGATGACCAAAATCTGGATTTATGGCCTGTGGGGTTGGGGATGGCAAAGAGTTTATTTTTAAAAAATCTCAGAGCTGGAACTCAGGGCCAAGGCACTGTCCCTAAGCTAAAACTCTACCACTTGAATCAGATTTCACCTTTCATTTTTTTAGTAGTTTAGTAGAGATAAGAGACTCACAGACATTCTTGCCTGGGCTGGCTTCAAGCTGCCATCCTAAGAGCTCAGCCTCTTGAGTAGCTGGGATTGCTGGTATGAGACATTGGCACCTGCTAAGGATGTGTGTATGTGTGTGTGTGTGTGTGTGTGTGTGTGTGTGTGTGTGTGTGTGTGTGTGTGTGTGTGTGTGTTTGTGTGTTTAACGGGGTTTGAACTCAGAGCCCTGGTGCTATCCTTTAGCTTGTTTGCACAAGGTTGGTGCTGTACCTCGTGAACTAGGGTAGCTCTGCTTCCCAACTTTTTGATGATTTATTGGAGATAAAAGTCTGCCCAGGCTAGCTTTGAATCTTGATTGATCCCCAGGTGTCAGCCTTGAGTATCTAGGATTATAAGCATAAGCAACTGACACCCAGCCGCAAGGATGTCTTTTCATATGCTCGTCTGTTTTAACAGCTGTCTACTTGCCCTGGCCTAGTTCTCTGACCTCTACCTCAGCTTCTAGCAGCCCCTGACTGTGTGAAGAACATAAAGCTCAAACCTGATCCCATTTCTTTGTCCTCAGGGGAGGATATGTTTTGTCTGAAGCCTGAGGTAGGAAAGGTAGCTGTACATGGGTGCTCGGCTGGGACAGAGAGGTACTCTGTTTTAGCCAAGAAGGAAAGTGTGGTCAGATACTTACTAATAGCTCATTCTCTCATATTTCTACCTCCTCAGGAGGCTGAGATCTGAGATTGCCATTCAGAGGCAGCCCAGCTAGAAAAGTCTGTGAGAATCTCTTCTGCAAATAACCACGTAAAGCTGGAAGAAAAGCTGTGGCTCAAGTGGTAGAGTATTAGCCCTGAATGAAAAAACTCAGGGACAGAGCCTGGGCCCTGAATTCAAGCCCCTGTACCAATATGCACATGCACACATGCACGCACGCACGCACACACACACACACACACACACACACACACACACACACACACACACACACAGAGGTGTTAATGATGAGCTGAGGTAGAACTGTGGGAAACCCTGAGGCATAATCATAGTAAACTCTCAATGCAAATCAAGTGGTTTCTCCCTAAGTCCTTCTTGGGCTGAGGGGGCTGGGTCATGGTGGTAAGTTCCATGGAACCTGCCCCTCCATCAATGCACGAGGCCACAGGACCAAGGGAAGGACACTCTGGATGCTCCTTTGTAGTTGGACCATGATTGCAGATTTTCATCTGTCCCAGAGCCCCTGAGGAAAGCAGGGCTCCAAGCCCTGGGACTCCAGGGTAGTGACTGCTACAAGCAACAGCCAGCCACCTGTGGATTCCTGAGCCTACAAGTCTTTCATAAGCCCAAGTCAACACCCATCAAGGGTGTGCCTGACAGATTCGCACTTTTGTGATACCTGAGTGAGTGGGCATTACATGCTGTGTCATATTGCAGCTCCTGCCCCTCCTAGCCCAGAACCCTGGTATATTGCTTTACTGCTCAGATACATACTGCACCCATGACATGCCATTCTGATGACTTGACCGATGACCTCCGTGCCCCAAGGCTTGACCCTTCTCTGATACTGTGGCCTACTCTGTAGGCAAAGACCTCCAAAGAGGCTGCTCTGAAGACTGGTGGGACAACTAGACATTGGGAGACTTTCAGGGGCCCACTGGAAAGTACTCTTCCACAGAGTGAGATCCAAGCAGTCCAGGTGTTGGTCATGGGGCTTGAACTCTGGGCCTGGGCACTGTCCCCCAGCTCTTCAGTTTACCACTTGAGTCACAGCGACACTTCTGGTTTTCTGGAGGTTCCTTGGAGATCAGAGTCTCCCGGACTTTCTGGCCTGGGCTGCCTTTGAACCTCAATCCTCACATCTCAGTCTCCTGAGGAGCTAGGAGGACAGGTGTGAGTCACCGGTGCCCAGCTGATCTGGAGTTTCACCACAGTGTACTAGGAGCTCCTGAAAGCTTTTCTTTATTTTTTAGGTGCCAGTACTGGGGCTTGAACTCAGGGGTCTGGGCTTTAGTCTCTTAACTTTTTCTCTTAATGCTAGCACTCTGCCACTTGAATCACAGCTCCATTTCTGGCTTTGGGTAGTTCATCAGCAAGAAGAGTCTCAGTAACTTTTCTCCCTTTGAGCTAGCTTTGACCCATGATCTCTGATCTCAGTCCCCTGTGTAGCTAAGATTTACAGGGGCAGAGCCACTGGTGGCATTAGGCTAGAAGCTTTTCTTAAGCAAGTGTTCTTCCCTGCATTTGCCCTGACTTCTACATGCAAAGGAGGCCTAAGGGTCAGGAGCTATGAAAAATAGGATTCCAGCCACAGGAAATGGCTGGGGTCCATGGTGAAAAGACAAGCTAATCTTCCCCATGGGCCCCATTCGGGGACCCCAACCTCTGCCATACTTGTGACTCAAGTACAAACCTTGACCCGGCCTTGAATGTCCTGCCAGATTTGTCTGACGCCACAGAACATTAATTCCACCCACACCACCTGCTCTATACCACACCTCAGGACCATTGCCCATGCTGGACCTTCTGCCTGAGGCACTCTGTCCTCTTTCAAATCTTAGAACTCCTGTGGAATTTTGGCACTGGTTATATCACCTCGTGGAGCAAGTCTTTCCTTCGAATCTCCCACTTTTTTTTTAGTATTAAGTTTCTAGAGATAGAACGTGTGCAGGCTGACTGGCAAATGCTCTATCTTGATGTGTGTGTGTGTGTGTGTGTGTGTGTGTGTGTGTGTGTGTGTGTGCGTGTGTGTGTGTGCATGTGTGTGCAAGTCCTGGGGTTTGAATTCATGGCCTGGATGCTATTCTAACACTGAGCCTTTGTGCTCAAGGCTACCATTCTACTACTTGAACCACAGCTCTACTTCTGGCTTTTTGGGTGATTAATTAGAGAAAAGTTTCATATAGACTTTCGTGCTTGCAATTGTCATCCTCAGATCTCATCCTCCTAAATAGCTAAGATTACAGGGGTTAGCCACCAGCACCTGCCCGCTACCCTACCTCTTACCTATAACCTCGGCCCTCCTCTGAGTCCCATAACAATATATCTCACCAGGCCGACATTTTTTTTTTGCCAGTCTTGGGGCTTGAATTCAGGGTCTGGGCATGTTCCTGAGCTTCTTTTGCTCAGGGCTAACATGCTACCACTTAAGCCCCAGTGCCACTTTTGGCTTTTTCTGTTTCTGTGGTACTGAGGAATCGAACCTATGAGTTCATGCATGCGTGCTATGTAAGCATACTACCACTAAGCCATATTCACAGCCCAAGACTCACTTCTAACAGGAGTTATGAGGGTGGGATTTTTTTTAGCTTACCCCTTTCTTTGTAGAAATAGCTGACTATTTCATATCTTCGCCATGATTTGGGACCAGCCTGTGACTTCACAATGAGGAAGGATAAATGAGTGATAACCACCAGGCCACCGAGGTCTAGGCTCAGATCCTACAGAGGAATAGAGAATATGAAGCCAGAACCTTCGACAACTCCTATAGCCTAGAACTGTGGTCTCCCTGGAGGCAGTGGCTGGCTTCTAGGTGTCCCGATGGAACACCTTGGCCAGAACATAAGGCTTCACTTCTTTAAATGGCAGAGAAGAATGCTTTGTTCAAACGTCTGGCTCAGACTTAGTACTCTCTGAAGGCTTGTCCCAGCTTGCCCACGTTGGGCGTCTGGGCATGGGCAACCTGCTGAATGCCCATCATGCATACACAGATACAAGGAGTCATTGCCTCCTCTTTTTTTTTTTTTTTTGGCAGGTCTGTGGTTGTACTATTAGCCTAGGATTTGTCCCTGAGCTCCTTTTGCTCAAGTGTAGCGCTTTGCCCTTGAGCCATAGACCCATTCATGGTTTTTCTTTTTCATGTGACCTTTTAGAAAGAAGGGTGTCATGGACTTTCCCGCCCCGGCTGAATTCAAATTGGCATACTTTACATCTCAGCCTTCTAAGGAGCTAGGATTACAGTCAGGAGCCACTGGCACCTTGCTTTCTTTTCTTCTTGTTCTTTTTTTAAAATCATAACAATCTGAAATCTTCATGGTGTCATTCCAATGGTTTGCATTCAAATTAAACTACTCAGGCTTGGAGTTCAAATGCTAGGTCTGCCACCCACAATGGAGGGAGATCCCGACAAACTCATTCCTGTTCATGTGAATACTAATGGGACGTTATAAAAGTAATAATTAAATGTGCAGTTGATTCATGATTGTAAGGTCAGCTCCTGGATGGCGAGCAGACTCCACCTTCCTAGCAGCAAAGTCTCCACCCAGTACCAGCGTTACCTAGGCAACTGGGACACCTGGAAGAGGTCACATCTGAATTTGATGTGGGCACACCTTCCTCCGCCCAAACCCTAGATAAGGCTTAGCCCAAGCCCAGACGCCCTCTCTCTGCTCTCTCTGCTCTTTTCTAGCTCTTTCTCAGCTCTTTCCTTCTCTTCTCTTTCCCAGTTCCCTTCTCTTTCCTAGCTCTCTCTTTCCCACCTTTCCCAGATGCTCTCTTTTCTAGCTTTCTCTCTTTTCTAGCTCTTTTCTCCCTGTCCCAGCTTTCTTTCTTTCCCAGCTCTCTCTCTTTCCCAGCTCTCTCCCAGCTCTGTCCCAGCTGTCTTTCCCAGGCCTTTCCCCACCGCATGGAGGGCCAAGATGGCCTGGTGCTAGCCAGAACAATGAATGAACATACTCCTTACCTGAAGAACACGTGCTGTTCTTACCCAGCTACTTCTTTTTAAAAAAAACTAACAATGATTCGATTTTAGAATGCCACAGAATAATTGTTGGATTTATTTCTTTCATTCTAGCACCATGGTATGATTGAAGATATTGACTAATTTTAATTAATGCTTTCATAAGTATTCAACCAGGATAATTCATTAAATGGAAGCATAATTTAAAAACTAATATTTGGTAATAATATATATAATTTAATATCCTCACAGTACCTCTCTCTCTCATTCTCTCTCTCTCTCTCTCTCTCTCTCTCTCTCTCTCTATATATATATATATATATATATATATAATATATCGCAATCTACACATCTATCAACATATATATGTATATTTTTACATATATATGGGAAAAGTGTGGCTTGATCATAGGTCCTCAGAACTTCCTGGCAGCTCAGTTTACCAGAGGCTGGTCTGCTAAGACTGTGACCCAATTTATGGATTGGACATTGTAGTCCATGAGTTGAAATCCCAGGATGGCCAAAAATTTATTCTGTGTAGTAAGAAGCCAATTTTGACACATTGTTTTCCTTCTCTGCAAAAATCTTTGGTTTCAGTATGATGTATAAAATATATCCTATGTGATATTATATAATAAAAGGAATGTTATATATGTAATAATACTAAGTAAAGAAGGATAATAAATGTCAACGCAGTAATACCTTGTATGTAAATAGATCTCATCTATGAAGATTAATTTTTCCAGTACTGGGGCTTCAATTCAGGCTCTAGGAACTGGTCTGAATTTCTTTTCTTCAAGGATAGTGAGCCATTCCCCTTCACCCCCAGTGTCACAAAGTTACCCAAACCCTGAGTTCAAATCTCATGCCTGCCAGAAAAAATGTGCAAATCCAAGCCAGAGCCTTATTATTATTATTATTATTATTATTATTATTATTATTATTATTATTATTATTATTGCCAAGTACGGGGCTTGAACTTGGTCTTGGCATCTCTGCCACTGCCAGCACATGGATCCTAGGACCTGAGTTCAAATCTCGGGACAAGCAAAAAATATAAAAAATAAAAAGGAGAAGCATAATACTGAGAAGTTAAAGAAGGTAGTTTTACCTTTTTATTTCCTTTGTATTGTAACCATCCTGGATCTAAATGACAAGGCCCAGAAAGTGTACATGACCTTGCATTTCTGATATTTGACGGCTATTAAGGAAGTCATAGCCGAAACTGACAAATTAGGTCTGGAGGTGGAATTCCAGGACTGCCACTAATGAATGGTGGGAGATTCTAAGAAACCCATTCCCATATACATCCATAGGAATAGAATGTTACAAAAGTAACAATTAAATTAGTAGTTAGTATATGATTATATTATAAAATTATACACAACAATTATACTACATTGACTAATTTTCAATTAATACTTTATTATGTATTCAATCATGATACTTAAAAGAAGAAGGAATAATTTAATTGCCAATAATGAGTAGTAATATTCTATATGCAGTTACATAATATACAGACATCTGTCTCTTGTTTTATACATATACATCCATTTATCTGTCTACCAATCTACACATTTATCTGTTCATACACTTGTCACTCCCGGGGCTAAGTGGTAGGGTGTTTGCCTAGTACATACAAAACCCTGGGTTCGATTCCTCACTACCGCATGCACACAAAAATCTGGAAGTCATGCTGTCAATCAAGCAGTCGTGCACTACCTTTGAGCATAAAAGCTTAGAGACTGTTTCTAGACCCTTACTCAAGACTCAGACTGACACCAAAACAAAAGAAAATAGAATGTTTTAACTGCAACGATGTAAAGATAGGACTGCAAATACCTCATCAGAGAGCAAACCGGGAGACTTGTGCTGACAGCTGATATCTAACCTGACTTAGCCAGAGGTAAACTACTGCAACCCGGCCCCATGGAATCAGATGCTGCTGGCTCACTCAGCCCTGTCATCCAAGATAATCAGAGATCTGACACTGGTGGGTTTAAAACCCAGCCCTTGCAGGAAGTCTGAAAAACTCTGAGCTGTGGCTCACAGTGGTAGAGCTCTACCCTTGAGCAAAAGATCTTAGAACAGTACCCCCAACCTTCCAGTACATTTCCTGTGGCTTACTCCCAACCCTCCCCCAAAAAACCCATCCCTCTAAATCATTAGATGTGAACTTTGTGTGGTTTGTGACGTGTTTCTGAAAGAATGGTGATATCGATGAAAGCACTCTAATTTTAATGATAGCGTGTGGGATACAGCTATGTGATGAATCCTTCATGAGGTGTGTGCTGAGCCCTTAATGGGGTTCATTCTTTCATCTGGTCCTTGTAAGAGCTCCACAAGTAAGATGATGGTGCACATGAGAAACTTGAGGGTCAGATATATCCTCATGTCAGGGCCAAAATTATGTATGTACTGAAATCTAGTGAGTTGTCTCCTACAGACAATTGCTTATTTTTCACGGTCGTGAACTTTGAACTCAGGGCCTAGGCACTGACCCTTCCCTGTTGGCTTATGGCTAATGCCCTACCACGTGGAGCCAAGGACCCTCTTGCAACAGAGTGTTATGATCTAAGCGTCTGTAGCTGAGGTCTGTAGCTGAGGTCTGCGTACTCAAGAAGCTGAGATCTGAGGATCTGGTTTCCAAACTACCCCAGACACAAAGGGTCCCATGAGAATATTATATCCTATTCACCACTTAGAAAGTTGAAGTGGAAGCTGGGCACTACTAACTCACCCCTGTCCTCCTAGCTATTCAGGAGACTGAGAGCTGAGGATCACGGTCCAAAGACAGCCTGGGCAGGAAATTCTTGAGATGGACGCTACTTTCCAGTGACCCAACAAAAACCTGAAGAAATGCTGTAGTTCAAGGGGTAGAGCACTTGGCTTTAGCTGAAGAACTCAAGGACAGGGCCCAGGCCTAGATTTCAACTCCTCCAACATACAAGAAGAGAAAGAAAGAAACCTGAAGAGGAGGGGATAGACTGCTTTGCATGTATGAATCCCTAGGTTTTGATTCCTCAGTACCACATCACTAAAAAAAAGCCTGAAGTGGCCCTGTGGCTCAAGTGGTAGAGTGCTATCCTTGTACAGGAGAAACTCAGGTACAGTGCTCAGGTCCTGAGTTCAAGTTCCAGGACAAGTGTATGCACACACACACACACACACACACACACACACACACACACACACATACACACACACACACACACACACACACACACGCACACGCACACACAGAGATATCAGAAGTAAAGCTGTGACACCAAATTGTGGTAAAGAACTGAGCTTCTGTTCTGAGCTCATGGTCAACACCCAGGCCCTGTGTTCAACCCCCAAACCTAGCCTTCCAGGGTTCAACTAGGAGAGTACAAAGGTTTCAAAACCTGATGAGTGGAAGTGGCACTACAGCTCAAGTGGTAGAGCACTAGCCTTGAGCTGAAGAGCTGAGGGACAGCACCCAAGCCCAGAGTTCAAGGCCTACGAGTGACAAAAAAACAAAAAAACAAAAAACAAAAACAAAAACAAAACCTGATCAGTTTCACCAGCCCTAGATGACAGGAAATATTGTGACATTACCCATGTGCTCAGATTCAGCGAGCTTCTAGAAACCTAGGGAGGCACCTTTGCCAATTAGGAATCTTTTAATTAGGTCTAGCTCTCTAGTTGTCTGCCAGAAGGACCCTTGAATTAATTGTAGCAGTTTGTTTCAACACTGGAACATAGTCTAACAAAAACAGGATAAGCATAAGGAACGTGGCTTGCCACAGGAGGTGGCACAAATGAAGGCTTCCTGTCCAAACAGAGCACTGGGGAAAGAGATAGCTTTGGATACAAAGAGGCCTTTTTCTCCTGGCCTTCTAAGCCTGCCCACACTCATCCTCACTAATTGGCCCAGATGGAGTTGTTTGTTACATAGCTGTACAGGAGTGAGGCCTTTTGTCTGCCTGTTCCAACAATGAGGCAGACTTCCTCCAGCAGCCTGAGGTGTGCAGAAACCCTCAGGCTACACTGGGAACCGTGAGGGAAGCCCGAGAACATGCACTGTCTTGAAAGCACTCTCTGTGCTATAAAGCCATTTTATTCAAAGCAAATTTCCGAGCTAAGTGCCTTTCAACATAGGGACTCTGGATCTTCACTGATAAAATACATGGGTAGACATGGAGTTACTGGGTTTTTTTTTTAGCAAGTCTGAGTCCAGACACTGTTCCTGAGCTCCTTTTGCTCAAGGGTAGCCCTCTGCCCTTGAGCCACAGCCCCAGTCATGTTTTTTTTTTTAATTCCTGTGATCCATTAGAAATAAGATTGTCCTGGGCTTTCCTGTCCCGACTAAATTCAAATTGTCATTCTCTACCTCTCAGACTCCTGAAGAGCTAGGATTACAGGCAGGATCCACTGACACATGGCTTTGTTTTCTTCTTGTTCTATTTTTCCTTGTGACAATCTGAAATCTTCACATTGTCATTCTAATGGTTTGCATTTCGAAGTAAACTCCCCAGACCTGGAGTTGGAATGCCAGGACCGTCACCTACAAATGGAGGGAGATCTTGAGAAAATCATTCCTATCCATGGGAATGCTTAATGGAATTTATAAAAGTAACAATTAAATTGACAGTTAGTTCATTAATCTCTTATAGAATGCCACACAAAAGTTATTAAATTATGTCTTCCATTCTAACACCCTGGTTTGATTCTCCTAAAGAATACTGACTTCTTTTACACTAATACTTTAATACGTATTCAACCATGATACTGCATTAAATGCAGAACTAATTTAATAACTAATAATTCATAATATATATAATTTAATATCCTCACATTGTCTCTCTCACATATATATAGCAAACTATACATCTATCTATCTATCTATCTATCTATCTATCTATCTATCTATCTATCTATCTATCTATCTATCTATCTATCTATATCTTTCTATATCTATATCTATATCCATGCCTATATCTAACAATCTATCTATTTATATATCTATAGCCCACTAATATGGCTTAATCGCAGGTCCACAGAACTGGCTGGCAGCTCAGTTTGCCAAAGGCATTTTTTCTACAACTGACCCATTCATGAATTATGCATTGTGGTCTATGAGTTCAAATCCCAGCATTTCCAAAATTTTATATGTGCAGTAAGAAGCCAATTTTGACACATTTTTTTCCTTCTCTGTAAAAGTCCTGTGTCTCAGTATGATGTATAATCTATATGCAAATATATCTATGTGATAAGATATAATAAATGAAAAGAAATGTTATATATGAAGTAATGCTAAATAAAATAAACAATAAATAAAGAAGGGTTATAAATGTCATATGGAGTAAACACATGTATGTAAAAAGATCTCATATATGAGTATTATTTTTCCAGTGATGGGGTTTGAATTCAGGCCCTTGAAACCGGTCTGAAATTCTTGTCTTCAAAGACTATGAGCTTCCACTCCCCCACAGTGCCCCAGAGTTCCCCAAATCCTGAGTTCAAATCTCAGGCCTGCCAGAACAATTCCAAGCCAGGGCCTTAATTTTTTTTGGCCATGCCCTGGCCTTGAACTCAGCTCATGGCAACTCTGCCTCAGCCTTGATCACAATAGGCTGGGGTGCAGCCTCTGGACCCATAGCCCATCCTGAGACACTAGGACCTGAGTTAGAATCTTGGGAATAGCAAATAAAAGGTGAAGGGTTGGGAAGGTGGCTCAATAGTAGAGTGCTTGCCTTGGATGCATAAGGCCCTGAGTTCGATTCCTCAGCATCACATAAGCAGAAAAAAGCCGGAAGTGTTGCTATGGCTAAAGTGGTAGAAAGATAGCCTTGAGCAGAAGAGTTGAGGAACAGTGCACAGACTCAGACTTCTGCCCACAACTGACAATAAAAAGAAGGGGAAGGAAGGAGGAGGATAAAACTGGGAAGTTCGAGAAGGTGGTTTTACATAGTTTTTTTCTTTTGCATTGTGACCATCCTGGGTCTAAATGACAGGGCCCGGAAAGTGTACATGACCTTGCACTGCTGAAGTTTGGTGGGCTATCAGGGAAGTCTTAGCCAAAACCAGCAACCTAGGTCCCAGGATCAAATTCCCGCCACCTACAAATGTCAGAAATGCATTCCGATAGATAGCCATATGAATGGAATGTTGTAAAGTAAGAATTACATTAGTAGTTAGTGTATGATTATATTATAAAATTATACACAATAATCATAGTACATTGCCTAATTTTCAATTAATACTTTATTATGAATTCAAACATGATACCTAAGTAAAGGAAGAAATAATTTAATTATTGATAATTGGTGGTAAAATAGTATACATAACTTAATGATATACAGACATCTCTCTCTTGTTTTATACATATATATGTATATATATAAAACAAACCATATCTATTTCTACATTTGTCACTACTGGGGCTCAGTGGTAGAGTGCTTGCCTAGTATGTATGAAGCCCTGGGTTCATTTCCACATTATCACATGCAAAGAAAAAGCCAGAAGTGGTGCTGTCACTGAAGCACCAAAAACAAGTTAGAAAGTTATGACTGCAACTATAGAATGCCAGGACTTCAAATACATCATGACATAGCAAGCCGGGAGTCTGAAGCTGATGGTTGCCATCTAACCTGACTTAGCCAGAAGTCAACCGCTGCAAACCAACTCCATGAAACTAGACACTGCTGGCTCACTCCTAGCTGCTCGGGGATGAGATCTGACACTGGTGGTTTGAATACTCAGCCTTTGCAGGAAGTGTGCGAGACTCTGAGATGAGGCTCAAAGTGGTAGGGTTCTAGCATTGAGGTAAAGATCTTAGGACCTATGAGTGCAATCCCCGAGACTGACTACCCTCCCCCCCCCATTAACCAGCTCTCTAAACCATTAGATGTGAACTTTTGTGGTTTTTGACATTTTTCTGAAAGACTGGTGATACTGATGAAGGGACCCTAATTCTAATGACAGCTTGTGGGATAGAGCTATGTGATGAGTCTCTCCTGGAGTGCTGAGTGCTGAGTCCTTCACGGGGTGCTATGCGCTGAGTCCTTCATGGGGTGTATTATTTCATCTGATCCTTTTTAGAGCTTCATAAGTAAGATGATTGTGCATCTGAGAAAGTTGAGGCTCAGATATGTCCCCAAGGCAGGGTCAAATTTATATATGTACTGAAATCTAGTGATTTGTCTCCTGCTGACAACTGGTTTCGTTTCGTTTTCTCCATCATGAACCTTCAACTCAAAGTCTAGGCGCTGACTTTCCTCTTTGGCTCATGGCTAGCACTCTACCACACAGAGCCAAAGACCCCCTTGCAGCAAAGTGTCACTGCTTAGGTGTTTGTAGCTGAAGTCTATGATCCTGCCTGCTCAGGAAGCTGAGGATTTGGGTTCCAAACTATCCCAGAAACAAAAGGTCCCATGAGACTATTATCTCCTATTCACCACTTAGAAACTTAAAGTGGAAGCTGGGCACCAGTGATTCGCACCTCTCATCCTAGCTACTCAGGAGCCTGAGAGGTGAGGATCATGGTCCAAAGCCAGCCTCAGCAGAAGATTCCTTGAGATGGTTATCTCCAATGAAACACCAGAAAGCCTGAAGGGGCGCTGTAGCTCAAGTGGTACAGTGCTAGACTTGAGCTGAAGAGCTCAGAGAGAGCAACCAGGCCCAGGCTTCAACCCTCCAACTTACAAGAAAAGAAATCAAGAAACCTGAAGTGGAGTGCTGGGGATGGGACTTACAGGTAGAATGTTTGCATGTATGACACCCTGGGTTTGAATCCTCAGTACCACATCACTAGAAAAAAAGCATGAAGTGGCTCTGTGACTCAAGTGGTAGTGTGCTGTCCTTGTACAGTAGAAACTCAGGTACAATGCTCAGGTCTTGAATAAAAGCTCCAGGGCTGATGTATGCACACACACACACACACACACACACACACACACACACACACACACACACACACACACACACACACACACACACACACAAAGATACAAGAAATGAAGCAGTGACACCAAATGGTAAAGCAAAGAGCTTCTCCTCTGAGCTCAAGGTCAGCACCCTGGCCCTGTGTTCAACCCGAAATCTTCCTACCCAGGGCCCAACTCGGAGAGAACAAAGGTTTCAATACATGATGAGCTTCAACAGCCCTAAATGACAGAAAGCATTGTGATTTTGCACAAGTGCTTAGATTTAACAAGCTCTCGGAAACATAGGGAGGCACCTTTGCCGATTAGGAATCTTTTTATTAGGTTCAGCTCCCTAGTTGTCTGCCAGAAGGACTCTTGAATTAATTGTAGCACTTTGTTTCAACACTGGAACATAGTCTAAAAAAGACAGAATGAGGGAACTTGGCCTGACGTGGGAGAGGGCAGAAATGAAGGCTTCCTATCAAAACAGAACATTGGAGAGAGAGAGAGCTCAGGGTACGAAGAGGTCTTTTTCTCGTTGCTTTCAGAGCCTGCCCACACTCATCCTCACTAATTGCCCCACATCAATTGTTTGTTACAAGCTGTACAGAGTGAGGCTTTTTTTCTGCCTGTTGCAACAATGAGGCAGACTTCCTACATCAGACTGGTGTGTGCTGAAACCCTCAGGCTACACTGGAAACAGTGAAGGGATCCCCTGAACACACACTGTCTTGAAAGCACTCTCTGTGCTATGAAATCATTCTATTCAAAGCACATTTCCTAGCTGGGTGCCTTTCTTCATAGTGACTTTGGATGTTCACCGATAGAAATACATGCATACATACACAGACACAGAGACTTAATGACTCTTTTTTTGTGCGGTCGCTCCTGAGGCTTGAACTGTGAGCCTAGACATTGTACCTGAGATCATTTTGCTGAAGGAAGCACTTTATTGTGTCTTTAACCATGATTTCCCTAGGCAGGGGTTCAACATTTACACCCACAGATGATCCAGGGATCCTAGGACCCGAGTTCAACTCCTAGCACTGGCAAAAAACTCTCAAACCAACAAAAATGGAGGAGGAAAAAACCAGGGTGTTTTACACGACCATTTTACCTTTGTTTCCTTTGCACTGTGACCATCCTGGGTCTCAGTGACTCAGCTTGAAAATTGTACATGATCTTTCATGGCTGAAGTCTGGGGCTGTCAGTGAAGCCTGAGCCCAACCCAGACACCTAGGCCGTGAGTTAGATCTTGAGACTGCCACCTACACATGGCTGAAGATGCTAGGAAACTCATTCCTATCTATTCCTATCTATAGGAAGACTAATAGAATGTTTGGCATGAACTAACTGAATTACTAATTAGCTAGTCAATCTAGTATAAGATTGTACACAAGAAATATAAGTCATTGACTAATTGAATTAATACTTTATTAAGTCTTTTACTGTGATTAGTTAATGGAGGCGTAATTTTAGACCAATAATTGGTAGCAATAACATATATAATAATAAGATATAGACATCACTTTATATAGAGAGTTATGCAATAGAATCTACATAAATGTCTTTCTGTCTTGGTATACATTTATTTATAGATGCATATACATATGTAAATACACACACTGCAATCTACACATCTATCTCTTTATATATTGGCCACTCCTAGGACTTGATCTCAGCTCCTCAAATTTGCCTGACATCTTCACTTGCATCAGACTGTTATGCTAACATTGACCCATTTATGAAGTGTTTTTTGTAGGCCCGGAGTTCTAATCACAGAACTGCCAAAAACTTAATCATGGAAGAAGCTAATTGTCCCACTTGTTTTCCTTATTGGTGAAAATCCTGGGTCCCAGGAATGATGGATAATACATTGGCAAATCTATGTCCTATGTAATAGGATGTAAAAAATATTATATGTGTAATTATACTCACTAAAATACATAAGAAATAAGTAAAACACAAAATAACATCAATAATTACATGAATCGCAATATGCAATAAACCTGTGTATGTAAATATAAATCATGTATTTAAAATGTATACAAATATTATTTTTTTCAAGTGCTAGGACTTGAATTCAGGGCCTGGGAACAGGCCTGACTTTCTTGTGTTCCAGCATGTGAGCTTTCCCTTCCCCCACAATGCTGCAGATTTCCCAACCCTGAGTTCAAATCCCAGGCCTGGCAGAAAAAAAATGGCGTCAATTCCAAGCCAAGGAGCCTCATAATTTTTTTAAACGATTTTAATGTATTTATTTATTTATCTTTATTTTGTCAAGCACAGGGCTTGAACACAAATTATGGCAACTCTGCCTCAGCTTTGATAACTCCAGGGTGGTTTGAAGCCACTGGAATCATGGTCAAACCTTGGTTCATGGATCCCAAAGAGTGACACGAATAAAAATAAATAAAACGACACAGATAAGGCTTCCCCTATTTGAAATAACTAGTATATGTTTGAGTCAAGCAGAAAAGGTCAGATAAGTTGATGTTAGGGAAATGAACCCCAAAATAAGTATTCACAATTTTTTTTATTTCATTCAATTGTTTCAAATATATTTATAAGATGATTTCTATGTTGCTTTCTATGTCCCTTCCTCACGGTATAACCCGTGCTTTCACTGTATTTGATGGTGATATAATTTGTGGAGGGCAAAGGAAAAAACAAATCGTTTAAATAAGGATACAGGTGGACCTATTGCAACAATGAGATGTACAAGTAATTATGTCGAAAAACAAACTTTACAACATTGGTGGGGGGGAGGAACTGGTAAGGGGACAGGAGGGTATGGGAAGGGGAAACAAAGGAGGAGTCAACAATGCTTGATAAGAAAGATTGTCTTGCCCATGTAATTGTAACCCCTCTGTACGGTATTTTTACAAAAAAAAAAATCTACTGAGGGTCATCTGGTTTGGTGCCATATCTTAGCTATAGTAAATAATGCTGCAATAAACATAGTCGTTCTGGGAGCTTTAGTGTGGTCTTGTTTGTAAACATTTGGGTAAATGCCCAAAAGTGTGATTGCTGGAGAAAATGTGGTTTATATACACAATGGAATTCTATGCCTCCATCAGAAAGAATGACATTGCACCTTTTGTTAGGAAATGGAATGTCTTGGAAAAAATTACATTAAGTGAAGTAAGCCAGGTCCATAGAAACATATGTCCCATGCTTTCCCTTATTTGCAATATCTAGTATATGCCTGAGTCAAGCAGAAAAGGTCAGATAAGGTGATGTTAGGGAAATGAACCCTAAGATATGTATTCGAATGTTTTTTTTTCTTTCATGCAATTGTTTCTAACACATTTATAAAATTATTTCTTGGTTGCTTTGTATGTCCCTCCTCCACAATATAACCCCAGCTTTCACTCTGTTTGATGTCGGTATAATTTGTGGAGGGGAAGGGGAAAAACAGATCGTTTAAATAGGGATACAGGGGGAACGATTGCAACAATGAGATGTACAAGTCATTATGTAGAAAACAAATTTTACAGCTTTGGTGCAGGAGGTGGGGAGGATTGGATAGGGGGCGGGGGGTGGATGGGAAGGAATAGGAAGGGGAAACAAAGGATGAGGCTACAATGCTTGATAAGAAATATACTCAGAGAGTTCCGGGCAGATGGGGGAGGAGAAGCTGGAGGTTAAATAAGCTCGCACATTGAAAGCAGTTTTAGAGTTCCAGTGAACTGTCCTAAGCCAGAGAATCACACCAAGAGTGTCTTCACAAGACAGAGAGTTAGTCCACAGAGGGAAAATACAGGCAAGGAGACAGCTCTGAGCACTTGTAAACAGCTGTCGCTGCGGCAGCAGCAGTGTGGGCAGCGGCCGCAGTCGCCAAACCTGAATCACAGAGAATCCAGGATGAAGGAGCCAGACGTGGCAGGCAAGCAGATTCTACTCAACACCAGCAAGAACTGACTAGGAGCAGACAACTTCATCCTGCAGTTTGCAGACCAGAGACGACCCAGGAACCAAGACTAGGAGTGAGTAGAAGCCTGACATCCTCACTCCTTCTCAGGGAGCAGAGGAGGGAAGGCCAACCCTCCCCGCCCCCAGTACCGGAGATGTCCATCTTGGATACCAACAATGCTCGGCAGAGCTGCTAGCTCCACATCAGGCCTTGGAAGAAATCTAGAGTCATTTAGCAGGTCACAAGAAACTAACTGACCTGCAAGACTCAGCTCCACCCAGGGAAAAGTCACCCAGTAAGGCACCAGCCCCAGGAGTGGCTTTCTTCACTGGGTAATCAGAGCCAGAGGCTGCCCCTCCCTTTAGCAGCCTCGACAATCAATTGAAAATTAAGTAAACAGAAACCCTGAGAATGGCTCCAGGCTGGGCTCTGTGAGTTTCTCACAAACCAACCCCTGGGAAAAGCTAATGTTTGCTGAAAGGCCACAACTCTACCCAGAACCTAGCCTCACCACAACATCTCCAAACTTGAGGAAAAATCCATCTAACACATTTTTGATACTCAACGCAGATCTGTCTCTCATTGAACTAACCTGGGAGGAGGATGGCAAAACCCTGGGTAAAGCAGAGCATTTTTCTGCCTGTTCAACAAACTGACTTAAGAAACCCACCCAGCTACAGGAAAAAGAAACACCACAAGCGGACCAGAGACTCCAACAAGAGGCTGGTTATGGTAACAAGGGAGATACAGGATTTATCCCACCCCTCCCAAAAAAATCAAAGAAATTTTTTTGTATCTTTTATTAAAAAAATTTTTACTATAAAAATTTTTTTAATCTTCAATTTTTACCTTTTTTGAAAAAAATTCTTTTCTAGTAACTTTTTTTTCCTCTTAGAATTTTATTTTAGAAATATATGTGTGTGTGCATTTTCCTTTCTTTTTTTTTCTTTACCTCTAATGAACTTCGGATCCTGTTTCTTTCTTTCTTCTCATTTTGACCTTTTCTTCTCTTTCGTTCTTCTTTATGTGACTTAATTGTTCGGTGCATCCTCAGATAAACCCATAGTCGATTATTAGACCTTATCCCACATTGTGTACACACTTAATCCACAAATTTATTACTCAAATCAAAACCTCTTCGACTTAAATTCCTTAATATCAGTACCTCTTTATACCTATATAATATTTTAAGTATTTTTATTTATTAATGGACTTAACTCTCCAATTAAGCGACAAAGACTGTCTAGTTGGATTAAAAAACAAGATCCTTCCATCTTCTGCATTCAGGAGTCACATCTTACCAGTAAAAACAAACACATTTTCAATATTAAAGGCTAGAACAAAATCTACGAAGCAAACGGCCCTCATAAACAGGCAGGAGTTGCAATCCCAATATCAGATAAAATAGACTTTTAATTAAAATTTGTGAAAAGAGATGAAAAAGGTTGCTACATAATAATTAAGGTATCTCTCCTTCAGGAGGATATTACAATTCTAAGTATCTATTTGCCAAACAACTGAGCACCCAAATTTATCCAAGAAACACTACTTTCCCTCAAATCCCACATAGATCCAAAGACATTAATTGTTTTGGATTTTTAACACACCACACTCCCCACTAGATAGATCAACTCGGCAAAAACTCAACAGAAAAACCACAGATCAAAACAACTGCATAGATCAAATAGATTTAACAGATATCTACTGAATATTTCACCCAACAGCATCAGAAAACACGTTTTTCTCAGCAGCACAAAGAACATTTTCTAAAATAGACCACATTTTAGGCCACAAAGCAAACTTGTCCAAATTCAGAAACATTGAAGTTATACCTTGCATTCTCTCAGACCACAAGGGAATAAAATTAGAACTCAACACCAAAAGCCACCCACGAGTGGGTCACGGAAGAGATTAGAAAGGAAATTCAAATGTTCATGCTATTCAACAAAAATGTGCACACAAATTGCCAGCTCCTCTGGGGCACAGCAAAGGCAGTACTCAGAGGCAAGTTTATAGCTCTGAGCTCCTACGTCACCAAGTTGGAGAGATCTGAAACCAACAATTTAATGAGACATCTGAACCTCCTTGAAAAAGAGCAACAAGATAAACCCCAATCCAGTAGATGCAAATTAATAATTAAAATTAAATCAGAATTGAATGAATTAGAAGCCAAAAAAATATAGAAAGAATCAACAAAACAAAGAGTTGGTTCTTCAAAAAAATTAACAACATTGACAGACCCTTAGCAAATCTTATCAGAAAAAGAAGAGAACACACCAAATAAATAAACTCAGAGATAAGAATGGAAACATCACCACGGAAACAACCAAGATTCAGAACATTATAAGGAAATACTTCTCAAAACTTTATGCTAATAAGTTTGAGAACTTGGCAGAAATGGACCATTTCCTAGTAAATATTGACATGCCAAAACTAAAACAAGATGAGTTAAACCATCTTACCAGTCCCATATCAAGCATTGAAATAGAAACAGCAATAAGAGACCTCCCAGCTAAGAAAAGTCCAGGACCAGATGGTTTTACAGCGGAATTCTACAAGGCCTTCAAAGCAGAGCTCACACAAATACTCCTCCAAATCTTCAATGAAATTTTCGAAGTTCTTATCACCACTAAACTATCAAATATACTAGAAGTGGATATATGACTGAAGTAGTAAATTGCTATACTTTAGCAAAATTACTCAGAGCCCAGGCCACAAGGTCAAGACCCTGGAGTGGCACAAAAAGAAAACTTTCATTTGCTTATATTATACTAAGATTAGTGGTGTGAGAAACCAGTCCTGGTTTTAAGAACCAACTTTTGTAGCAGCTGCCACTTTTGATGCTTACCCTAGAAATTTTAAGCTTCTTTTTTCCATGCCTTATATTTACATTCCATTCAATGGCATTCTTAATTTTTTGTTTGGAGGGGCATTTCAGTAATTCAAAAAAAATAAAAAGAACTCTTCTTTTGTACTTTTAAAAAATTTTAGTTTAAAAAATTTTTCTATTGATCTTTTTTTCTCCTCTCCTAATTTTTATTTTAGGTGTATATGTATGTGTGTGCTTTGTTTAAATATCTACTGACCTTTTAGTACATTTTTTATTCTTTTTCATTCTTTGCAATTTTTCTTCTATTTCAGTCTTTTTTCCATGCCTTATTTTCTGTTCTGCTCATCCTCAGATTTATATCCGTTGTTGAATATTAGTCCTTATCCCCCATTGCACACACACTGAATCAAGAAATTTATTACTCAATTCAAACTGTGATAGCACTATTATCTATTTATACCTATATAATTTTTTAAGAATTTTTATTTTTTAGTTTTTCAGGTCTCCTTTCTATCCCTCCCCTCCTCTCATCCTATCCCTTTCTTTTCTCAACATCACCTTTAAAGTTTGATAATTTTTAAGATTCATTTTTAAAACTTAAACATTTGTGTCTCCATTTTTCCTGTTTTTTTCTCTCTCGTATTATTCTGTCCAATCCATTTCCCTCTTTGAATTAAGACTTGGTTAAATTATCTCTCCTTTTACCTCTCCACATCCTTCTCATCCTATTTTTCCTCACATTTTCCCCTAAACCTAATAATTTCTGGTTTGCCAAATTCTTCCTTGCTGTTGTTAGCCCATTAATCCATAGTTGTTTGATGCTGAATAGATTGAATCTGTTGAACTAGATTATATCTGTGGCCTTTTGCCTGTGCAACTACAGGACTTTAGTTGATGATTGCCTTGAAATAGTGTTCTAGCACAAAATTGGTGTTACTTTCATACCAAATGAGCAGAACAAGCCAAAAAAACACAAGAAAAATGGCAAGTCCGGGTAACAACTCCCACTCATGATAAACAGGTGATAGAACAGATAATGAATAATCCAGAGAGAGTTCCCAAAAAGCTCTATAAATATTGCTGGTAAACAGGGTGAATGAATATATGGAAAACCTACAAAGGTCTCAGTGTGAGAGTGATAGGTAGAGAGAGGACGCAAACCAAAGATCAATACAGCAATCCCGTGAGCATAAGGAAGCTACTCAAAGATTGATAAAGGAATTGCATGAGCAGGTTGAGAACACTCAAAGAGAAATACAGGAATTGTATGAGCAGGCTGAGAACAGTCAGAGAAACACAGGAATTGCATGTGCAGGCTGAGAACAGACAAAGAGAATGTCAGGAATGGCATGAGCAGGCTGAGAACACTCAAAGAGAACTAAAGGAATGGCGTAAACCTGAGGAATCGATTCAAAGAGTAATACAGGAATTGCACGAGAGGGATGCGAATAAACAAAAAACAATAGAGGCATTCATGAAATCCATAAACAGACAGCTGAAAGAATTCAGGGAGACCACAAAGAGAATGCTTAATGGAGCCCACCAGAAGGAATGGGAGTAAATGGAAACCATAACCAATCAACTAAATGATTTGAGAATAAGCACAGAACACCAACTTAAGGAAGTAAAGACGTTCATACAAGATCTAAAACGAAGCTCAAACAAGAATTTGAAGCCATCAAAGCCAATCAATTAGAAGGAAAATGAATAAAAAACAAAATACAAAGTCTTGACAGTAGGTTAGACCATGCAGAAGATCGAATCTCGGGGAATTAAGACAGCCTAGATATCATAGAGAAAGAACATACAACTATCCAATACAAATCCAGAAATATGATCGATATATTCAACATTTGGAAGACACCATCAGAAGGCCTACTCTGAGAATATTAGGTGCAGAGGAGCACCTAGAGACATAGATTAATGGTCTAGGAAATTTGTTTAACAGGATCCTAGCAGAGAACTTCACAAACATGCAAAAAGATAGGCCTATTCAGATACAAGAAGCTTTTACAACCCTAAATAGACCAGACGAGAGCAGGACTTCCCACCATTACATTATAATCTTCACAAGATTAATTTATACCAAGGAAAAGATCCTTAAAGCTGTCAAGGAGAAAAGATCAATCACCTATGAAGGGAAAACAATTAGAATAACCTCATATTTTTCAGCAGAGAAAATTAAAGCAAGAAGAGCCTGGAATGATGCATGCCATGCCCTAAAGACAAAGTATCAACCAATAATATTGTACCCAGCTAAACTCTCCTTCATAACAAAAGGTCAAATAAAAACCTTGCACCAGACCGGTTGTGCAAAAGATACTTAAAGATGTCCTACACATACATAACAGACAAGATCACAATAAAGGCAAAGAAACCACACCCAAACTGAGAATCCAAGAACCATAGGAAGAACCCAGTGGCCACAGCCCCGAAGAAGGAACTCCCAAACACTTCTTAGTCCTATCTCTCAACATTTACAGTCTTAACTCTCCAATTAAGCGACATAGACTGTGTAGTCGGATTAAAAAGCAAGATCCTTCTCTCTGCTGCCTTCATGAATCACACCTTGCCCATAAAAACAAACACTCTTTGAAAGTGAAAGGCTGGAACAAAATCTACCAAGCAAAGGGTCCACATAAACAAGTGGGAGCTGTAATCTTAATGTCAAATGAAATAAGCTTCAAATTAAAATTAATGAGACGAGATAAAGAAGGTCACGCCATATGAATTAAGGGATCTCTTGTTTAGGAGGATATTACAATAACAAATACCTATTTGCCAAACAATGGAGCACCAAAATTTATCCAACAAAAACTGCTTTCCCTAAAATCTCAAATAGATCCAAAGACATTAATTGTTGGGGACTTTAACAGACCACTATCCCCACTAGATAGATCAACTCGGCAAAAAATCAACAGAGAAACCGCAGATCTAAACAACTTCCTAGATCAACTGGATTTAACAGACAACTACCAAATATTTCACCCAGCAGCACCAGAATTCACTTTTTTCTCAGCACTACATGGAACATTTTCCAAAAATGAACACATTTTATGTCACAAAGCAAACTCGTCCAAATTCAGAAACATTGAAGTTATACCTTGCATTCTTTCAGAACACAAGGGAATAAAATTAGAACTCAACACCAAAAGCCACCAAAGAAAGTCCTGTAACACATGGAGGCTTAACAACAAACTCTTGAATCACAAATGTGTCATGGAAGAGATTAAAAAGGAAATTGTTCATGATATTCAACAAAAATGAACACACAAATTACCAGCTTCTCTGGGACACAGCAAAGGCAGTACTCCGAGGCAAGTTTATAGCTCTGAGTTCCTACATCCAAAAATTGGAGAGATCTGAAATGAACAATTTAAGGAGACATGTGAACATCTTTGAAAAAGAGCATGAAGGTAAACCACAATCGAGGAGTTGGAAAGAAGTAAATAAAAGTAAATCAGAATTAAACTTATTAGAATCCAAAAAACCATACAAAGAATCAACAAAACAAAGATTTGGTTCTTTGAAAAAATTAACAAATTAGACAGACCCTTAGCAAATCTTATCAGAAAAAGAAGAGACCACACCCAAATAAACTCAGAGATGAGAATGGAAACATTACCATGGAAACAACCGAGATTCAGAACAATATAAGGGAATACTTCTCAAACCTTTAGGCTAAGTTTGAGAACATGGCAGAAATTGACTTTTTCCTATCAAATATTGACATGTTGAAACTAAACCCAGAGGAGTTAAACCAACGTTAAAGGCCCATAACATTCATTGAAATAGAAGCAGCAATAAGAGACCTCCCATCTAAGAAAAGTCCAGGACCAGATGGATTTACAGCAGAATTCTAGAAGGCCTTCAACGCAGAACTCACACAAATACTCCTCCCCCTCTTCAATGAAATTGAAAGGAAAGATCACTACCGAATTCTTTCTATGAAGACATCATAATCCTCATGCCAAAAACAGGCAGGGACTCATCAAAGAAAGGAACTATAGACTCATTTCTTTGATGAACATTGGAGCAAAAATTCTCAACAAAATTTTGGTCAATCGACTTCAAAAATTTATCCAAATGCATACACCATGATTAAACAGGATTCATTTCAGGGATGTAACGCTGGTTCAATATATGCAAATCAATTAGTATAATTCATCACATCAACAAGAGCAAGGGTAAGAACCCCATAGTTATCTCAATAGATGCAGAGAAAGCAATTGACAAGATCCAACACCCCTTTAAGATGAAGCCTCTGGAAAAATTAGGAATTCATGGAACATTTCCCAATACAATAAAGGCTGTATATGACAAACTTACAGCCAGCATTATACTTAATGGTGAAAAACTAAAGCCATTTTCCTCTTATTTCAAGAACTAAACCAGGATGTCCACTCTCTCCACATCTTTTCAGTCTAGTATTAGAATGTCTAACTACAGTAATAAGAAAAGATGCAAATATAAAAGTGATCCAAATAGGGAAAGATGAAGTAAAACTCTCCCTCTTTGCAGATGACATGATTTTGTGTTTAAAGAATCCCACCGAATCCATTCCAAAATTACTCAAGCTGATTTAAAAATTGGGCAAAATATCAGGGTATAAAATTAACCCTCAAAAATCAATGCCTTTTCTGTAGGCCAACACTGAAAAAAGCGTGGCTGAAATCTGGAAAGCAACTCTATTCATAATAGCCCCACAATAATAAAATTCCTAGGAATTAAACATAGATGTGAAGGACCTCGGTGATAAAAACTTTTAAAACCTGAAAAATGAATTCATAACACAATTTAGAAAGTTGCACAAACTCCCATACTTATGGATTGGTACGATCAATATCATGAAAATGGCAATACTTCCCAAGGGTATCTACAAATCCAATGCGATACCTATCAATATACAACCTATTCTTCAAGGAAATAGAAGAGGCACTCCAAAAATTCATATGGAACAATAAAAGACACCAAATACCAAAAATGATCTTAAAGAAAAAGAACAGTGCTGGAGGAATATCAATACCAAATTTCAAACTCTACTACAAAGACATAGTAATCAAAACAGCTTGGGACTAGCACAAGAACAGAACACAGGACCAATGAAATAGAATTGAAAACCCAGAAATGAACGTACAGACATATAGACATCTAATCGTCGATAAGGGAGCTAAAAAATAGAATAGAAGAAAGACAGCCTTTTCAGTAAATGGTTCTGGCAAAATTGGTTAATCATTTGTAGAAAACTAAAGCTAGATCTTTATGTATCACCCTGCACCAGAATCACCTCCAAATGGGTCAATGAACTCGGAGTCAAAGCAGACACTCCAAAAACATTACAGGATGGAATAGGAGAAACCATAGATCTCTTTGGCACACAAAACTTTTTTATAGAGACTCAGAAACACAAAAAATCAAAGAAAGCATGGACAATTGGGACTTCATGAAATTGCAGAGCTTCTTAATGGCAAAGAACATAGCTAGCAACATCAATATTAAGCCCACAGAATGGGAGAAGATCTTCACTAGTCATACAACCGACAAAGGTCTCAAATCTACAATACACTTAGAACTCAAAAACTTAAATCCCCCAACAACAAATCCTCAAAGAAACAACGGCCCAATAAATAAGTGGGCTAAAGACTTAAAGAAAAACTTCTCTGAAGATAAAATAAGGGTGGACAATAGACACATGAAGAAATGTTCAACCTCTAGCCATAAAAGAAATGCAAATAAAAACAACATTAAGATACCACCTCACCCCAGTGGCTACAGTCAAGAACTCTAATAACAACAGATGCTGGAGGGATGTGACAGAAGGGAACCTTACTGCATTGTTGGTGGGAGTGTAAACTTGTTCAACCACTTTGGAAAGTAGTATGGAGGTTCATCAAATGACTGCACATAGAACTGCCCAATGACCCAGCAATCCCACTTTTGGGCATTTACCCAAATGGTCACAAACAAGACCACACTAATGCTACCAGCACAAGTATGTTTATTGCAGCATTATTTCCCATAGCTAAGACATAGAACCAACACAGATGCCCCTCAATAGATGAATGGATCAAGAAAATGTGGTATATACATAATGGAATTCTATGCCTCCATCAGAGAGAATGACATTGCCCCATTTGTTTGGAAATGGAAAGACTTGGAATAAATTATATTAGGTGATGTAAGCCAAGCCCAAAGAAACGTAGGTCCCATGGTTTCCTGTATATGCGATATCTCATATATGTCAGAGTCAAGCAGAAAATTTCAGATAAGTTGATGTTAGGTGAAATGAACCCCAAGATAAGTATTCAAATATGTTTTCTTTCATACAATTGTTTCTAACATATCTATAAGTTGATTTCTTTGTTATTTTGTATGTCCCTCCCTCCAGTATAACCCCTGGTTTCACTGTGTTTGATATTGGTATAATTTGTGTACAGGAAGGGCAAAAACAATTCGTTTAAATAGGGATACAGGTGGACCCATTGTAACAATGAGATGTATAAGTGGGCTCTGCTGATTCAATTTTAACCCACTTTCCACTGATTCTGTGTCCTTCACCCATCTTCCCTCAGATTTGCACGCATATATACTGTATATTGGGTCAAGAATACTGAGTCATTAGAGAATGAAAAAAGAAATTAAGAAAAGTTCCTTTGTTTTAATCTTTGCAATTCAATTCAATATATATACATATATATATTACATATATTGTTTTATATACATAAGAAAAGGTGCTTGGGTATTACAACTTGGTGATTTTCGCCAAAGGCTGTCCTCTTCTGTTCTTACAGTATATAATGCCTAAAATACTGTACAGTTTGTCATATCACACTGTGTTTTAAATCAAAATTTCACATATCAGGGAGAAAATGTGCCATTTGTCTCTTTGATCATGGCTGAACTTTCTCAACATGATTTATTTTAGCTATCCATTTCCCTGCAAGTGAAATTATTTTATCCTTTCTATAATATTTCATTGTATATAGATAGCATAATTATTAGATTCATTTATATATTGTGGGGCAACTGGATGTGTACATATCTTGTCACTGTGAATTGAGCAGCAAGGAACGTGGTTGTGCAAATGTCTTTGCCATTTTCTGGTTCATTATGGTAAGGGTAGATGCCTAGAAGTGGTATGGTTGTAGGAAGGGTTTTAGGGAACGTCTGTATTTCGATTTTTTAGCAACTTCCTGACTGCTTTCCAGAGTGGTTGTATTAGTGTGCATTCCCACCAGCAGTGCAGTCGGATTCCTTTTTCTCCACTTCCCTACCAGCATTTGTTGTCCAATTCCGAATATTTGGGTAAGATGGTATCTCAGGATTGATTTAATTCACATTTTCTTTATGGCCAGGGTTGTTGAACCTTTCCTGATATGTTTCGTTGCCATTCTTATCTCTTCTTCTGAGAAGCCTCTCCTTAGCTCCTCTGCCCACTTAGTGATTGGTTTATTAGATTTGGGAGGGGTAGTTTCCTGAGATCCATGTATACATCGAATATTATCCTTTTTTCTGATGTATTGCAGGTAAATATCTTTTCCGAATTTGTTTGCTGTCTTTAGTTTAGTGGCTGTGACCCTAGCCTGTGCAGAATATTTTCCTTTGATGTACTCACATTTGTTGGGTGTCTCTTCTATCTGTTGTGTCCCTGAGATTCTATTCAGGAAGTTCCTTCCTGTAACTATAAATTCTAATGTCACCCCTATTCTGTCTTACAATAGTTTGGCGGAATTTAAGGTAGTTAATCCATTTTGAGTTGATGTTAGTGCAAGCTGAGATCCACTTCTAGTTTTCTGCCTATGGCTGTCCAGTTTTCCCAATACTAATATTTGAAGAGGCTATGGTGTGTGTGTGTGTGTGTGTGTGTGTGTGTGTGTGTGTGTGTGTGTGTGTGTGTGTGTGTGTGTGTGTGTGTATGTGTGTGTGTGTGTGTGTGTGTGTGTGTGTGTGTGTGTGTGTTTGCTGGGGCTTGAACTCTGGGCCTTGGAACTGGCCCTCAGCATTTAATCACCAGGCTAGCTCTTGAGAAACAGTTCCACTTCCCATTTGCTTATGGTTTATTGGAGACAAGTGTCTCATGGACTTCCATCGCCCTGCTGGCTTTGAACAACGATACTCAGATCTCAGCCTTCTGAGTTGCTAGAATTAAAGGCATGAGCCACAGGCACCCTGCAAGGCTATGTTTTATCCACTGTACATCTTTTACTCCTTTGTCCAATATCAGATGATTAAGTATGTGGTTTTATTTCTGGGTCTTTTCATCTTTTTTAATGCGTTTATTCTTTGTAAAAATAATGTACAAAGGAGTTGCAGTTACATAAGCTAGGTAATGACTACATTTCCTCCCAAGCATTGTTATCTACTCCTTTGTTTTTCCCCTGCCATACCTTCCCTCCCACCTCCACAACTACACTCCTCTCCCCTGCCTAAATTGTTAAGCTCGTTTTTCCACAAAGTGTCATTTGCATCTCATTTTTACAATGGTTCAACCTGTATCTCTATTTAATCATTTTGTTTTTTTTCCCTTTCCCTCCCCAAATTAGAGAAGCATATAAAAAGATGCAAGGTACCGACATCAAATACAGTGAAAATGGGTTATACCATGGGGGAGGAACATAGAATGAATCAAAAAAATCACATGGTATATTGTAAACACGTTAGAAACAATAGAAAGTGAAAAAACCACTTGTGTCCCTATCTTGGGATTTATTTCACTTAACATCATCTGATTGTGTCATATGTACATAGCTTTTGAACTTTTCTGCTTGTCCCTGATGTATACTTGTTATTGCAAATGAGGTAAACCATGAGACCTATGTTTCTTTGGGCTTGGCTTACTTCACTTAATATAATATCTTTTCCATTGGTCTTCAGATTTTTTTGTACCAATACCAAGCTGTTTTGGTTATTATGGCTCTTTAGTAGAACTTGAAGTCTGGTATAGTGGTACTGCCTGCATTGCTTATTTTGCCTAGAATTGTTTTGTCTGTTCTTGGTACGTTTTGCTCCATATGAACTTTTGGATTCTTTCATTTATCTGAGTAAAGAACATCATTGAAATTTTGATGCAGATTGCCTTGAATTTTATATCATTTTTTGCATTATGGCCATTTTCACAATATGCTATCTATCCATGAACATGGAAGGTCTTTTCATATTCTGATAACCTCTTTGATTTCTTTCTTTAGATTTTTGCAATTTTTACATCTTTGGTTAAGTTAATTACTATTTTTTTTCTTTGAGGCTATTGCAAATGGTGTTGTTTTCATGATTTCCCTTCTGCTTGTAGATTATTTGCCCATGGATTTTTGTTGTTACTGATTTTTCTTGTTGTTTTTGGTCGTGGGGTTTGATCTTTGGGCCTGGGTGCTGTCCTCATCTTTTTAGCTCACGGTGAGTCACAGGACCACTTCCAGTTTTCTGGTGGTTATTTGGAGACTAATGAACTTTCCTGCCTGGGCTAGCTTTGAACCTCAATCCTCAGATCTCAGCCTGCTGAGTAGCTAGAATTATAGGTGTGAGCCACTGGTGCCCCGCCAAGGCTACTGAATTTTAGGGTTGATTTTGCATTCTGATACTTTGGCAAAACGATTGCTTAGCTGTAGGAATTTGGGAGCTGAGCTTTTGGGTCCTCAGGTATAAGAAAATGTCATCTGCAAATGCAATTAGTTAAAATTTTTGCTTTCTTTCTGGCTCCCTTTAATGTCCTTTTCTTGCCTTATTGGTCTAGCTAATAATTCCAGTCTAGATTGAACAGGAGCAGAGTGAGGAGGTATCTTTTCCTTGTTCCTGATTTTAGGGGAAATAGTTTTAGTTTTTCCCCATTTAGGATGGCCTGTTGTCTATGACTCTTGTTGTTTTAAGGAATGTTCCTTCTATTCCTAGTTTCTCCAGAGCTTTTAAAGTCAATGTGTGTAGTCTTTTGTCGAGGGCTTGTTCTGCATGTATTGAGATGAGTATGTGGTTCTTGACATTGGCTCTTTTGATGTGAATTTTTGATTTGCATATATTAAATCAACTTTGCATCTGTGGAATGAATCCTAATTGATCATATTGTGTTATTTTTGTATTTGTTTATGGATTCTGTTGGCTAATATTTTAGTGAGGAGTTTTGCATCTATGTTCATCAGAGAAATTGATCTGTTATTCTCTGTTATTTTGTTGGATCCTTACCTTGTTTTGGGATGAGTGCAATATAGGATTTGTAGAATGAGTTTAGGATTGCTCCCTATTGCTTTTATTTCACAGAAAAGCTTGAGAAGGATTGGTATTACTTCATCTTTAAAAGTCTTATAGTGGGCTTGGAAGATGGCTTAGTGGTAGAGTGCTTGCCTAATATACATGAAGTCTTGTTTTCAATTCCTCAATGCCACATACACAGAAAAGGCCAGAAGTGGCATGGTTGCTCAAGTGATATAGCAATAACACTAGCCTTGAGTAAAAACAGCTCAGGGACAGGTTCCAGGCCCTGAGTTCTAGCCCCAAGACTGGCAAACAAAAAAGTCTTATAGAATTGAGTGATGAATTCACCTGGGCTTGGATTTTTCCTTGTTGGAAGACTTCTGATTACTTGTATGTTATTGGTTTGTTTAGTTTGTTCATATTTTCTTAGTTCCATATAGAAGTTTGTATGGGAAACTCAATTTTCTTTGTCGGTCATGGGGCTTGCACTCTGGGCCTGAGTTCTGTCACTCAGCTCTTCAGCTCAAGGCTAGAGAGCTGCTACTTGAGCTATAGTGCCACTTCCAGCTTTCTGCTTATGTGGTGCTGAGGAATCAAACCCAGGGCTTCATGCATGCAAGGCAAGCACACTTCCACTGATCTACCTTCCCAGCCCAGAAACTCCATTCTAGGTGCTGGTACCCAGACAAAAAAGCTTGTTTGGCTTTTTGAACTGATGATGGAAAAGTTGGATTGTATGACACCTACTTCAACAAGTAAGAACTTGGTGATGCTAACTTATTACCCCAATGACTGATGAAAATATCAGTGTGAATTCAATTTTGAGTTCATAAACCTATATGCATATCATTAGTATCTGAAAGACATTCAAAAAAAATCTACCATGCTAAGATTCAAAACTCAAATTAAATAAATTTACTTATTTTGGTGCCAATCCTAGGACTTGAACTGAGGGTACAGTGGTAAGCATTTACTACTTGAGCAACCACTCCAATTCCAGGTTTTTGTGGATAATTGGAGATAAGGATTATTAACCAATGTTCTGGCCCAGGATGGCTTTGAACCTCTATGCTCAGGTCTTAGTCTCCTGAGTAGCTAGGATTACAGGTACTTGGCCAGAGATATTTATTTATCTATTTATTTAACCAGACTTGGGACTTGAACTCATGGTCTGGGTGCTGTACCTGGACTTTTTGTGCTCTACTACTTAAGACAGATGTAAAATTCCTATTTTTTAATAATTAAGTGTATATAATGGTGTCACTGAGTTGTCTTCTGGGACTGGCTTTAAACGTATATCATGAGATCTCAGCCTTCTTTCTAGGTAGTATCACAGGCCTTACCCACTGCTGCCTTGCTCAGAAATTTATTTTTAATAATTTTTTTCACTGGGTTTTAGGGGAAAACAGAGGCATGTATGCATTACCTGAATTGTGAAATGGTAACACGCCTATTACAACACCTTAATAATAACAATAAATTACGTTATTTTTAATGTGGTAGTAATTTGGCATTTGCATACCACCAAAATGAACTCATTTTCTTTCAAAAACTATCATGCCTTTATGAATTTGAAAGTCATATATTAAGTTAGGTACTGGTGGCTCAAATCTGTTATCCTAGCTACTCAGGAGTCTGTGTTCAAAGCTAACCCAAAGAGGAAATTCTGGGAATTTGTAGGCAGGGGATAGACCTTCATCCATTCTGATCATAGTGAGCTCAGTCTTTCACGTGGTACTTGATACTTGGTCCTTAATAGTCATAATTAGGCCAGGCATTTTGTCACTTATGCTTGTAATTGTCACTGGTCAGAATGCTGAGATCTGAAGATTAAGATTCAAAGCCAGACCTGGAAAGAGTGAGAGTCTTATCTCAAGCTAAGCATAAAAACCTTGAAGCAGAGTGATAATAAAGTGTTAGCCTTGAGTGACAAAACCAAGCAGGAGCAAGAGGATCAGAATTCAAGACCCAGTACTGGTAAAAAACAAAACAAAACAAAAAACAAAAAAGTGGATTCAATCTTTTAAACGTTTTGATATTTTTCTTACATTTTTTATCTCTATGTTAGTATATAAACACACAGAAGCGTATGAAACAAAGTTAAAATTTAAGAACATTCTTCCATTATCAACCATTATACTTTAATTATACTTAAGAAAATTAATGATATTTTCATAATATTGTTACTTATCAAGTACAGATACACATATCCTAGTTTGATACACGGCTATTATTCTTCCTATTTTTCAAATTAATTTTTCATTAGGTTTCATTTCATGTTGTTATGTCTCTTTTGTTTTTAGCACTCTAAAATACCTATAATCCTAGCTACTCAGGATGCTGAGATTTGAGGATCTTGATTCAAAGCCAGCCCAGGCAGGAAAGCTGGAGAGACTTTTATCTCCAATAAACCACCAGAAAATCTAAGTGGCAGTCTCAGTCAAGTGGTATAGCACTGGCCTTGAGCAGAATAGCTGAGGGACAGGGCCCAAGCCAGATTTCAAGCCCCATGCTCTCCCCAAAATAAATGAATGAATGAATGAATAAATAAATAAATAAAATAACATACCACCCCGGTATTTCTTTTTCATGATACTGCCCTTTCAGTCGAAATATTTTAAAGTAGATTTTTATAAGCTATTCTTTATATTTTACTTGCCTAGCCATTTCGTTAAGGTGGAATCTCATTTTTATTTCTTTTTTGTTGGTTGTGGGGCTTGTACTCATGTCCTGGATCCTGTTTCTGAGCTTTTGTACTGAAGGCTAGTGCTCTAACACTTTGAGTTACATTGCACTAATGGTTTTCAGTGCTTAATTGGAAATAAAAATCTCATAGATTTTCTATCCCAGGCTGGTATTGAACCTTTATCCTCAGATCTCAGACTTCTGACTAGCTAGAATTACAACTGTGAGCCACTGGCTCTTGGCACTGATTTGTTTTCTTTTTTTTTAATTTTTTGTCAGTCATAGTACTTGAACTCTTGGTGATGTCCCTGAGTTCTTTAGCTCAAGTCAAGTGCTCTACTACATGATCCAGAACACACTTATGGTTTTCTGGTGGTTAATTGGACATAAGAATCTCATGAGCTTTCCTACCTGGGTTGCCTTTGAACTTCAATCCTCAGATCTCAGGCTCAGGAATAGCTAGGATGATATGTGTGAGCCACCTGGACCCAGCTTTCTCATTTATTTTCTTATGGTGAGTTCTAGCTGACTTCTCTACTTCCTGTATTTCCTAGCAATTACAAAGTAGGCCTAGAATTATTACCTCATCCTTTAAAGTAGTCCTTAGGTCCAAATGACTGCTGAGTGCAGGAAAGCAGATGATTCCAATATAAGATACAACGTTGTCTTAGTATTTCAGAAAACTAACAATGACATGCTAGAGGTTCATATCTGTAATCCTAGCTACTCAGAATGCTGAACTTTAAAGATTAAGGTTTAAGTACAAGATACATTATGCTGAATTTTGATTAAAGCTCCCTTTGTGTTTGTTTTTATTGTAGGCTTTATTTATTTTCTTATTTTAGTTTTTCTTATTGTGACTACCGAAAAGCTGAGTGACTTCCATGGCTCCTATTCATGGATGACTTTGAGGTGGTTTAGAATCTTCATCAGAGGCCAGACATGTTCTACTCGGTTGAGTAGCCAGCCACAAAGCTGTATGTGACAATATTAAAGTAAGCAAAAGTATATAAAATTAAAAATTCACTCTGCTACTCTAGCCATATTTCAAATAAAAATAGAATTCAAATTTCAGTGAATGTTAGTAAAGTTTTAATGCATTCATTCTATCTGTGTCCTCTGTAACAATACTACAGCAGAATTGAATACTTACAGCATATCATGTGGCTCCCAAAGCCTGGACGTACTTACTTGCTCTGTTCCTTTACAGAAAATGTTGCCTAACCCTGCCCCTACTGAACATAATTTATTATGCAGAGCTACCCTCTTTTCTATATGGAGTTATCTTTCTCTCCTTTTCTCCCTCCTTCTCTCTTCCCTCCACCAATCCCATCCCCAATCCCTCCCTTACCTTGTTTTAGGGATCAAAAATCATGTATGGTAAGATGCTATATTGAATCCCAGCCCTGTGTATGATTTTGTTTTTTGTGAGGGGTTAGCTTTCCAAGGGCTTAAACTTTCATCTTGGACTCTATCTCTGATCTTTTGTGCTCAAGTTTAGTGCTCTGTCACTTCAGCTACAGCTTCACTTTTGTCTTTTTGGTGGTTAATTAAAAATAAGAATATCACTGGCTTTCCTTCTTGGGCTGCATTGGAGCTACGTTATTATAAGCTTGTGATTACAGGAATGAGACGTTAGCATCCAACTTACATTTTTTTAAGTTTTCAAGAAGAACCTATATCCAAATGATTTCTATATCTTCTTTTAATTTAAAAAAGACAAGTGTGGGATCCATTACACAGAGGCAAACAATTTAAAACTGTATAGATTTGAATATTTCTGTATCATCACAAAATTGGTAAGAAATTCTATTACTAACAGATAATAAGGTGAATTTTCATGACTAACATAATAAAGGTATGTAAATGGGAAAATGATATTGCTTTATTTAAAGGCATCAAAGCCTATGTCTTAGCTGGAGAAAATCTGGTTCGTTGTCTAGAATGATTCCTATCAATTTGTGAGGTACATAAAAATAAATGACAGAGCTATTTCATTGATTTTAGATTTCTAAAACTATACCTACAACATATTCTGTATTTTAAGTCATGCAGTATAGCGATTTTGTCTAAAGCATGGTTTACTGACACACATCAATAGAAAAATTTCCTTAAAAATAGTCAATTTGGAAAATCAGTCTATACTCAAATCTTGTGAAATTAAGAATACATTTGAATAGTGATGATATATGGGTAAGCAATAACTTGAAATAATTATCAATGTCTGTCCTGACTGGTAGGATTAGTAGCTTCTTAAATTTGTAGTTGTCAGAGTATTTATATTTCAGAATGCTACAGTAGTATTAGAATACTTGACAATTTTGAAATAAGCTGCTTCAAAGGACAGATAAGCCAGACACCAGTGGCTCACACCTGTAATCCTAGCTACTCAGGAGGCTGAGATCTGAGGATGGCGATTCAAATCCAGCCCAGGCAAGGAAGTTTGTGAGACTATTATCTCCAACTGACCACTAAGAAAACCAGAAGTGGTGCTGTGGTTCAAATGCTAGAGTACTAGCCTTAAACTTAAAAGCTGAGGGACAGCTTCCAGGCCCAGAATCCAAGCCCCATAACTGATAAAAACAAAACAATACAAAACAAAACAAACAATCCCACATTGGCCAGATGGATGAGAACTGACTATGTTTTCTAGGTCAGATATATTTAGGGCTAGTTTGTCTATATTTGTCTTACCTCATATATTAAGTACTTTTTTCAATCAACTGAAGAAGGATCTGAAATGACTTTTTTCTATGAATAACTGAGTTTGTAGTAAAGTCATTTTCTTAAAACATTGTCTATTTTTCACTATTCTTTTTTTAAGATTTAAATCTTCCTCTGTTCTGCACCAGCTTCCACTCCAAAGACGTCCACAGATTTCCAGGGTGTACCATAAGAAGACTGTGTACACATTAGCCTGGGGTCCACCAGTGCCTCCCATTTCATTTAGTAAGGCTATGCAACATTCTTTAATAAATATGTAGGGTGTTTCTTTCACTTTAATTCTAATGCATTTAAATTAGAAGGAGTTAGAAAAGTTCTAAGTCAGTGACTGCACTTGTGATATGCTGTGTACCCAGAGATACATTGAAGTAGTATTAGCAAGTGATAAATGGAGCCTCTAAGAGGAACTATTTACCTGTAGGCTTCCCTAACCACTGATCGGACAGATATTTTTCATTATACACATGTTTCTTGTTAGTGTCCTGGCCTTTGATTAATACATTTGGTTCCTTTTTCTCTTCTAGCCAACATAAAACTTGTCTTTGTTATTTCTTTTTTTTTAATTGTGAAAATACCATACGGAGGGGTTACAATTACAGGGGCAAGGTAATGAATATATTTCTTATCAAGCATTTTTGCCTCCTCCTTTGTTTTTTCTTCCCATCCCTTCCCACCTCACCCACCCACCATCAAAGATGTAAAGTTCCTTTTTCCACATAATGTATTCTACATACCAAAGAAATAAGTCAAACAGAGCACCACAATCCTATATATAAGGATCCTGCCTATAATCCTAGCAACTCTGGAAGCTAAGATCTGAGCATCATGGGTCATGGTTTAAAACCAGCCTAGGTAGAAAATTCTATGTTCTTCTTATTTCCAGTATAATTATGGTATTTATTATAATGAAACATCTTAAACAGCTATAGTTCTTTTCTTAGTAGAGGGCTAGTTTATTAAGTCATCACAACTTAGTTATAGTTTTTTCCATCAATAGAAGAATTACTGTATGTATGAGTGAAATACTTGCTTTAGAAATTTTATAGCTGCTAGGCACTGGTGGCTCATGTCTCTAGTCCTAGCTACTCAGGAGGGTGAAATTTGAGGATCATTCCTCAAAGCCAGCTTGGGCAGTAAAGTCCATTAGACCCTTATGTCTAGTTTACCACAAGATGCCTGGAAGTGGTATTGTGGCTTACATGGTAGAGCATTAGTTTTGGGCTGAAGAGCTGAAGGACAATACCTAGGCCCAGAGTTCAAGTCCTACAACCAACAAAAAACGAAATCTTATACTTAAGTCATAGCAAATCTTGCAGTTTCATATATTTTAATCCCCAAAGGGTAGAATATTCATTTTAATTGTTTGTGTGTCCTTAACGGAACTTGACCTCAGCGGGCTCCAAAATTTTTTCCCAACCAGGCCTGTAACTCTACCACTTGATCTACAGTTCCACTTCTGGCGTTTTTGCTGGTTATTTGGAGATAAGTCTCAGGATGGAGTTTCCTGCCCAGGCTAGTTTTAAACTACTATCCTCAGATTTCAGCTTTCTGAGTAATAAGGATCACAGGCATGGATTTCTGGTGCCCAATTTAGAATGCTGCTTTGTTTTATATAAGCGAGAAAATTAAAGTTTGGTTTGCTAAAATTTTAGATTTTTTATGAAAATTGAAATAACTATTTTAGAAAGTCTTAGAATATTTGGAGGGGCGGTGGTGGGGGGAGGCTGGGAAGGGATGTGAAGGTTAAACAAAGGAGGAGGCTGCAATGCTTGATAAGAAATGTAAGCATTATCCTGCCCATGTAATTGTAACCTCTCTGTACAGTATGTTCACAAAAAAAATAAAATAAAATGAAAAAAGATACTTTTAAATAAAGGGAATGTCCATAGATTGGTTAATTTATGAGCAATGACATTTTATTTGGCTCATGGTTCTAGAGATTTAAAGAGCCTGGTGTTCACATATATGACTGAGGTCTTTTCGCTGTGTCACACCAGGAAGGAAGGTAGAAAGGAAAAAGAGCATGAATGAGAGACTGAGAGGCTAAGATGGTAATGATTTTGCAACCGGATCATTTTCTTTCTTTCTTTTTTTAAATGAAGTCATCTCTATATGAGGGCAGCATTCTCCTTCATGATCATCTCTTAAAGATTCTACCTCTTTTTTTCTGTTCTTTCGTTTTTGCTGGATACAGGGATAGAACTCAGGGTCTGGATGCTGTCCCTGAGCTTTTTTGCTCAAAGCTAGTACTCTACTACTTAGAGCCACAGTCCCACTTCTGAGAATGCCTTGGCACCTATGGATGACAACGGTAATCCATGTGACTCTTATCTCCAATTAATCACAGACAAATCTGGAAGGGGCACTGTGATTCAAGTGGTGGAGCATTAACTTTCAATAAAAGCAGACCCCAGGTCCAGAAAAAAAGAAGAGAATGCTAGACAGAGACCTTGAAGGAAAGTATATTAATGTCAAGAAATAAAGCAAAGCATGGGCTGGGAAGGTGGCTCAGTGGTAGAGCGCTTGCCTTGCATGCCTGAGGCCCTGGGTTCGATTCCTCAGCACCACATAAGCAAAAAGAAAAAAGCCGGAAGTAGCGCTGTGGCTCAAGTGGTAGAGTGCTAGCCTTGAGCTGAAGAGCTGAGGGACAGCGCCCAGGCCCAGAGTTCAAGCCCCACGACCGGACCCAAAAAATAAAAATAAAAAAAAAAAAAGAAATAAAGCAAAGCTTTCCAAAAGCTGTGATGATTAGGCTATGATCTAATATGTTATATATGATTTATCTGACTTAATACCGAAGCTGTCTAAAATCCTAGACTCTTTTCCTAAAATAACAAACAAAATTGAAAACAAAAGGCTATATCAAATATGCTATGACTTTAAAAGTATTTGTCTTTATATATCTGCTTATAAATCTGAATGAACAAAATAATTAATTTCAGGGGAGGTGGAGTACGGGTGAGAAATCTCAAGTTATGTTTTAGGAACAATTTTGTTTCAGATTCCAGCTTTGATGTCTCAGAAAAATGCTTAAAGTAATAGTTTTCTGTCATAGAAATTATCATAGAATTAAGAATATCACTTTTAATCTCCCTCCAACTGTGTATAGGATGGAAAGAATAATTTGTTCCAGTGTATTGGATTACTTCAGATTTTTATTCTTTTATTCTCCTAGTCTGATAGTCATATTCTAAAAACAAATCCTTAAGTTGTTGAAAACTTATAAGCATTCTTTCTGCTATAGGAGTAGGAGGAGACAGAACTTGCTTCATTTTATACAGCTGTGGAGGCGAAGGGATTGTCCTACAGCATAACTTTTGAAAGCTTAGTGGTGAAACCTTTGACATCAACATTCTCATCATGGACACCAATTCAACTAAAGTGAGTTGCTGTGGTCTGAAGTCTCTCCACTTCCCCTGTTGCCATTTTGCAAGCTACATTTCAGCATGTGATATCCACCATGCTAGGCAGACTAAAGATTTGTTGAAAAGCTGTGAGTGAATTAAGGTGTTATCTTACGGGACTTTATCATTGAGTGACATGAATAATTTAAACACAATAGGAATCAGACCTCAACTGCAGTGATTTATGATGAGATTTCCTATTTTAACAATAAAGGTTCCTATTATGCCAAGTACTTTAACTTGAACCAAAATGATGTCATGTAAAATAGAAACTATTATAGGGTTTTCAAATCCAACCACAAAGTTTCTGCTCATGACAACATACAGTGAGCTAGCCTTATTCCCATATTTAGTAATTGTTTGACCATATGACAATTCTTCATTGTGATTAAAATTATAATCAATTTTTAAAAATAAAAAATATTTTAAATTCCCATATGCACATCCCATTAGGAAGTTGAGGTGATGCCCAGAAACACTAAGAACTGAATTTCTGTCACTTAGATTTTCTTGTGTCTGCCAGTCCTCTTTATGTTGGTTTTGCTTTGGTTTTACTTTATGCTAGTGTTCTACCACTTGCCATAGTTTTACTTTCAGCTTTGTTGGTTATGAGTTAGAGCTAAGGGAAATAATGTTCCTTCCTTCTCAGTCTTTTTATCTAGAATTTTCAGATCTTAGCCTATTTAGGATTATAGGAATGAACCACTGTTGCCCAGTTGTATTTAAATAATGTGATCTGTTAAGGGTTTTCCCATCGTTTTTTGTGAAAATACACCTCCCCACAATAAATAGTAAAATAAAAAAATGAAAGTTATTGTGATTCTTCCAAATCGACAAAACAATACATAATATGCTAAATTTAAGTATAAAGTACAATCTTTTGGAGTTGTTGAAAGACTGTATATATTTAGTAGCTTTTGGAAAAAAATGAATCAACTTTCCAGAGATAAAGTTCGTGAAACAAGATCTTTTTTATGAAGAGTATTAATGTGTACAACAGTTTTTATGTCATTAATGTAACCGACATCACGTGCTATATAGTTACAAATGCTAAGATCTGCTGTCTGTGTGGTCATAGCTTAATTCTAAAATTCACAGTCTTCCTGAGCTTTTTCAGTTTTCCATCAGCAGCAGTTACATTGAACCATAAAATCTTATAGGAGTTTCCTGTAGTCATTGTACTCCTAAGAAACAATTTCTTCTGGGCTGGGAAGGTGGCTCAGTGGTACAGCGCTTGCCTTGCATGCTTAAGGTCCTGGGTTCGATTCCTCACCACCACATAAGAAAAAAGAAAAAAGCCGGAAGTGACGCTGTGGCTCAAGTGGTAGAGCGCTACCCTTGAGCTGAAGAGCTGAAGGACAGCGTCCAGGCCCAGAGTTCAGGCCCCACGACCGGACTCCTGCCCCCCCAAAGAACAAAAAAAAAACCAATTTCTTCTTTATTTTCTTTATTTGTTTATTTAACGTCCAAGACTTGTACTCAAATTCAGAATCTAATGCTTTAGCTCACTGTTTATGTTCTACCAACTGAACCATGCCTTCAACCCTCATTTCTGATTTTAAAAATTCACAAAGGTAATAGTGATTATAATTCTCTGATTTCCTTCACCCAGTAACCCACATATAATTATGTTTAATTTAATATTCTCTCAGTATACTTATATGCCACCTTTTTGTTTTTGTTTTTGGGTACTGGGCTTCAAATCAGTACCTTTCACTCTCATAGAAACCAGGCATTAATGGTTCCTGCCTATAATACTGGCTGCCTCATAGGCTGAGTTTGAGCATCACGTTTCTAATCCAGCCCAGCCCTGAATGTCTGTGAGACTCTTACCTCTAGTTAACCCCCTACATGAATTGGAAAGGGGAGCTAGGATGAGAGTAGTAGAAAACCAGCCTTGAGGGCAAAGGTAGAATGAGAAGCAAGATCCTGAGTTCAAGAGGCACACAGAAAAGTTAATCTCCTTTACATTCAGCACTGGAATATATTATTCATTAAAATGATCAACTCTGTATTAATTAAAGGTTAATATCACTATAGCAATCATGTTGTATTTATGTATCATATTACTTTATTTTTCTGTTTACTTGAATACTAATATCATAATATAAGGAAATAAGTCCCATTTAACAAACTTTTAATGGCAGTTAAGGATCAGAATATATACCAGGAGTTTTGACTGGAAATAGGTATTTGCAAGTTCTTCATATAAATAAATGATATTTGAATAAGTTTGGCATGTATGATGTAAGCTAAAGAAACCAGTAAGGAAAGGTACTCACAGTCTTGGGGAATGATAAAATATTAGCAAAGAGGCGATTCTGTAAAATAGCAAGAAAAAAATGTCTAGTAATTGTTAAGGACCTTGAAATTTATGCTGTCAAGATAAGTCGGCATATTTTACCCTTTATTATAGAAATTATATAATTTTACAAAGTTAACATGACTAAAATTTAGAACAAACTGGCCTCTTGGCAATGAAGATGCTCATGTTTATTAAATTTATTTATTTTTAAATAACTTTTTTATTATGAAAATACTGTACAGAGGGGTTACAGTTACATGAGCAAGGTAATGAATACATTTCTTATTAAGCATTGTTGCCTCCTCCTTTGTTTTACCCCACCATCCCTTTCTTCCCATCTCTACAACTACACTCCTCCCCACTCTGCCTAAATTGTAAAATTCGCTTTTCAATATACCGTCTTGTACATCTTATTGTTGCAATGGGTCAACCTGTATCCTTATTTCAACAATTTGTTTTATCCCTTCCCCTTCACAAATTACACCAATATCAAAGTGATAACAGGGGTTATACCGTGGGGGAGGAACATACAAAGCAACAACATATTACCGTATAAATGTCAGAAACAATAGCAAGCAAGAAAAAAATTACTTGTGTCCTTATCTTGGGGTCATTTCGCTTAACATCATTTTATCTGACCTTTTATGCTTGTCTCAGATATATATTAGTTATTGCAAATAAGGGAAACCATGGGACCTATGTTTTTTGGGCCTGGCTTACTCCACTTAATATAATTTTTTCCAAGTCTTTCAATTTCCTAACAAATGGGGAAATGCCATTCTTTCTGATGGGCATAGAATTCCATTGTGTATATATTCCACATTTTCTTGATCCATTCATCTGCTGAGGGGCATCTGGGTTGGTTCCAGATCTTAGCTATGGTAAATAATGCTGCAATAAACATGGATGTGCTGGTAGCTTTAGTGTGGTCTTGTTTGTTAACATTTGGGTAAATGCCCAAAAGTGGGATTGCTAGTCATAGGGGAGCTCTATATGGAGTCTTTTGAGGAAACTCCATACTGCTTTCCAAAGTGGTTGATCTAGTTTACATTCCCACCAACAATGCAGTAGGGTTCCCTTCTGGACACGTCCCCTTCAGAATCTGTGTTATTAGATTCTTTATTATAACCATTATAACTGGAGTGAGGTGGTATCTCAATGTTGTTTTGATTTGTATTTCTTTTATGGCTAGAGACGTTGGACATTTCTTCATGGGTCTATTGTCCATTTGTATTTCCTCTTCAGAGAAATTTCTCTATAAGTGTTTAGCTCACTTATTTATTAGGCAGTTGTTTCTTTGATGATTTGTTGTAAAAAGAAAATTCATCTTATGAAATGGTAGTCTTTAAATACAACACATTAATAATATCATAAAAATTATTATTGTTGTTGTTGTTGTTGTTATTGTTATTATCATTATTATTTTCTCATGGGGATTGAACTCTGGGCCTGGATGTTGTCCTTGTACTTTTCAGCTCAAGGCGAGTGCTCTACCACTTGAGCCACAGCGTCACTTCTGGTTTTCTAATGGTTAATTGGAGATAAGAGTCTTATACAGTTATGGGAAGTTGGCTCAGTGGTAGAGCGTTTGCCTTGCATTCATGATGTCCTGAGTTGAATTCCTCAGCACCTCATAAGCAGAAAAAGCCAGAGCTGAGGAGCTGAGGGACAGAGCCCAACCCAGAATTCAAGCCCAGGTCTTATATAAAAAGTCTCATGAACTTTCTTGCTGGTGCTGGCTTTGAACCATGATCTTCAGATCTCAGTCTCCTTAGTAGCTTGCATTATACCCTTGAGCCACCAGTGCCAGGCTAAAATTATTTTTTAACCATAACTACACTTCCTTTTATGATAATATGGCAATTGGTATATATAATGTTGTTGTTGAGCCTGATGGCCTCATGTTCCAAAAATGCAGTTGTTTTTGTGCACAATCTAAAAACCGTATTTCATCCTGTGTTCAGACACTTGCCATTCTGAGATTTGCCTTTTAATTCTTTTAAGCATTATTATTTAAAAATAACATTTGTTTTACTTTAAAATTCAAGCATGCCAAAATGGTTAACATAGAATATAATTGCTAGTCACAAGTGGCTCATGTTTTTAATAATAGCTGCAAGGGAGGCTGAAATCTGTAGACTCTCATTTAAAGCTAGATGGCTAGAAAAATCTGACACAATTTTATCTGATTAACCAACCAAAATACAGGTGTAGAGATGTGATTCAAGGGGTAGATTAATTACCTTGAGCAAAAACAACAAAATTACTAAGAGGTCTATTTCAAACTCCATTTTGAACTTATGGCAAAAGTGCATGCATGCACATATACACAAATACACACACACACACACACACACACATAAACACACAAAACACATTTCTCTTATAATCTCATCCTTTACTAGTAATAAATGCTATAAACAACATTATTTTCTCCAAAATTTTCAGATATTAACCTAAATATATACATAAGATAATATGTAGTTTTGCTTTTCTGAGTACTAATGTAAGAGAACATTCTCCTTCATTTGATGCAAAGGCACGGGTACTTTTTTGTCCTTAACCTATCCTCAACCTTGAGGGTTCCTACCTATACTTTCAAACCTAAAAACTAAGGAGACATCAAATTCTGTCTTCCTTCGGCCCTCCTTTGATGTCATCAGATCTGAACTCTAGAAGACACTTTGCTTCTTCCAAACCCTTAAGATTTGGATTAAGTCTGGATTTTATATTTAGACAAAAAGACTGGTTGTAAAAAGTATAGTCCTTATGTAAATCACCTTGACAATAAATAAAATAAAATGGATGCCAGAGCTGGAATTTCAATAAAAATCTGATGAATGCTAAAGCTAAGAGGATAAATATGGTACTTCACGGCTATTCAATGTGGGTGCAGAGAACGTTTTTCATTTACAAGGAGATATCAACGAGTCTTTCAATATGGTGATAACATTTCAATATGGTGATAACATTTCAATATGGTGATAACATTGTATAGGTTTACACACCACTACTAGGTACAGATGCTCCAAATCACATGGATATATAAACTTTGTTTCTTTTTTATATACTAATAAAAAAGAAATGTAGTGATAAAATATTTTTACACATTTTATTCTGATTTTCTTTTTTCTTTTTCTTTTTGCCAAGGTAGGGGCTTGAACTCAAGGCCTGGACACTGTCCCTGAGTTTAGTTTGCTAAAGGCTACCACTCTATCACTTGAGCCCCAGCTTGGTTTCCAGCTCTTTCTTTCTTTTTTTTCCTTTTTTATTTTTTTTATTTTTTTTTATTGTGAAAATACAGATCATAGTGGTTACGATTACATGGGCAAGATAATGAGTACATTTCTTATCAATCATTGTAGCCTCCTCAGTTGTTTCCCCTTCCCATCCCTTTCCATTCTCCCCCCCCCACCCCCACTACCCAATCCTCCCTGCCCCCCCCCCGCACCAAAGTTTTAAAGTTCGTTTTCGACATAACGACTTGTAAATCTCATTTTGCAATGGGTCCACCTGTATCCCTATTTAAATAATTTGTTTTTCCCCTTCCTCTCCACAAATTATACTGACATCAGATACAGTGAAAGCAGGGGTTATACTCTGGGGGAGGGATATACATAGCAACAGAGAAATAATCTTATAAATGTGTTAGAAACAATCACATGAAAGGAAAAAAACATTTGAATACATATCTTAGCTTTTTCTATTTATGTATTACTGAGGAATGAAACCTAGGGCTTCATGCACTCTACCATTAAGCCATATTCCTAGCCCTCATACTGATTTTCTATGAATTAGGTCAACAGGATTCATGTGAACAGTTTCCTTGATTTTTATTTTCTCTTATTTTACTTTTTGTGCCATTAGAAAAGTTTAAATTTATAACCTAATACTCTCACTTGGCTTTTTCACAGAAGGCTGTCATTCTTGCTTTCATGATTAATTGGAGATAAGAGTCTGATGGGCCTTTCTGACTCAGTTGGCTTGAAATATTGATCCTCATATCTTAGTCTCCTGAGTAGCTAGGATTCTAGGCATGAACTACATAAACTGACACAAAGCACTTGCATTAACTTCAACACAGAAATGCTGGTTGACTTTAAAAATTATTGTTTGGGTTGGGGAGTTACAAATTTGTTAATAGATTTTTTTTTATACAAGAGTCTCTCACTCTCTCCCTTAGGCTGGTGTCAAACTCTAGATCTTCATGAATTTAGCTTTCTATATGCTGTGATGACAACTATGCACAATCATGCTTGGCACAGAAACAATTTTTAATAACAAATTGGTAAATCAGAAAGCTCCACATTTTCAAATGTAAAAAATGACATGCCAAACCAGGGCTTCCATGTAGAAGTTGCAGATGTCAGAGACAGATTTTTCTTAGCAGATTGGGAAGTAACATTTATGAAGAATGTGTGACTTGGCGTTGAATTTTAATTGAGCTCTTTGCACAAAGCTGGAAGTCATGAAGAAGGCTAAATTCTGGGAAACCCTTGTTGTTAGAAGATAACCCTTATTATTGGGAGATATCAGAGATCTGAGTGGCACACATTCGTAATCCTTGCCTCTCAGGATGCTGAAATCTGAGTATTGGGGTTCAGAGTTAGTCTGGGTAGGAAAATTGGAGAGACTGTATCTTCCAGCTAACTAGCAAAAAGACAGAAGTAGAGCTGTTTCTCAAGCATTAGAGAGTGAGCAATAATATGCTCTGAGTTTAAGCCCAATATTAGCACCCAAAAATGAAAAGCATGCTGAAACAGAGCAAAGGAAAGGACATGGTCATTTTTCTAGGAACTCAAAAACAAGAAAATATGGTTGGGTAATTACACCTCTAGTTGTCTTTCGATTAAACAGCACACATTAGTTGTACAAGAGGGAAATTGTGGCCTTTCCAGTGGAGGATACAATGTATCAAAGTCTCACATCCTCCATCACCCCTTTTACTTCCTTCCTTCCCAGTTTTTTTGGGGGTCCGGTTGTGAGGCCTGAACTCTGGGCCTGGGTTCTGTCCCTCAGCTCTTCAGCTCAAGGCTAGCACTCTACCACTTGAGCCACAGCACCACTTCCAGCTTTTTTTCTGCTTATGTGGTGCTAAGGAATCGAACCCAGGGCCTCAGGCATGCAAGGCAAGCGCTCGACCACTGAGCAACCTTCCCAGCCCTTCCTTCCCAGTTTTGTCTCCATAAATCCACTAAAAAGCTGGAAGTGGAGGGGTAGCTCAAGTGATAGATTGACAGCCTTGGTTAAAAAAAAATTAAGGTTTATTACCCAGTCCTGCTATGGGAAGGCCTGCTCATGATGTAGCACATTATTGTGTACAGGAAATTGTGATGTCTGACACTTAGCACCCAACAATGTAACATGAGAAAATAAAGGTCCAGAGTTGTTTTCAAAAGCATTTAGCCCTCTGAGAATAACAGAATAACCAGACATTGTCATTGAGCTTTCTGGATGCAGGTGTGGAATACTCTCCATAAATAGTCTCTGTGAAACCATTTAAGGACATCAAAACCGAATGCTCCATGTAGCAGGATCCCCATTTGATCCAGACTGCTTCTATTTAGGAATAGATGACCTGTGCATGTACAAATGGCTGATGTTCAGGCAAGATCATACCAGGCCTCCTCAAGGGCACTCATAACATGGAGCCCCTAATATGTGTGCCTAGTACATTTTCTCTTGTCCTTATTAGTTGAGTTGAGCAGAGCCAGATCAGAAATGTTCACGACGGGCCCTGGAAAGGGAAGCAGAGCTGTAGGAAAACACTGCCATTCACACAGAATTTTGTCTTGTCGCTAAGTATCATTAATCACTGAAAAGGTCCAGGGCATTTTGCAAATGAAAAGATTAGGGATTTTTTGTTAAGCCAGAAAGGAAAGACATCATCAAAGAGCCAAGCAGAAGTAAGGACACATAAGCCAGCTGGAAGTGGCTGCTGCTACTGATGGATCTGGGACTATTAGGTATAGAAAATAAGGTATAGGAAAAATTCATTTCTGAATGCAAAACACTGATAGCTAACATGACTACAGCCATAAATAATAGGAAATACTTAGATTATATAAAAACTACCAGAATCCAGAGTTAGTGGCTCAGTCTTGTAATACTAATTACGCAGGAGACTGAGAACAGAGGAGTGTAGTTTGAAACTAGCCTAGGAAGGAAAGACTGTGAGACTTTTGCCCCCCTCCACCGATTGTTGGGCTTGAAATCTGGGCCTTGGCACTGTTGCTAAACATTTTTTCCCAATGCAAGTACTGTATCTCTTTGAGGCACAGCTTCACTTCCAATTTTCTAGTCGTATTTTGGAAATCAGAATCTCATGGACTTTCCTACCCAGGCTGGCTTTGAACTACAATTGCTCACATCTTAGCCTCCTGAGTAGCTATGGTTACAGGGGGGAGCCACCAGTAAAAGAAATTGTAAGACTCTTGTATATGTATGTATATGTAAGTATATTACATATTATTATATGCATATTATTTATATTATGTTATATATTATAAATAGTATATGGATTATACATATTATATGATTTATAATATAGTGTATAGTATATATTTTATATAGTATGTATTATATGATATATATCATATGGTGTATACTATATATGTGTTATATAGTGTATACTATAAATATACTATGTACTATACATTATATATCATTACATACTATATAACATATATGATATATCATACTATATTATATATTTTATGTATAATATATACTTTATATTTTACATAAACTATATATAATATATCATATAAACTACATACAATATATAAAACATAATATAAAATGTATACATACTATACTATATAAATTATATATTATACATTACATATATTATATAGTTTCTATGTTATGTTACATGTAATATATATTCTATGTAATACATAATTATATAATATACATTATATTATATGATATGAAGCATATCATAATATGATATAGTGTACATAATATAATATAGTGTGTGATATATTGTACAGTATATATAATATATATTAAATAACATGTATATATAAATATACATATGTATTGTATATAGTTCATACTGTATACACTATAGTATATAATATATAATACATTATATATCACATAATATATAAAATATATTATATTAGTATATTAATATGTTCTATACATATATAGTTTGCGTGTGTGTGTTTTTGCCCACATGCATGGCACTTGTTTGCATGCATAGAGCCAAAAATTATATAAAAGGAAAAATACTATAGTTAAGCATGAAACATGAAAGAGTAAATAATAAACACAATAAAAATTTTAAATCTGAGAAAAATAAGTGGAACAAAAGAAGCCAGTCACAACAAAAATCATATTACTGTATAATTTTGTTTAGATGAAATTCAAGAAAAGACGAAATTAACTGTAATGATGGCCAATCAATTATACAGCCTGGTGCTCAGAATGGAGGCGAATTTTACTAAAGAAAGACACAAGAGACCTTTCAGGGGGCAAGGAAATACTTTATATTTTGTTTGTGGTGGCTGAGATCTGTATAAATTCATCAGACTATTCAAAAGTAGATATATCTTATACCATTGTTATAGTTTACTAACGTAATTTAAAAATAGGCAAAGGATAGGAACTTTAAAGAGCAAATAAGGTAATAAAAATAAAAATTAATTTAGGTAGGAATCCATAAGTCTATACTGACAATTAACTGATCAATATAAATTGAATGAGGGAATTTAGTGTAGATGACTTTCCATATAATATAATAGAAATGTTGTGTTTCCCAGTGCACTCAAACATCCCAAAGTACGTAGTGCTACCTGAAATTGAATTAATGGGGAAAATGTACAAGTCCATAGTTACAACTCATAAGACTTATTAGTGTGTATGCCAATCCTGGTGCTTGAACTGAAGGCTCACGCATTGACCCTGAGCTCCTTTTGCTCAAGGCTAGTGCTCTACAAATGGAGCCACAGCACAACTTCTGGCTATACTTGAATAGTTGATTGGAGATAAGTGTCTGATGGATTTTCATTCCCAGGCTAGCTTCAAAACAGAAAGTCTCAGATCTCAGCCTTCTGAGTAGCTAGGATTCTAAATATGAGCCTACATTGCCAGCCTTCTCATTAATAATTATTAGAGGAGAAACATCAGGACACACTGAATACTTCAGAATATAGTGAGGAATACTTTTTCAGGGGTAAACTACAACAACATCTTCTGAGTTTTTACTGGCAAATACAGTGATATTTTCATAAAGACACAAAATGTACTCAAATCTCTCACACTCCCTTCTTAAAGCAATTTTAATAGATTTTATTTAGTTTTTTTTCTGTGCAGGTTCTCGGTTTTAAACTCAGGGCCTGGATACTATACCTATGCTTCTTTTGCTCAAGGCTGATATGTAAGCTCAGCTTTCTTTTTCTTGATAGTGTGTTGCAGGTAAGACTCTCATGGAATTTTCCTGCTCGAATTGGCCTTGAAATATGATCCTCAAATTTCAGTCTCCTAGTTAACTAGGATTACAATTGTCAGCCATTTTTCCCAGCTTCATTCTTGTTTTTGTCAGTCATGAGGATTGAGCTCTGGGTCTGGGCATTGTCCCTGGACTCTTCAACTCAAGGTCAGTGCTCTATAACTTGAGTCACAGTGCCACATCCAGTTTTCTGGTGGTTAATTGGTGATAAATGTCTCATCAACTTTATTGCCCAGGCTGGCTTTGAACCATGATCCTCTGATTTCAGCCTCCTGAGTAGCTAAGATTACAGGCTTGGGCCACCAACAACTGGCTTATTTTTCATATGTGCATGAAAAGTACTTTGACTAAATTTACCCTGTCAATTTAGTATTCCCCTCTAACTGCTACCCCCTCATAGCTGTATAACAGCTCTCTTAATGAAATGATTAAAGTAAACCAAGCAAAAATGAGAAATAAAAAGTACATACTACTTCTTATGTTTCTGTGACATGAGCCCACTTTCACTTCAAATTAAAAATAGATAAACAGAAATAAGGCAAAACATCTAGAAGATTCATACTGAGGAAGACTAAACAGAGTAACTTCTCGTCTTCACGTTTCAAGTCATAGGAAAAGGACAGCAGGAACTGTTGCATGCAGTTCTAGGCAAACAGCCAGCCTAATAGCTAGATGCAGTATGTGATACTGTAGTTTGAGGGAAATATGGACAGTAGGTTTTTAAAAATCCCGGACTTCAGTGGTAGTGCTGTGATGATGTTGAGAATGTTCTTGTTCTTAGGATGTATATTATGTCTTCAAGGGTATGGACACTATGATAACTTTGAATAAAAATTCTTTGGGTAATCCTAGCTACTGAGAAGGCTGAGAATCATGGTTCAATTATCTCCTCTTAACCACCAAATAATTTAGAAGAGGAGCTGTGACTCATGTGGTAAAGCACTAACTTTGAAGGGAAAAATAACAGACAGATCCCAATTCTTGAGTTCAATTTTTAAAAATGATTAGAGAAGAAGGCAAAAGGTTGTCAAAACAAAGAGGACATATTTTTATGTCCTAAGAGATTGGAGATTACCATCTAGGATGCTTAACCAAGAATGCCATATTTAGATAACTGTTTCTTGTGATTTTTATTTGTAGGCAAAAATTTATTGAATCACAGAATAGAAACCTAAGCCAAAGGTCCAAAAGAAGAAAAGAACCTACCTTGTGCATACCTATAAATCAGGAGTCAGTTGAGGGGATTGAAGAGAGCATAAAGAAGAACTCAGTACCCACAGAGTATGGGATGTCAGACCAGGAGAGAAAAAAAAACAGCCTAGAAACCGTTTTTACTCTGTCGCCTCATTTCTAGGAGTATGCACAGAATCAATTGTCGATTCACTAAATCTTAGGATTTTGTCATGACTAGGAAACTAACCTATGTCCTTACTCAAACTTCTCCATCTCACCTCTCTGATTTCCCAATTTCTTAACTTAGCTCATGCCTTTTCTGCTTTTGGAAGTCACATTAATTTTCCTTAAAGCTTTATTTCCTCAAAACAAATACTCTTAGAGTGTTAAAGAAGATCTAGTGGATGATTAAAGTGTAAATAGTCACGTTCTGTTAAAAAAAACTGGGAAGAATAAGAACATAGGAAAAGGTGCAATAAGGATAGTGGGTACACAATCTCTTCATGAAAATAGTGTCAGCTGTGTGATATCTACAACCCCATCTAACAAAACCACTGTTTCTTATAAATGGTAGCCTTGGGAATGACCACTTCAGCAGGAACTGCCAAGTCTCACTTTCTTACACAGAGCTCATTCCTGGCTTTTGTTTTTCTTAGATAGGAAAAGAATTATGTGCAGTTATTATTGTCTTACAGTCAGTAAATCTGGGGTACAAGGTCTCAGGTTTCTCATAGAACAGGCCATCACTACTTTTCCATAATGAATTCCAGTTCAAGAGGAAAAACTGTTATTGGTTAAAATCGCACTTTTATATATTTACACTAACTATCTGGTGCTATTGACTATTGAAATGAATGAATAAACATATCACAAAATACAAAAAGATAGTATAAAATATTTATCCATAACCTAAATGAAAAAATAGGTTTTTTGTTGTTGATCCCTGGGTTGGAATCCAGCCTTGTGCTTTCCTACCAAGTTCTGTGCCTCTTAGATACACAACTCTGGCTCTGTGTTGAAGTGGGGAAATTGAAATGGCAAAAAGACATGGTTTGCAGGCATCTCTGACCCTCGATTGTAAATGGTGGGTTTTGGACCCATAGCTTTAATGAGTAAAGCTTTATAGATATATTTTAGGCTTATCAAATGCTTCTGTATCACCAAATGGCTGTCCAAGTTATTCTTCTCCCTTCAAATCAACAGTTTGCTATTTGGGGTTGGGTGGTGGTGGTATTGGTCATGGGGCTTGAAATCTGGGCTTGGTCACTGTCCCTCAGCTCTTCAGCTCAAGGCTAATACTTTACTAATTGAGCTACAGTTCCACATGTGGTTTCCTGATTGATTTATTGGAGATAAGAATCCCATGGACTTTGCTGCCTGGGCTGGCTTTGAAATGTCATCCTCAGATATCACCCTCCTGAATAGCTAGGATTATGGGCATGAGCCAGTGGCACCTGGCTCAGATTGTTTTTAACTTTGTACCTTTAGGATCGTGACTCTATACCATATGTAATTAAAATTTTCCATTAGTAAAGTTATTCTTTGTACAATTATACTTACAATTGGCACTTGGTGATCCAAATGTTAAGTACCATATCAAAGTAGTAAGTTCCTGAACATGGTTCAGTTTCTCTGATACAATGTTGAAGAGACTAGTGGTATAAAATTGGCATTAGTGAAATAGTTAAGGGACAATTTTCCAATATCTCCTTGGTATGGTAACCTTGATTTGCTAGGCCTGGTAACACTTCTCATTTTTCCAAACAAGTAGATTCTATATAGTCCTTACCCCATACCCTGATTCCTTACTCTGATTTGTCAGCCCTGTCCAATATTTTTGGATGTATTCTTCTTTTTCATCACTCTAAATCTCATCTCTATCATTATATATGATTCAGAATTGATATGCTGCCCTGTCTGGACATAAATCAACTTCTCCCAATATTTTATCCCAATGACAGATTCTATAGGTAGAAATTCATTTTTCCTTATTCAAAATATGTCGGACCAGGTGCTGGTGACTCACACATATTATTCTAGTTACTCAGGAGGCTGAGATATGAGGATCGCGATTTAAAGCCAGCAGGAAAGTCCATGAGATACTCATTTCCATCTAATCACCAGATAACCGGAAGTCATTTGGTGGCTCAAGTGGTAGAATGTTAGGCTTGGGCTGAAGACCTCATGGACAGCTCTCAGGCCCAGAGTTCAAGCCCCATGTCCAACCGAAAAAACAAAAAAGAAAAACATGTCTGTTTAACAGGTCATTTAAAATATTTTATGGAAGGTTTTTATTTATGGATTTATGCAGAATGTTTTGTTTTTTAAATTTTCAAGCCACTATTTAATGACCATTATTTTAGTATTGGGCAACTTTACTATTTTATTTTATTTTTTCATTTTTTTTTTCATTTTTTTGTTGGTCATGAATACTGAACTCTGGGCGTTGTGCCTGAACTATTTAGCTCAACACTAGTGGTCTACCACTTGAGCAAAAGCGCCACTTCAGGATTTTTCTCCTTATGTGGAGCTGAGTAATCGAACCCAGGGCCTCAGGCATGCTGACAAGCATATTACCACTGAGCCACGTTCCCAGCGCACTATTTTGATTTTTATAGGCTGGGGGGTTGCTTCATTTTGTTTTTGTTTTGCCTGTACTGGTGTTTGAAATCAGGGTGTCATACTTACATTGATTGCTTAGCTGGCACTCTCCCACATGAACCACAGCTCAAGATCTTCACTTTCTTTGTTAAAGATGGAATTGGAGACATTTCTGCCTGGGGTGGCTTTGAATTACCATTCTCCAGATCTCAGCCTTCTAAGTCATTAAGATTATAGGACTTAGGCAACAGTGCCTAATTGAATTTTTTTTTGTGTGAAAATACCCTACAGAGGGGTTACAATTACATGGGCAAGGTAACGAGTGCATTTTTTGGTCTCTTTTTATTGTGAAAATACTGTACAGAGGGGTTACAATTACATGGACAAGATAATGAGTACATTTCTTATCAAGCATTGTAGCCTCCTCCTTTGTTTCCCTTTACAATCCCTTCCCATCGTCTCCCCATCCCTCAATCCTCACACCCCCACCAAAGTTGTAAAGTTCGTTTTTGACATAACAACTTGTATTCTTATCAAGCATTGTTGCTTCCTCCTTTGTTTCCCCTTACCATCCCTTCCCATATCCCCCCCCAATCTGGACCCTACCCCATGCACCAAAGTTGTAAAGTTTATTTTTCAACATAACATTGTGTACATCTCATTGTTCGAAAGGGTTCGTCAGTATCCCTGTTTAAACAATTTGTTTTTTGCCTTCTCCTCCATAAATGATACCAACATCAAATACAGGGAAAACAGTTGTTATTCTGTGGGGAAAGGACATACAAAGCAACAAAGAAACATCTTATAAATATGCTATAGAAATAATAGCAAGAAAGAAAAACACATCACACACACACACACACACACACACACACACACACACACGTTATTTATATGTGGAGAGGGGAATGAGGATGCATGTGTTGATCTTGAAGAAAGATTTCAACTAAAACTTTTCACAGACAGGGCTACCCTGTACAGAATGCTTGAGACTAAAGTTAGGTAAATGCAGAAATCATCCTGTCCATATGCATCCCTCCCGAACACTTTCATATCCTGTAGTGTTACCAGAGTCACTTTCAGTGAGTGTGAGCAAGTGCTGGGGCTTGAATTTGGGCCTTGGATACTATCCCTTACCTATTTTATGCAAAGCTAGCACAGGCTCAACTTTCTGCTCTTTCGTGGTTAATTGTGGAGATAGGAGTCTCATGGACTTCTTTACACAAGCTGGCTTTGAACTGCGATCCTCAGATCTCAGTCTTATGAGTAGCTAAGATTACAGGGGTGAGCCACCAGTGCCCAGCTTTTCATCATTATGATTACAATCTACATACACATACACATCATTCACATCCAAAACACTCACTGTTCACTCTGACAAGATGTGAGGAAAGATGGTTAAGTAGATAAGTTAGAAAATGGGCTTCTAGCCCATTAACCTACCCAAAAAACAAGGGTAGGTTTTTACCCTTTAGTGAGGGAGAACGTATTTCCTAGTTCACTCTGCCTTTTCTAGACGTCAGTGAAATATTTCTCATACATCTTTCAAATATAATCTCCCAAACAGGAGATATTTGATATTATTTTGAGTGCAAGGTGTCTTGGGTGTCTGGAGCTTCAGGGGACAAAGGGTTGCAAACTGGGCTGCAGGCACAGAGCTGATGTTTTCTGTCTGCTGGTTACAGAGAGGAAGGTTTTCTTCCTGGGCAGGTTTTGAACCCAGTCTTCTGATCTTGTGATTTTCATTCTTTCCTTATTTTCCCTTAAAGGTTAATCTAGAGGCCTGGTTGTGTGTCATAATAAAGTGTTTTGTATAATGTTTCTTTGCCCCTGGCTTTACTGAAATTCATTTTGGCAGTGCTTGGTGAACAAAATTGATCTAAAGCCAGTAACATTTTCCTTCTGAAATGTGAGGTATCTTATAAATCACTTATCACTTTGGAAAAACAAGCAAGAAGTTTCTGTTAATCCGAACTTCATGAGAAAACCCTGCCATTCCTTCCCTACCCATCTTCCCATTTCCCCACTATCTTCCCCAAGTGTAAAGTTCATTTTCTACATAGTGTCTTGTTCATCTCATTGTTACAATGGGTCATACTGTATTCTTGCTTCATTATTTTGTTATATCCCTTCCCCTCCCCACATTAGAAAAATGTATATGCAAGATGCACGGCACCGACATCATATCCAATGAAAACAGGGGTTATAACAAGGGGGAGGAACATAGAAGAGAAACAAAAATTACCTAGTACATTTTACATAAATTAAAAACAAGAAATCAAGAAAGAAACAAGTTGTGTCCCTCTCTTGGGGTTCATTTCACTTAACATCATCTTATATAGCCATATGTACATAATGTTTTTATAAGCCATTTAATTCCATATTTTGTCTTTATTAAGTTGCCTCTGAAACACGTGTTACCTCATGTCCAATGATGTCTTTGTGCTATTTCAATGAAGCCAAAAACATCCATTTTACCTGGAACAGCACAATAGATTGTTACTGGAAGTTAGTGGACAGAACTATTACCGCAAGTGGAAACTGATCACAAGAGAGGAATTGAACATAGAGGAATGACAAAGTTCAAAGTAATTTCTGCCGTATTTTTTAATGTACAACAAAAGAATGCAAGGCTTGAAGGAAACTCTGTCCCGGACTTGTTCCAGTGTTTTCTTTACTTATATAAAACTTGTCTGTATACTTGTAGTTAAGAGTATTACAAAAGGAAACAATATGCCATTTGAAGGCCAGAATAAGAAAAAAGGAAATAACTGTTATAAAAGTGTTCTACTTCAAAGAAACAAAGACATAGAGGTTTTAAAGTGTCTTCTGCATGGATATTTCATTCCTGAGATGATTCTCTTGTTGCAGGACTCAGTTATCAATTCCTTTATTCTTGTCCTGAGTTTTCCTTTTGCAATAAGGATTGCAAAAAGCAGGATCCAGTGAGTATGATCAGCAAAAGGATCCTCTTCTCAAACCATTGCATTAAGGATGGTCCCAAAGAAATACGTGTTTTTTTTTTTTGCTTGTGTGTTTGTTTAGTTTGTGCTGGTTCTGGGGCTTGAATTCAAAGGCTGGACCATGTCCCTGAATAATAATGAATTCCCTGTCGAACTGCCCCCAAAGGTAGTACTCAACTGTTTGAGCCAAAATTCCACTTGTGGCTTTTTTGGTGCTTAATTACAGATAAGAATTTGACAGACTCTCCTGCCTGGGTTGGCTTTGAACTGAGATAGTAAGAAAGCAAACTGACATCAACGGAAACAAGATTTCTGTTTTGAACCCATAAAAACTAAATGAAGTTCATTATAAAGCTAATATTAATTATCCTCTGCCTTTTTGGTGCTATGCAGTATCAAAAAGATTTCCAAATCTCACTTATACTATCCTTCTCATTGTGAATAGCAGGGACCACTCAAAATCCTGGAATCTTTGAAATTACAGGATTAATCTTCACCTGATATCAAAGCACAATCCTGGCAATAATTGCTGTGACCTATTAACTAAATATTTTTTCAACATAAAATTTTAGTATAGTTAAAGTACATGAATTAAGGACTCTTGTCAGTTACAGTATGGAAGTAGTAATTATGTATTCCAAGTATGGGTTCTTTATTTTGTATTTACTAACTAAATGATTTTTGGCAGGCCTGCACCTTGAACTCAGGGCCAGGAAACTGTTGGTGAGCTTTTCTTTTTTTTTGCTCAAGGCTAGCACTCTACCACTTGAGCCACATCACCACTTCCAGTGTTTCATTTTTTTGTTCATTTGGTACTGAGGAATTGAACCCAGACTTTCATGCATGCTAGGAAACGACTGTACCATGAAGCCACATTCCCAGAGCACTAAAAGACTTTCTTAAGGTAACATTACTTTTTCATTCTGTTACTATGTATTATAATTTTGATCAGGTGGTAGAAATGAAGTGGGAAACAATACTAAGTCCAGTAAGGCTGACGTTCCTATCACATCACTAAGGAAGTACAGTATTAAGATCTGCAGGACCCTTAGTGCTGTTGCATGTCATATTAACAGCCATTTCTGGCATCCATAACAATCGGCTTCCATTATCAAGGTCAAGAGCCAAATATCTCAGCCTTTGTATTGATTGAGTGTGTTTCCTAGCAAGGAAGAAGGAGAATGAGGAAGGTGATGGTGGAAAAATAAGTATATTGGCTCCCTGTCCACAATTTTGCCTTTTTAAAAAGTGCTACAGATGAACTCCCATTTACATCTAATTGACTATGCTATCTGCATCAGATGCACAAAAATGAAGGCAATTATTCTGGTGGATAGACACATATATTAACAAAATCCATTTCTGGATAAAAAGAGATACATAGTAAGAAAGAATAAAATATTGTCTATAAAATGGTTTCTTTTCCTAGGAGAAAAATTTAGTATTGAAATGATTACTCCAGCTTTCTCTGAGATTTTATGCTGTCTCAGTATCAAAATTTTCTCTAATTCCTGTGACATCCAAGCATAAAAGACATCATTTGAAGATTTCAGTGGTTTCAGAAACAAAAGTACATAATAGCTTCCTTCCTGCAGAGCCATGTGAAGGTAAGTATGATTGACTGTTATTATAGCTATCTTTTTATCTTTATCTTAACTGATGCATATCTTAGCGTATTACTCTATGTGCTGCATCAGCTCCCTGTAGGTATGATTTACCTCTACTCTGCAATGTCAAGATGGGTCATGTGACCTAATTCAGCTTACAAAAATGAACCAGAAGTGGTGAAAGACTATTTCTAGGGGAAGATTTCTATCTAATTGTTTCTGTCTAACAGCTGACTTTTTTTTTCCTTAGGTATAAAAATAGTATGTCTCCAGAGGGAGTATTCTTTCAACTTATATACTGGAAGAATATAGCATGTGAAATTGAGGCACAACTCAAATACTGCCACATACATATAACACAGCAAGAACTAAGCAAATATTAGAATATCATATTAAGATATGAGTTTCTTACCATCCTCGTATACCTTTATAATGGTTGACTATAGCACACCAGAATTTAACAAATACTAAACAAGGATTAAACAAATAGATAACATTTCCTGTTTGATACTTTTACATTTTTTATAAAAAAGCATTCTTCATATGATCACTTGAGGGATTACTTTTTCTATAGATTGGTTTAATCACTCTAGAGAACTATAACTAATGTTCACAAAGATTATCTAGCCCTTGTGATTGAGATGAGGAAGAACAAAATGTTTGGATTTCTCCTTCTCTTTTACTATTCTCCTTTTTCTAGTGTGAGTTCTCATCCTTTCTCCAAATTTGCCTATTAATATAGGAAGAATGACACATTATGGATATCAAGCAAAAGGCTTCAAAACAAGAATTTCATTCTTACAGAAATAAGTGAAGTCAATAAGAGTATCTCGAGGAAGAATAAAAACATGATGGTTTTCCCTGTCTAACTTCAATCATGGTGTATGAAAATGACTCTAAATATCTAATAAACCATTTGCCGTAGCTAATTTTTTAAATAGTTTTTAAAATAAATTGTATTTAAAATTTTTTAAAATAATTATTGAATATATACTAATTTGTTGTGTACTTTTGACAGGCAGGAAATCAGAGTTGAGTTGAGAGGCTAAATTTCATCAGAATCTAAACATAAATAAAAATAGATTATGTTAAGACAAATAGTTTATAGGTACATTTTTAACATGACATACACACAGAGACATCTTTTTTTTCTTCTTTTTTTCTCCACAATGATTCTTCAATAAGCAGTTCATGTCATAGAAATGGCTGTGTTTCTTTCAGAAATAGATTATCCACAAAAAAGTTAGGGTGGTGCATTCTTTAAAAATAACAATCAAATAAATATTAACCATAATTCCCAAATAATAGCAGTCAAAAGCTCTTGAAAAGAGAAGATTTTAAGAAGAATGTATAAAAAGTGACAATGCCAGAACTGCTTCAGGAGTTGCTCTCTGGGATTTAGGGTTTCTAGTACATGACAATATTTAAACCATGATTAATTGTTTTAAATTACTAAATTGATTTTAGTTATATTTCATTGAAGAAATATGTTATTGAAAATTAACGAAAAAATAACAGGTTATAGTAGAAAGAATGTTACACACTCATTGTTGTAGGCAGCAAAATACGTTCCCAAAATATCTATCTTTCCCAAATATCTAAGCCCTCAAATCTAGATTTGCAATATATATACATGTATATATATATATATATATATATATATATATATATATATATATATATATGTTTGTAAAAAATGATCTTTTCTTACCCAAAAAACACAAATTTGAATAATATTCAGATGGGGAAAGTATACTCATATGGGTACTTAAAAGTCCCTGCTGTAGTTGGAAAGGGACATAATTAGGTAAGAATCATCACAAGTATGTAAAGATGCTAAATTAGAAGATAAGGGAAAAGACAACAACCCAATTTCTGAAGTTTTTGGAAAGAGGAAGAGGAAGTAAATGTCTTTTCCACAAGAATCATCTGAAAATTATTTCAGCTCTGTCAGTGGCTTGATTTTAATTTAGTGAGACTTCTTTTAGATATCTCCTTTAGAACTGTAAAATGATAAATACGGATTGTACAGGCCACTTAACTTGTAGAAATTTGTTACAGCAGATTTGGTTTAGTGAACTAACTGAACTACAGCCTTTTCCTGATGCAACTACAGGTTCACCACATATCCTGGTTTCTGAAAAGAAGAAAAAGTTGTCATCGGCTTTGTACACATGTATGATGTACATACTACTAAGGACCGTGCATTAATGAAATCTTGAATGCTAAATAATATCTAAATAAGAAGCTGTAACTTTATTTTCACATTTGTGGATCACTAAATACCAAAGTTATGTAGAAGGTTAGGATAAGAATATGGAAATGAAATCTGTCTCTGAATATTATAAAGGTAATTTATGTCATTTTGAGTTACAGTCTCTAAAGTAATAAAAAATAAGGTAAAACAGAAAGAGAAACTCAATTTTCTATCCTTCTTAACTTTCTAACAGAAATTAGAGAATCCAGTAAAAATACAGCAATCCCAGAATGGTATAAGATGTTATAGGCTCCATAGATGGTAAAAAAAAAAAAAAGTATAATAAAAATAGGTCCCCTGGAACAATGGGAAACAAAATATACACCAACCGATTGTGATATAGCTAGAAAATAGTTTCCACTATGTTGTCTTTGATATTTTTCATTTGTTTACACATCAACTTTCCTCTCTTAGGAAATGACTCTTTATTAATACTCAAGGGTTGCAGCTTATAATCCAGCAAGAAATAATGCTTCTAAATGTAAACAAGCATGATATTAAGAGTGAACAAAGCTACTTCCGCTTCTATAGATGATAAATAAGAATGATCTTTGGGAATAGTCGAACAATCTTGAACTTCTTCATACCTTTCCTCTTCTCCAACACAAGAAGTCCTAGTCAAGATATGTAAAACATTAATAAAGGATTTTTATATTTTGTATGGTTCACACTAAAACAAGTACACTTTTCCTATTTGCAAACCTATCTTTGAAAGAGTTAGACTCTCAGAAATATTTTATAGACAAAAGTTTACTGCTTTGGCTTAGGTGTTTTCCTGCCGTTGTGTGTTGTTCTCAATTATCTTGGCAACGATATAGAAAAACAAGATAAATCAATTATGCTTATTTTGAATTGTTCAATGTCAAGATGTCTTCAAACAGTTTTCTGTTCCCTTCTTCACTGCTAAATGAACTTTAATTATTGTTATTTAAGTGATAACAAAAACGTGATACTTTAACGTACATTCTGATGAAATGTGTAAAAACAGGAGTGTCTGTGATTGGTTTATTAAATGTTTTCAAGTATTTTCCTTGGCTATTTTCAATATTGCCTTTTTTCCATCTTCTAATCAGAATCACATGGTTACAGAAAAAGATCTTCCTAAGGAATATAATGTTAGGCAGAAAAATAGATGTATAATTTAAGATTTTCTTCTCTTAAGGGACTGAAAATCTCAGAAGACATTTTGCTATTACTGGCATGGTTCTTTAAGAGAAATGCATATAAAATATGACAGTTGTTCCAAACAATGATTATGGTTTATACTTTTCTGCTCCAATGAGATGAGTAACTTTATGGTCAAAGAAACCTCTGACAAGGATGGAGGGCATATCGATTTAAGGTTAGAACGGTTTATGTTAGAAAGCCAAGGGAGATTCCTAAAACAGCAGTGCCTATCACTTATCAATAAATAATACTTATGGCATATAAGTATATAAACATATAAATATGAATTGTGTGAGAAATGTGTGATTTACACAATTATTCAATGACAACTAAAACCAGAAAACACTTTTCTATATTTATATAAACTAGTATATCTACTGAGGATTTAAAAAAAATTAGAATATATTTTAACATTTATGTCAAAACATTTGTTTATTTGTGTGTTTATTTTCAAATTTTGTCACTTGTAGGGGCTTAAAATCTGGGCCTGGAGGCTCTCCTCAGCTATTCAGATCAAAGCTAGGGCTCTACCACTTGATCTGCTGCCAGTTTTCTGGTGGCTCATTGAAGATAAGAATCTCACGGACTTTCCTGCCTAGGCTGGCTTGAATCATTATTCTCAGCTCTCAGACTCCTTAGTAGCTAGGATTACAAGAATTAACCTCTGGCTCAAGCTACATAATTATTTTTAAACATTTATGAAGTATTGAGTTGTGATCATGCATTTATATGCTGTGTAATGATCAAGCTATATCATATCCCTTAGCTTCTGTATGTAACACTTTTTTAGTGAGACTGTTCAAAATCTTATCTTTGGGCTGTGAGGAAATACCTATTCTTAACTATAATCACTTTGCTTCTTACACTATACAATTAATATATTTGTTTTATTCATGGAAGTTGGCTAATTAAAGTTATATAAAACATGAATTGTAAAGTGAAAGAAATTCATGGTTCCATTACTTTTTTTAAGAAAAATGCCATTTGTTTTCAATTATATTTCTGTGGGAATGTACGATATTCATTAATTTAACAGTTAAAATTAATAACAGTTACATTATATCAAGTTGATTCAAATTTGTATTTGAAAATTGCACACTTACCACAGACATACTTCCACTTTCTTCTACACATAATTAAAATAACAGTAAAGGAAAGCTTGGTGCTAGCTGTTCATATGTAGATTCCTAGAAACTCAGGAGGCTTCAGCCTGAAGATTTTGATTCAATGTCAATCTAAACAGACAAAAATGTGAAAACTTATTTCCAATTGTCCAGCAAGAAGGAGAAGGTGAGGATGTGGCTCAAGGAATAGAGTGTCATCAGCCATGAGTAAAAAATACAAGGAAGACTATTAAACATTGAGCTCAAGGCCTATAAATGGCACACACACACGAGACAAGAAGAAAAATATATTATGAACATCAATAATGAAGACAAAATATTAGAAAAGGTTAAAAGAAATCTTGTGTAAACACCTGGAAGACAGAAATCAATTGACAGAATTATGATTCATGAGAGAGAAAAATCAGTCTCATGTACAATTGCATTGTACTCATTTGTGTTGAAACCTGACTACTGGGTAACACGGGAAAGAGTAGATTGGATTACCTGAAATTGCAAACATTGCCTGTGACTATGGACCATCCCACTCTGCAAAAATCTAAACTCATGCTTGTTAATTTAAATAAAACCTCATGTTAGAGACTGTTTGGTTCACATAGACAGGGGTCCTAATTTTCAGGCTTTAACAAAATAATAACCACTCCTGCTTTACCACTCTAACCCCTTCCTTTGTGCAGCTATACCTTACTTAGCTGGTACAAAGCCAAAGCTTGGAACTAGAACCCCCCTTCCTTATTCCCTACTTTCCTCCAGGTATAACTCTTTCACATGCTATCTATGTCTTAGCTTTAGTTGTTTTCTTTCTAACCCCCTACCAGAAAACTCTTATATTCATCTAAACCCACTATAAATAACCTAGTTAGAAAAGAGAGTAAGTGTTTAGCATTGGCTGAAGCTACCATCTGTAGGTTTGCTGCCTCTTAAATCTGTGCTACACTAGCTTTTTTTTCTCCATGGCTTTTGAATCTGACAAATGACTGATTTGGTTTCATGTAATCCCATTTACCCAGACTTACATTGATTTGATTTTTGGAAGTTTTGACCTGTGCCAAGGATCCCTCGTGTTTCCCCTAACCCTTCCTGTAACATTTTCAAGGTATCTGGTCTTACATTAAGGTCTTCAATCAATGTGAAATCAATTCTGGTGTAGGGGGATATATAATTATCTAACTTAAGTTTTCTGTGTACAGCCAATTCTACCAGTACAATTTTTGAAGGGTTTTTTTCTTTCATCCTGTGTTTCTGGTTCCCTTATCAAAGAACTGTGCCTATAGGAGTGGCTTCATTTCTGGGCTTTCAATTCTATTGTATTGATGGAATTCTGTGCTTCCATTGGAAAGAATGGCATTACCCCATTCCTAAGGAAATAGAAAGACTGGGAAAAAATGATATTAACTGAAATAAGCCAGATCCAATTAAATATATGCTGCATGGTTTTCCTCATTTGTAATAACTTGAATATATCCATAAATGTACAAGTTAATCCATTAGATAGTAAAAGACAAATAATTACACTTGGACATGATTAACTAACAATACTCTAAGCATTCACATGGTGAGAACAAGGGAAGCTATTTTTTGAAGAGGATCACAATGGCACAATAGCTATGTGCCTATGACCATATAAAATGTTTATTCAATGAACTCTAAAAATCAATCATGCATGTGAAATGCATTTATCTGTATATAATTTTAATAGCTGTCATGAAAATAACTGCCTTCCCTGTAATCTCAAAAGCAAAATTCTAAGTTTAAAAGATAATATTGAGGAAAGTTTTCAACACATGAACTAAAATATGAGTAAGAAAAAGTGGGAGACAAAAGATAAGATGAAAAGTAGAGTAGCTATCTATTGAAGAATTCATAAACAATTTCCAAAACTGTACAAAAGAGCTGGGTTACAGTTCAGTTGTTGGACCAGACTAATATATATATATATATAAAGCCATGGGCTCAATCTCCAAGAAGGCTTAGTAATAAGTTAATATATAGTAATAATAAAAAAATTACTTGAAATGAATGTTTTCATATTAGAGGCTTGAATCCTAAAACATTAAGGAAAATACTCTCAATTCTTGTATCGTAAGACATGGAACTACAAGAATACAGAAGGAATAGTTATCCTTTTCTACCCTTTCCTTTCCTTTTCTGTTTTCTTCTCTTTTTTTCCTCCTTTGGCGCTATTCGTGCATGAAATTGCTAAGGTTCTGACCACTTTACATTATTTTTCAGATGTGGTCTTACTTTTTGGCCAAGCATCCCTTGAGCAATAATCTCTTGCCTATGGATTCCACAAACGTGAGATATCAGGGAAATTAAACTATATCTAGTTTTTCTTTGTTTTTTTATTTTGCCATGAATTCTTTTTGTCAGAACTGGCCCTGGATATCAGTCTTCTAAATATCTGCCTTCTAATTAGCAAGGTTTATTTCATCTAAATCTTGGACCCAGACTATTTTTCAAAGTAAACATTAAATATTGACTTCTGTTTTCTAGATATCAGTAAATATTGTTGAGGTTATGATATATTTTTGTGATGTTATAAGAAGAACACAGAGAAATCCCTTGAATACTTTTCCCACTTTCTTTAAACATTTATAGTATGACAGCACAAGTAGGACACTAATATTTCACAAATACCTTATGCAGACTTCAGTTGTTTAAATTATTTTGTGCACATTAAGTCCAGTACAATTTTATCAACTCTATATGAATATACCATATTTACAAATACATTACTTTACCAAAAATAAGTCTGTCTCGTGCTTCCCTTTTATAATTAAACCCACTACTTCACTTTGTCCTATCCCAAACCTGTTTCATCCTGGCAACCAACATATATTTTTCTCCAACTCCTAGATCATGCAATAAAAAGCTTTTAGGATTGCCTTAAATAGATGGTAGATTGTTCCCAGTTGTTGTGTGCCTTAATATTGTATTCTATTCACTCAAGTATCCTTTTGTTTCTGTCATTAGAGAGTGTAACCCGATTTGTTTCCCATTCGCCTGAAGATAGCCTGAATTGGCTTCCGTTTTTTTTTTAACTAGAGCAAACAATGCTGCTATAAACCTCTGTGTTTTGGCCTTCAGGTGAATGTTACATTTTATTTCTATGAGACAAAGTCTGAAGAGCTCAATTCCTGTGCTATACTGTGGGTGCTTCTATATTTCATATTCTAGGAACCTGTCAAAATATTTTCAGAAGAGGTTTTCCCATTTGACATTCCTGCCAGCATCCACTTTCTTTGTTTCTTGATAGCATTTAGTATGATCATTATTGTATTATGTGAACTAAACCTCTTACCTGCTTTAGGATGTCATTTTAGTTTTAATGTGCATTTATTTGATGACTGATGATGCTTTTCTTATGCTTATTTTTCACAAGATGTATTCTGCTGGATTCTAATTGACTTTTTTTTAACATTATGTTTTGAGAGTTCTATTTAAAGTCTAGATTTGAGGCATTCTTCAGGTATAGGATTTTCAAATATTTTATCCTAGACTATGGGTACCCTTCATCATCATCACCATCATCATCATCATCATCATCATCATCATCATCATCATTACTATTAGTATTACTACTCTTACTTTTGTACATATCTTTATGGTCCTGGAGCTTGACCTCAGGGTCCCTGATATGTGTTGCTTTTGTTACAATTTACAATTTGAGTCATACCTCACTTCTGGTTTCTTTGCTGATTAATAAGAGACAAGATTCTCATGGACTTGATTTTGTGGGCTGCCTTTAAGTAGCAATACTCAAATCACAGTCTCCCAAGTAGCTAGAATGAGATACATGAGCCACCTGCTCCCAACATCTATTTACTACTTGTATATGACTAAATTATTTTACACTTTTATTGAGTTGTAGCATATCAAGTTTTCCTTTCCTATAATTTTAATGCCAAATATAAGAATGCTTCTGTCTCCAAAATTGTCAAGATATCTTCCTTTGCTTTACATTTATATCATTCATTTGTTTTATATGTCAGCTTGAAATTTTGCTTGAAGTTAATTTTTGAATAAATTGTTAGGTTTAAGTGAACGTTCACATTTAATTCTTCCCAATACTGTATAACCTATCACCCCTTATTAAAGAGAATGTCATTCCACAAGTATTTGGATTTACACTCTTATTAAATATTCCTTGATAATATTTATGCAACTCTAATCTGGTGCCCTATAGATTCATTGAGCTATATAATCTTTTCTCTATTATATAACAATTTTACACTAACAGCTTTAATACTGGGCAGAGAAATATATTCCAGTTGAATTTTCTTTGTCAATGATTCAAAGAGTGCTGGTCCAGTGTTTTTAGAAATTGTCATAAACATAAATAAAACTGTGAAGCTGGGCGCTGTTGGTTTTATAATCTTACCTGCACAAGAGGCTGAGATCTGAGGATTGTTGTTCAAATCCAGCTGGAACGGGAATGTCTGTGATACTCTTATCTCTAATTAACCACCAGAAAACCAAGAGTGGAACAGTTGCTCAAGGGTTAGAACACTCACTTTGAGCTGAAGAGCTGAGGGACAGTGCCCAGGCCCAGATTTCAAGCCCCATGAATGACAGAAAAAAATGGGGCGGGGGACAATTAATATATTTGCTCAATTGTATCCTCCATTCCACAAAAATTATATGTCTCCATTTACTTAGATTTTTGCTTTTTTATTCAGCATTGTATAATTTTCAGTGACAGTGGTGAACAACACTGAAATACATTTTGACGAGATGTGAAGATAGCACAAAAAAATTCACAGAAAACAGTTGAAAAATAAGAGGCAATGGGAATGGAGAAAGATAGAAACAGTTTAATCAGGCCCTTGATCATTATGTGAGTGTGTAAAATATTTCAATAAGATTTCTTCCTACAATTTATATACACAATTTTATAAATATCTTCCAAAGGTGTTGGTATTAAAGTATGACATAAGGGATAAATACGGATACTGTGGCGAAATGAAAGAGATAAGAAAATACATAATTATAGTAATTGTGTAAATAAAGCAAGAAATTTGGTCAACATACTGAGGGCTCATGGCGCATTAGATTAGAAGGCCATTGGTATCTAAGATAATATTAAAATGTTAGACTGGAGCCTATCTTTAAAACTGCTTAATGCTATTGTTTTGAAGTTAGTGTCTTTGTTGTTGTTGGTGGTGGTGGTCGTGGTGGTGGTCGTGGTGGTGGTCATTGGCCTTGAACCCTTGGCCTGGGCACTGTCCCTCTACTCTTCAGCTCAAGGCTAGAGCTCTACCACTTGAGTCATAGCGCCACTTCCAGTGGTCTGGTAGTTTATTGGAGCTAAGAGTCTCATGGACTTTTCTTGCCCAGGCTGGCTTTGAACCATGATTCTCAGGTCTCAGCCTCCTGAGTAGCTAGGATTATAACTGTGAGCCACCAGCACCAGGCTTGAGTCAGTATTCTTAGTACAAGGGAAAAATACAAGTGGTTTGGAAACAAGCTGTAGGAGACTGCCTTTTTGTCTTCAGAAGAGAGTTGGCAGGTATCTTATGAGTAAATAGATTTAGGAAAAATTGAACATGTAATTCCACATGGAATGCTACAAATCATTTTAGCAAAGTTCCAAAAATGCTAAGGATATGAGCTGCAATAACAACCTTTGTAATAAAGGATATGTTTGGGAGTAGTTTTGTCCTTATTGTTACTGTTGGAAATGTATATTGTCATTTTATTTATTTTTGTTGCTATTTCCTTTGTATGTTTTTCCCCCTATGGCATTTCGCCTGTTGTCCCTGTACTTGATTTTGATACCCTGCATCTTGTATATGCATGTCTAATCTGGGCAGGGGAAGGGGAATTAAAAAACACTGGAACAAGGAAACAGGATGACCCATTGCATAAAAAAATACCCACAGGACAGTATATTGGAAATGTACTTTACCACTTCATGCTATGAGGGGTGGGTAGATAGAAATGTGGGAGCTGGGGGAGGGAAGAGATAGTGGTACAACAAGGAAGGGAAGGGGTATCAATGATCAACAAGGAATGTACTCATTGCCTTACTCCTGTAAATCTAACCCCTCTGTAGAACATCTTAACAATAAAATAAAATAATGTAAAATCAATAAAGGACAAGTTTGGCAAATAAAGTAAAATGATAACTTACAGACAAATAAAAATAATATACCTATATGTTTATATACATGTATGTAAACATCTGTATATTCATATGTATGTATACATATATATAGGTATTTCTATGTATTCACATATAGGTAGGAATATATGCATATGTACAAATAATGTGTATACATATATAATTAATTAAGGAGGCCAATCAAAAATACATTAAGAGCATATTAATTCCAATGAAAAACTTTAACCATCCTGAATAAATTATCGAAAAATACAAATGCATATCTCCATAATAATACACCAACAACCAAAGAAGATATGGAAGGATCATAACGTACCTAGGCATTGTAAACAAATAGAGATTTATTTGTTGCTTTTACGTCACTTCACCACAGTATAACCCCTGCTTTCACTGTATTGATGTTGGTATAATTTGTGGAGGGGAAGGGCAAAAACAAATCGTTTAAATAGGGATACAGGTGGACCCATTGCAACAATGAGATGTACAAGTCGTTATGTCGAAAAACAAACTTTACAATTTTGGTGGGGTGGAGGAATGGGTAGGGGAGTGTGGGGGATGGGAAGGGATGGGAAGGGGAAACAAATGCTTTACAAGAAATATATTCATTATCATGTCCATATAATTGTAAACCCTCTGTACAGTATTTTTACAATCAAAAATAAAAAAGACACAAAAATAAGACAACACTGCAAAACCACTTTGTAGAAATTGGTATCTTTATACATTTATGCTTGGCACTTAAAATTATATAGTCAGTTTGTTAAACATACTGGCAGTCTTTAAGATATTACACATATAGTTGCCTCTATTATCAAGTATTTTGAATCAAATTTTATATACAAAATATATTTTAACATATGTCCAATGTGACACATGTACAAGACTATACATAGCAAAACCTAAATGTTGAAATGCCCATTGAGGATGTTATACAATTATATAAATGCATACAAAACAATGTGCTCTATCCATGCAAAAATTTACATGGACTTACTTTGGAAACACTAATATTACATGGTAGAAATGGATAAAATAGACTAAATTTTCTAACTTTATGAGCTTTTTAAAATTGGCATATCTGTAGTGGTAGACTATGAAATTATGATTGGTAAAGTGGAGGGTAGGTTGAAATGATGACAAGAAGTGTCTACAAATAAATATTGGAGTATTTTGAGAGGGTAATGATGATAAAATGTTCTAGAACTGAAGGTGATATTCGCACTCCAACTCTTTAACACTGTAAATATCATTGTACTTCATAGAAGAATTACAGATTGCATTTGCATGAACCTTAGGAAAAATTATAGAATAGTAGTGGGTGAATTTTACTGATAATTTAGAATTTAATATCACAGAATTCTGTAATGCCTAAATTTAGTATGTGGATGAATAAGATATCCATAATATATGATCTGTGATATATACTCTGAGTGACTATATATGACATTGTGAGTAAATGAATATTCTACAAAATTATGTAAATTGAGGGATGAGATAGGATTGAGGAATAATGATCATCAAGATGCATTGTATTGGGCTGGGAATGTGGCTTACTGGTACTCAGTGGCAATGTGAAGCCCTGGGTTTGATTCCTCAGTACTACATAAACAAAAAAAAAAAAAAAGGCGGAATTGGAACTGTGGCACAAGCTGTAGAGTGTTAGCGTGAGGAAAAGGAGCTCAAGGACATCGCCAAAGCACTGAATTCAAGCCCTACAACTGGCAATGATGCATTGTATTAGAACAAGCGCTAGCGTCTCATGCCTGTAATCTTACATACTCAGGAGGCTGAGGATTGAGGTATGAAACTGTCCTAAGCAGGAAAGTCTGTAAGATACTTATCTCCAAATAAATCTCAAAAAAATCTGTAAGTGCTGCTGTGCCTCAAGTGATAGCGATCTAGTATTCATCCAAAGGAGCTCAGGGACAGTTACCAGTCCCAGAGTTCAATCCTCAGGAGAGAAAAAAGAAAAGAAAAATAACTCACTAAATACTATTCATCAAGTACATGGTCAAAAAGCAACTCCCATACAACTATTTAAATTAATTAAAAATATAATTAGAATAAAATACAAGTCATTTGGTAGACCATCGCTAGAATAAAAAACTTGTTTACAGGGGACAATGTAAATTTTATATCTCGAAATTTGAGTTGTATTTTTTTCTTCAGTCTTCTTAAATCATTTATGAAATTGACAATACTGCCAATTATCGGTCAATTTCCTTGAGGAACAGATTGAATTCTGCTGTCTTTTTGTAGCAAACCATAGAGGTGGTTATTTTTGCCTCTTATTGAAGTATATCTGATAAATAAAAGTATATTTTTCCTACCATAATAATTTCATTAGGGTGATGTTGGTAAGATTTTTTTCCCAGTAAATCTTATCCCTTATAATAAGCGAGAGCATTCTGTGTCAGTCTCTTATAAATATGACAAAATTCTTTATAAAATTAAGTTAAAAGGAGGAAAGATTAGTCTTGGATTCTGATTTTATACATTTAAATTCATGTATCTTAGCCTCTTTGCTTTGGGTTGGTGGTAGCACAGTACCCTATGTCTGGAATGTATGATGTAGTATGTGTATGTATTCATGGAAGCCTGGAAGTAATGAAAAAGAGGAATAGGAGTGGGTGAGGCAGAAAAAGATGTAGGGGGAGAGGGAGAGGCAGAAGGAAAAGGAGAAGGAGACAGAGAAGAAAAAGAAGGAAGAAGAGGAAACGACTTTGATCTTAACATCCTCTTTGATCACAAGTTCTCAGTAACCAAACCTCTACAACTGTGCCCACTTGAAAATATTCACCACCTATTCCTGGCAACATAGGAAAAGATAATTATTAATCCCAATCCTTTATAAGTTCAGATTTAATTTCTAGAGTGGTGGGTAGATATTTTTATACAATTGTGATAACTTCTATTCCTAAATATTTACTTCAGGAGCTATTTGGCATGGAGGTGGTTTGGTTTTACCATGGCTGGAGAGATGAATGAAATATTTGTAATACAAATACATTTTATTTAACAAAAAAGCTTCAAGATATTTCATTTTCTGACCTTCAATAATGACTTTCATCTGACTCATAATGATTTGAATTTTCATAATGTTATGGTATCTCCATTCAAGTTTTTTGTCATCTATACTGAGGTTCATTATTTCTAATTGAAGTAAAAATGAATACTATCACAATCATTTATTTCTTAATTATTCTATAGAGAGTAAGTATAATATGAATTTCCTGCCATTCAAAAATAAGTTATATTCAAGTCTATAGGAATAATTGGATAAATCATGAAATATATTGCTTTAGTAATCTCATATTGGGATTGATTCAATTTCTAAAAATCACTGTTTATATGACATACTTGAAATTCAGTGTTTCTGTGAAATGACTTGGTACTCAAACCTCAGATGTACATGACCAGTAACTAAGAAATCTGTATACTCAAAAAATGGAATGGATCTACATTTTTATGTCAAAAAAGGTTAGGGGAAAAAGAATAGAAAATCATGTGACCGCAGTATATAATATTTAAAGTTAATGACAAATTGCTTCATTAGCCTGACAGAGCTTTTAGCTTATATGAGAAATTTGATTAATGATCCCTTTGTAAATTTTGAATAATAGATTATTTCAATTTGTCCAAAGATTTTCTCATTTAAAACTCTGAGTGAAAAGTATGTTTCCACATTGCAAGTTCAGATTTAATAAGTAAATAAATATCTAAATGTTAATTTGTTAATTTGTCCTCTAGATTTCAAATAATAAGAAATTTATTTCATTATTATTAAATCTGTGCTGAATATGAGTGTCTCAATCTTGTAATCCTCACTACTCAGGTAGCTGGGGTTCAAAGCCAGCCTTGGAAAAAGTTTGTGAGACATCTCAATTAATCCCCCCCCCCACACACACACACAGAAACCCAGAAGTGGAGTTGTGGATCAAATGTTAGGGAACCATCTTTGAGTGGAAAAAAAACCCAAAGGAATGGGTCTAGTGTTCAAATCTCAAAAACAACGCGCACACACACACACACACACACACACACAATATTGCCTCTCTTAGATTGAAGAAATAAACAATATTATGAAAAGTAACATTTGTTACATATCCTGCAATTTTTGTGAAGTGGTTTTAAAATTAATATGAATCTAGTTAATGTTTAAAATTACTGATAATACCTTGGAGTACAACAGTTGGTATTTTTCTACATCTTTAAGAAGTATTCTGGGTAAAAGAAAGAAAGGAAGAATGGAAAAATTAAAAGGAAGGCAAACAGAAGGAAGAAAGAAAGAAAGGAAGAAAGAAAGAAAGAAAGAAAGAAAGAAACAAAGAAACAAAGAAAAAAGAAAGAAGGAAGGAAGGAAGGAAGGAAGAAAGAAAGAAGGAATAGCGAGAAAGAAGTAATAGCGAGAAAGAAGGAAGAGACAGAGAGAGATAGGGATGGAAAGAAGGACGGAGAAAGGAAAGAACAAAGGGAGGAAGGAAAGAAAGAAGGAAGGAAGACAGGAAGGAAGGAAGGAAGGAAGAAAGGAAGGATGGAATGGAAAAATGCAATTTATAATATCTGCTATTTAGCTCAACATAAATTTCATGCAAGTTAACCCTTTAGTAAATGCAACGTTGGAATTGTCACTTCTTTGCATATTCTCCATGCATGAATGAAACCAACAATTAATTATTAGAAATAACAAGGTGAGGACTTCTGGGAAGATGGCCGAGGAGAAGCTGGAGGCTAAATAACTCTCGCATAGAAAGCAGTTTTTTAATGTTCCAGTGAACATTCTCTGGCCCTAAGCCAGAGAATCATACCAAGTGTGCCATCACAGTACAGAGAGGGAAAATCCAGGCAAGGAGACAGATCTGACCACTTGCCAACAGCTGCAGCTGCAGATGCGGCTGCAGCAGTGGCAGCCATAGCCACAATACCTGCAACGCAGAGAGTCCGGGACAATGGAGCCAGACACAGCAGACTAGTAGATTCTTCTCAACACCAGCAAGAACGGATAAGGAGCAGACATCTTCATCCTGCAGTTCGCAGACCAGAGACGACCCAGGAACCAAGTCTCAGTGTGAGTAGAAGCCTGACATTCTCACTCCTTCTCAGGGAGCAGAGGAGGAAAGGCCACCCCTCCTTCCCCACTACCAGAGATCTCCATCTTTGACACTAACAAATGCCCAGCTGAGCTGCTAGCTCCAACTCAGACCATGGAAGAAAACTACAGTCATTTAGCAGGGCACAAGAACCTAACCTGGACTGCCAGACACAGCTCCACCCAGGGAAAATTCACTCAGCCTGATCTGTCAGCTCCAGGAGTGGCTTTCTTCACTGGGTAAACAGAGCCAGAGCCTGCCCCTCCCTTTAGCAGCCTGGACAATCAATTGAAATTAAGTAAACATAAACCCAGAGAATGGCTCCAGGCGGGTCTCTGTGATTTTCTCACTAGGTAGCCCCTCAAGGAAAAGCTACTGTTTGCTGAAAGGCCTCAACTCTACCCAGAACCTAGTCTCATCACAGCATCTTCAAACTAGAGGAAACAGCCATCTCCCTCTTTTGAGATACTCAAAGTATATCTCCCTCCCATTGAACTAGACTGGGGGAAGGATCACAAAATTCTGGGTAAAGCAGAGCATTTTTCTGCCTGCTCAAACAAACTGACTGAAGAAAATCAACCAAGCAACAGGAAAATCAAACACCACAGGTAGACCAGAAACTCCAAGAAGAGGCTGGTTATGGACCCAAGGGAGATACAGGATCTTCCCACCCCTCCTCAAAAAAATCAAAGAACCTTTTTTTTTTGTACCTTTTATAATTTTTTTTCTAAGACTTTTTTTAATTTTTAAAATTTAAAAATTTAACTTAAAAATTGTTTTCTAGTACCATTTTTTCTTATAATTTTAATATTAGGGGTATATCTCTGTGTGCATTTTGCTTTCCATTTTTTTTTTCTTTTTAAAAATGTTATTTTTTAGTTTTTTGTTTAGCTCTACTAAACTTTTGATCTTTTTTTCTTTCTTTCTCATTCTTTTCACCTTTTCTTCTCTTTCATTCTTCTTTGTGTGACTTAAGTGCTGTTCTACACATCCTCAGATATACCCGGAACACGATTATTAGACCTTATCCCCCATTGTGTACACACTTAATCCAGAAAATTATTATTCAATTCAATACCTTTTAGACTTAAATTCCTTAATAGCAGTACTACCTTTTTATGCCCAAATAATATTTTAAACAATTTTATATTTAATTTTTTCACGTCTCCTTTCTATCCTTCCCCTTCTCTCATTATATCCACTTTCTTCGCTGAGCATTTTGTTTTCAATTTGCATAATTTTTAAGCATTGCACTTTTTAATTTTTAATTTTTGCTTTTCTATTTTTCCTTGCCTCTTTTTGTCTCTTTCTCTTTCTTCTTATTTTCTCTCTCTCTACTTTCATTCTATCCAACCTATTTCCCGCTTTGAGATTAGCCTTAATTAACTCTCCCTGTGTCTTCCCACATCTCTCTATTCCTATTTTTACATACATTTCTCCCTAAACCTAATAATTTCCGGTTTGCCAAATTCTTCTTTGCGGTTTGTAGCCCATTAGTATATAGTTGTTTGATGTTGAATAGATATATCTGTTGAACTAGATCCTATCTGCCGACTTTTGACTGTGCAACTACAGACTTTGGTTGATGCTTGCCTGAAGATAGTGTTCTAGCACAAAACTGGTGTTACTTTCATCCCAAATGGTCACAGTAAGCCAGAAAAAGACAAGAAAAATGGCAAGTCCGGGTATCTCAACTCCCACTCAAGATAATCAGGGGACAGAACAGATGATGAATAATCCAGAGGAGAGTCCCCAAATAGTTCTAAAAACACTGCTGGCAAACATGATAAATGAAAAGATTGAAAACATACAAAGGACTCTGTATGAATGTGATAGGGAGAGAGAGGAGGAAGCTATAGGGTCCTTTAAATACAGAGTCATTTCATCTGTGAAAATGGATAGTTTTACTTCTTCCCTATTTGGATCCCCTTCATGTTTTTCTCTTGGCTATTGCCTTTGCTAGAAAGTCCACTACTATATTGAAGAGTAGGAGAGAGAGTGGACATCTTTTTCTCATTCCTGATTTTAATGTGTTCATGCCTCCACGGTTAGGTACATGCTTATTGTCTCTTTGTCATATACATACTCTGTATTATATTGAGGAAAGTTGCATGCGTTCCTAGCTTCTCAGACCTTTTAATCACATAGGGGTATTGGAGCTTTTTAATAGCTATTTCTACATCCATATAAATGATCATGTGGTTCTTGTCCCTGCTTCTGCTGATGGTTTGTAATATGTTTATTGACAAGAATATTGAATCAAATTGTACCCAGGATGAATATTATTCGATCATACCATATGAATTTTTTGTTAGCTGCTGAAATTGGTTGGTGAGAATTTTATTGAGAAGTTTTGCAACAATGCTTATCAAAGAGTTGGGTTCATAGTTCTCTTTATTTGATGAGTCCCTATCTGATTTGGGGAAGAGTCTAATTCTAGCTTCATAGAATGTGTTTGATAATTCCATTACCCTTTCTATTTCATTGAAGAGTTAGATCTGAGTATTTTAAATTCTTACAGACCTTAATTTCATGGAAAATCTATTGAGTCCTATATTTTTCTGGTATGGGAAATTGTTTATGGACACTTCATTTTCATTACTCCTGATGTATCATTTCTTGGTTCAGTTCGAGAATAGGAAAACATCAATTTCTCCAGGATTCTCCAGGTGATTGGCATATGGTTTTCAAAGTACACTCTTATAACATTCTCAGTTTTATTTATCTATATTGTTATGTCTCATTTTTTCCTCTAATTTTATCTATTTGTGTGATTTCTCTTAGTAGCTCTTAGGAGCTGTGCCTCATGTATTCTTAATATATTTACCTTGTTCTTTGGTAGGCAGCATCGTTTTATTTTATTTTTGGGGGGGGGAGGGGATCCCATCATGGGGCCTAAACTCTGGGCCTGGGCACTGTCCCTCAGCTCTTCATCTCAAAGCTAGCACTCTACCACTTGAGCCACAGCGCCACTTCAGGCTTTTTTCTGCATATATGGTGCTGAGGAATTGAACCCAGGGCCTCAAGCATGCAAGGCAAGCACTCAAACACTGAGCCACCTTCCTAGCCCCAGGTATCATCTTATATAACCAGTTCCTGTTCTTCTTCATCTTCTCTATGTAGGGTATATTTGATTAACTTCTATCCTGCTTATTTGGTGGAGATATATTATTTCAAGTTTCTTTGTCATGAAATATTTTTATATATCCTTTAAATGTAAAGGAGAATTTGTCTTGGGACCGTATTCTCGGTTGGTAGTTGTTTGCCTTTAATGTTTGTTATATATCATGCCAATCTCTTCTTTTTACCATATTAGCTAAGAAATATGTATTTATTCTGACTGTATATTCTTTATAAATAATCAATCTTTTCTCTATGGCAGCTTTAAGAACTCTTTCCTTGATCTCAAATGATCCTCTAATGGATTATGATGTGGTGGTGGGTTGTTCTGTTCTAGAATTCTGTTAGGTGTTCAAAATGCTTCTCTTTTATGAATGAGCCTATATCTTTCTCTTTGGATGTTTGGAATGTTCTATGCTAGAATTTTGTAATATGTTTCCCCTCCATTTAGTTTCCTGCTCTTCTCCTTCTTGATACAAATTTTCCCCAAATTTGATATTCTAATCGAGTTTTGATGTTCTGGCAAGAACATTTCTTATTTCTTGGATTATTTCTAACTGCTTACTTCCTTTTTCCTATTAGACCTATTTGGTCTTTTACCCCTGAGATAATCTTCTATGTTATCTATTTGCTGTGGATACATTCTATTTTGTTTTTGATTTCTCTGTCTTCTAATTAGTCATTTTCTAGGGCTTCTATCTCTTCATTAAAGCTTTGTTTTAGGTCTTGTATGGACTTTCTTTACATCTTTTCATTGGGTGGGGTGTTGAGAGGGTTGTTTTGTTTACTAGTGTCTTCTCTCATATCTTTTTTTTTGCTGTCCCTGAGCCAATTTATTTATTTATTTATTTACTTTTAATTTTTTATTGCAAACATAATATACAGAGGGTCACAGTGCTGCAATAAACATGGAGGAGCACATATCCTTGTATATTGGTTCCTGTTGTTCAGGGTAGATGCCTAGAAGTGGTATGACTCAGTCATAAGGGAGGTCAATCTTTAGCTTTCTAAGGACCCTCCAGATTGCTTTCCAAAGTGGTTGTGTAAGTGTACATTCCCACCAGCAGTGTAATAGGGTTCCTCTTTCTCCACATCCCCTCCAGCATTTGTCGTTGGCTGATTTGTGGGTATAGGACATTCTGACTGGGGTAAAGTGGTATCTCAGGGTTGTCTTTATTAGCATTTCTTTCACCACCAGGGATGATGAACATTTCCTCATGTGTTTCTATGCCATTTTATTTCTTCATCTGAGAATTCCCTCTTTAGATCCCTTGCCCATTTAGTAATTGGTTTGTTTGGTTTGGAAGGGATTAGTTTCTTGAGTTCCCTGTATATACTGGATGTTAACCCCTTGTCTTATGAATTGCTGATAAATATTTTTTTCCCAATTAGTTGGATGTCTTTCTAGCTTCGTTGCGATAGATTTAACTGTGAAGAAGCTTTTTATTTTAAGGTAGTCCCATTTGTCGAGTCTCTCTCCAATTTGTTGTGACCCTGGGACTCTGTTCAGGAAGTTCCTTCCTGTACCTATTAGTTCTAGTGTCTCTCCTACTCTTTCCTGCAATAGTTTCAGAGATTCAGGTTTAATGTTAAGATCTTTGAGTTGATGTTGGTGCATGGTGATAGGTTGGGGTGCACTTTTAGTTTTCTGCATGTGGCCACCCAGTTTTCCCAGCACCAGTGGTTGAAGAGGCTGTGTTTCTTCCATTGTATGTCTTTGGCGCCTTTGTCGAATATCAGCTGGCTGTAGGCCTGTGGATTTATTTCTGTATCTTCTATTCTGTTCCATTGGTCTTTGGGTCTGTTTTCGTGCCAGTACCATGCTGTCTTTGTTATTATAGCTCTATAATAGTGTTTGAAATTTGCCATGGATATCTCTCCCATGTTGTCTTTATTCCCTAGAATTGTTTTGGCTATTCTAGGTCTTTTGTTGTTCCATATGAATTTTTGGACTGTTTTCTGTATTTCAGTGATGTACATCATTGGGATTTTAATAGGAATTGTATTGAATTTGTATATTAATTTTGACAGTATTACCATCTTCACTGTATTAAGTTGCCTATCCAAGAGCATGGGAGGTCTTTCCATTTCCTAGTGTCTTCTGCAATTTCTTTCTTTAACTTTTTATAGTTTTCATTAAATAGTTCTTTTACATCTTTGGTTAGGTTAATTCCTAAATATTTTATTTTGGGGGAGGTTATTGTGAATGGGGTTGCTCCCTTTATTTCCCTCTTTTCTTGTACATTGTCAGTGTACAGGAAGGCAACTGATTTTTGTGGATTTATTTAATGTCCTGCTACTTTGCCGAAGTGATTTATGATTTCTAAGAGTTTGGGGATGGAGTTTTTGGGATTGTGAAGGTATAGTATCATGTCGTCTGCAAAAAGGGATAGTTTAATTTCTTCTTCCCTATGTGGATCCCATTAGTATTTTTTCTTGCCTTATTACACTGGCTAAGGGTTCCAGGACTATATTGAAGAGGAGTGGAGACAGTGGGCATCCTTGCCTTGTTCCTGATTTTAGGAGAATTGGTTGTAGCTTTTCCCCATTAAGTATAATATTGGCTATTGGTCTGTCATAAATGGTTTTATTGTTTTAAGAAATGTTCCTTCTATTCCTATTTTTTCTAGAGCTTTTAGCATGAATGAATGTTGAATTTTATCAAAGGCCTATTCTGCATCTGTGGCAATAATCATGTGATTCTTGACCTTGGCTCTGTTGATGTGTTGGATTACATTTATTGAATTACGTATGTTAAACAATCCCTGCATCTCTGGGTGAAGCCTACCTGGTCATAGTGTATGATTATTTTTATGTTTCTGGATTCCTTTAGCTAGAAACTTGTTAAGGATCTTTGCATCTGTGTTCATCAAGGCAATTGGCCTGCAATTCTCTTGTTTGGTTGGTTCTTTGCCTGGATTGGGGATGAGTATGATATTGGCTTCATAGAATGAGTTTGGGATAGCTCCGTCCTTCTCTGTTTCTCTGAAGAGCTTGAGGAATATGGGTTTAGTTTCTTCTTTAAAGGTCTTATAGAATTCTGCTGTGAATTCATCTGGTCCTGGGCTTTTTTTTGTCGGAAGACTTTTGATATCTTCCTGTATCTCATTGTAGGGTATTGCCTTATTTAATTGGTTTACTTCTTTGCTCAGTTTGGGCAACTTGTATTTTTCTAAAAATGCATCCGTTTCTGCCAGGTTTTCTTCCTTTAGAGAGTATAACTTTTGAAAGTAGTCCGTTAGGATTGTTTGGATATCTTGGGTACGTGTTGTGATTTTTTCCCATGGCATCCTTAATCCTGTTAATATGGGTTTCCTCTCTTCTTTTTTTAATTAATCTTGCCAACTGGCCATCAATTTTATTTATTTTTTTAAAGAACTAGTTTTTTGTTTGGTTAATTTTGGCTATAATTTTCTGATTTTCTAATTGGTTAATCTCTGCTTTTAATTTGGTTATCTGGCTCTGTCTGGTAACTTTAAGTTACATTGTTTCTTGTTTTTCAAGCTGTTTTAATTGCAACATGAGATTATTTACTTGGTCTATTTCCATTTTCTTGATGTGGGCACTGAGGGCAATAAATTTGCCCCTTAAGACTGCTTTTGCTGTGTCCCACAAGTTTCTTTAGGAGGTGTTATCATTTTCCTTGAGTTGTAGGAAATGTATTATTTCTTCTCTGATCTCTTCCCTTAACCAGGCATTGCTAAGGAGTGTGCTGCTCAATCTCTATGTATTTGAGGAATTTCTGTGGTATGCTTTGTTATTGAGAACTAGCTTGATTCCACTGTGGTCAGATAGGATACAGGGGATTATGTTGTTCCCTTTCTATTTCTTAAGTTCCTTTCATGAACTATGATACGGTCTGTTTTGGAGAAAGTTCCATGAGCTGTTGAAAAGAATGTGTACTTCGTTGTTTTAGAGTGAAATACTCAGTCAGTTAGTTCCGCTTGAAGTATGGCCTCACTTAATTCGGTAGTTTCTTTGCCAATCCTCTGGTTGGTAGACCTGTCCTTTGGTGAGAGTGGTGTGTTAAAGTCTCCTATTATTATCGTATTGGGATCTATTTTATGCTCTAACTTTGAGAGTATTTGTTTAACATATCTGTGTGCACCAATATGTCTTTCTGTACTGATTTTAATGAAAAGTTTCTTTTGTCAGATATCAGGATATCTACACCTGCTTTCTTACTGGGGGCATTTGATTAGTAGATCCTTTTCCAACTCTTTAATCTAAATTTGTTTGTATGTTTGGCTCAGAGTTGGGTCTCCTGAAGGCAACAGATGGATGGGTCATGTTTTCTGATCCAGTCTGAAGATCTTTTTCTTTTGATTGGCAAATTAAGCCCATTAATATTAAGAGAAAGTATAGAGAGATGCATTGTTGTCCTTGTTATTCCCTGTTTCCCTAAGTTTTTCTTCTTTCCTTTCCTCCTGTGCTTGCTCAGTTAGACTTTGATTAATGCCTGTCTGGATGCAGGTCCCAGTTCCTGGTTGCTTTCTTCAGGTTGTGTCCCCCAGTCTTAGTATTCTTTTTAATGCTAGCTTAATGTTTATGTATACATTTAGTTTTTCTTTGCTATTAAAAATTTTCAGCTCTCCATCGAATGTGAATGCTAGCTTTGCTGGGTATATCAGTCTGGGTTGGCAGTTATTGGAACTCAGGCCTTGTATGATAATTTCCCAGGCCTTTCTTGCATTCAGTGTTTGTATGGAGAGATCTGCAATGATTCTAATTTTTTCTGATTATAGTATAGCTCCTTCTTCATTTTTGCCGCATGCAATATTGTTTCCTTATTATTCAAATCTATCAGTTTTACTATAATGTGTCTAGAAGTGTTTCTCTTGGAATCTTGCTTGTTGGGTGTTCTATATGCTTCTGTTGTGTAGGTAAGATGTTCTTTTTTGAGGTGAGGAAAATTTTCACCTATTATCTTGTTGAATAGGTGTTGCATACCCTTGCTCTGAAATTCCTCATCTTCGTCCCCTCCAATTATACGAACGTTAAATTTCTTGGCATTATCTGCTTGCTCTTGAATTTCCCTTTGGCTTAATTTGAGTGATTTTTCCATATCTGTCACTTTTTGGTCCAGTTGGTGTATTCTGTCTTCTGTATCTTACACTCTACATTCTATTTCGTTCACTCTCTTGACCGAGGCTTCAATTGTGGTTTGCATGGAGGAAATGGACTCCTTTATGGATTCGATGTTGGTTCTCAAGGTAGTGATCTTATCTCTTTATGAGGTATGTAATGCCTCTATTTTGGCATTTATCTCACTTCTTACTGAGGTTTGTGCTGCCTCTAGTTTTGCATGCATCTCCTGTATGATATCCTGTATCTCTTTTGATAGTTCATCTTTGTGCTCTTTCAATTTCTGGACTATTTCTTGCTTTATTTCTTGAGTCATTGCCTCCAGCATCCCTTGGATGTAGCTTTTGTCTTCCATTCCTGCTTTGCTCCCACTGGGGCTCTCCCCTGCATGGCTGCTGGCTATTGAGGGTAGCTTGCTATCCTAGGTGGTGATAAACCTTGTAATTTTTCTCTGTGATTTTCACCTAAGGGTTTGTGGATTATTGGAGATTAATCTCCAATTTTGTTTTTGTGTGTCTGTGTTTCCTTGGTTGCTGATTCTGTATTGGTAGAGAGAGTCTGTGCCTGATCTGGGTTCTGTTGGGGGCCTACCTCTAGCTGCTGGTCTGACCTACATAGTATTCTTGGCTCTCTGCTGTAGATCGCTGGCCATTCCCGACTTTGGAATGATTGAGCAGCCTAGACTTCTCCTGTTTGCTCCTATGGGTGCTCTTGGCAAGACCAGATTCTCTGGATGCACTCTCCCAGATGCTGGAGTCTGCTATGGGCTCCTGATGTATTTTTTTTTGGCAGGCTTGTGGGATTAAACTCTAGGTTTGGATGCTGTCCCTCAGCACTTCAGCTCAAGACTGGCACCCTACCATTTGAGCCACAGCACCACTTCTGACCCTCTGTGCTTATGTGATGCTGAGGAGTCAGATCCATGGCCTCATGTACCCAAGACTGTCACTCTACTTTTGAGCCACCTTACCAGCCTGAGCTCCTGCCTACTATCAGGTGCTGATGGCCTGTGTTGTCCAATTCCCAGCCTAGAGTATATCGGGTTTTGGTGGTGTTTGGGCGTCTCTTGTCCTGAGCCATCTCCAGGTCTTTTGCTCTCACAGGCGTGCTTCCCAGGGGGTGCAGTTCTATGTTTTTCTCCCCTCTGCTGAGGCACATGCTCAGCTTTTGACTTCAGGTGGGAGGAGTTGGTTGTGCTGTTCAGGCGCCGGATCCCCAGACCTGGTCCCGGCCCCCCAACTGGGGCATGCCGGTTAAGCCTGTGCTGCTGTGTATACCACCTAGCTTATGCAGCCTGGGGTACACAATTCAAATTTCTTCTACTGTTGGTTGTCTTGACCCAGGGACACTCTTCCTGGCTTGGGCATTTAAGTTCCTTTCCAGGGGCACTCTTGCTCGAGCCTGGCCAGTGGAGTGTGCTCCATGGGCTGGTGGAGCTCTCAAACAGTTCCCAGTTCCCAGTTTAATGGGTCCTGTGGTCCGGGTGTTGGGTAGGGAGTCTGGGTTAAGGTCTGGGGATTCCCTCCAGCTCTGGTCTCCCTTGAGTGACACACTGTCCCCTGTTGGGTACTCACCCTGGAGCTAGTTGTTTCTGTGTCGTGTAGGTTGTCAGTTGCTGTTGCAATCTGAGTTCAGTTGGGGTGGTTGTGGGCTGGGCTGGGCGGTGGTGGCTCTGTGTGATTCTCTTCTGTCTCTGCCTCTATAGAAGCTGTCAGGTCCACGCCGCAGGTGAGGGGTTGGGTCTAGGCCTCCATACAGGATCTGAGCACTGTCGTTTGCATTCTCCGGATCAGCACCAGTTCCTTGTAGGTCTTTTGCTTTGGTGTTCTGTGAGCGTCCCATGTAGCTCTGGGGTTCACGTCGTGGGGCTGAGTTCCAGGCTCGGAGGTTTCTCCGTTTATCGCAGTTGGCAGGTCTGACACCGGTACCTCAGGTGACTTCTGCTTGAGTTATCTGCAGACAGCTCACTGTGTCTATGGGACCCTGGCAGCCCCTGCTGGGTTGTCGTCGCAATTGATGGGTGTGACACCAGTATCTCAGGCGATTTCTGTGCAGGTGATCTACAGATAGCCCCCTGTGTCTCTGGCACCCCCGTCGCCCCCACCGGGTCATCGCAATTGATGTGTCTGACACCAGTACCTCAGGCAGCTTCTGCGTGGGTGATCTGCAGCAGCCCCCTGTGTCTCTGGGACTCTGGTAGCCCACACAGGGCCGGCTGGCCATGGCTTGGAGCACTACCGTGCATCCAGTAAAGGTTGGGGGAGGGGTCTTCACTCTTCTCTGTTCTGAAATTCTTCTTTTCCTCTCTTTCTTTCTTTTTTTATTTTCCACCAACTGTTTTTCCCTGAGTGTTTGTCTTTTTGTTGTTGTCAGTCTCTTGGGGAGATTAAACATTGGAATTCGAACTCTCTTTTTGGTTGGGGAGATCTATGGTGTTTCCCTACTGCCCCATCGCCATCTTCCCTGAGCAACTTGTTCTCTCTCATATCTTTTAACTAGACATCCATTTTTTTTCCTTTGGCTCCCTTGCCTTTTCAGAATTTATTTTTCTGTTTGTAGTCTCCATGACTTATTTTGCTAATACTTGTTTTGTCTCATTTCTCACAAATTTCCTTGTAGAGGTTTTGTATCTTTTCATTAATCATATTTTTCAGCATTATTAGTAATGTATTATTAAAAATATCTTCTAGGTCCTTCATTGTCTGTTCTTATGCCTGGTTATTTACTGTGTGAATTACACTACCTTGACATCACTTTTCTTGAATTTTTCTGATTTGTTCTGACCACTTTGGGGACTTTTGGGGGGGGGGAATCTTTGATCTTAATAGGTGACTCTTTATGTTCTTGGTTGATTTGCCAGGTGTTGGTTGGATCTGCTGTTGTGATTTGTTTTTCTGGAATTAGGTTTTTGACTGTACTATTAAGTGTAAGAGTAAAAATCAATTGTGCTGAGATGTGATGTTAATATGTGTGGTTACAGTAACTGTCGGGCTGTCCAGTGGTATATTGAATTGTCTGAGTATAGATGTGACTGTCTGCATTGGATACTTCTCTTCCTGCTTTTTTTCCCATGCGGACCTTTTATTTCCAAACTGAAGCTGTGTTTTTGAGTATGTTGGCCAACACAGTCACAACAGTCACCTGCCTGGCTTGGCAACATTTTATAGATTTCAGCTTTCTTGTGAAGACTATAAAATCTTTTTTTGAATTGTATATCTATATATAATTGTAGATGGCTCAGTGTGACCCTCTAGAAGTGGAGTACCTTCTAGGACTCTAAATCTATGTTTCATTAGAGTGAGCTAGGGTAATTTTCTGTTGTTATTCTGCCATTGTTTTTCCTTTTCCTCAGATTTATTTTTTATAATGTTGATTTTTCACATAATTTAGGATTCATGATGGTGTTATCAGGTTATTTTTGTTTTTTGTTTGTGTTACTTTGAAATAGTGATTTCAGACTTGTATGAAGTGACAGTAATAATATGAAATGTATATTATTACATTGAAAGACATACAGCAGACATTTTAACCTATTTGCTACAAGTAAATTAATATTAAGCAAAGGTAATTAAAGTAATTACTTATTTACTCATCAGAAGATGAGTATAGTAGGCTTGGATATCTTGGAATAAAAGACATTAGTCTCATTACAACTGATGGTTTCATTGAAATTACTAGCTAAACTTTCTTCTTCAGAAAGGCTAAAGCTCCATTTCTTTCATATTAGTATTATAAAATCATAATACCTGCATGTTGAATTGTTTTCCGCTGTTATTTTCTTTTTTATTTTGTGAAAATACTGTACAGAGTGGTTATAATTACATGGACAAGATAATGAGTACATTTCTAATCAAGCATTGTAGCCTCCTCCTTTTTATCCTCTTCCCATAACTTCCAATTCTCCCTCCGCCCCCCATCTTTTTCTCCTCCCCCCACCCAATCCTCCTTCCCTGCTCCCCCCACCAAGGTTGCAAAGTTTGTTTTTGACATAACTCCTTGTACATCTCATTGTTGCAATGGGTCTACCTGTATCCCTATTTAAACGATTTGTTTTGTCCCTTACCCTCTACAAATTATAACGCCATCAAATACAGTGAAAGAAGGGGTTATACCATAGGGGAGGGACATACAAATCAATAGAGAAATAATACTATAAATGTGTTAGAAACATTTGAATGAAAGAAAAAAAAAACATTTGACTATGTATCTTAGGGCTCATTTCCCTAACATCAACTTATCTAACCTTTTCTGCTTGACTCAGACATATACTGTTTATTGCAAATAAGGGAAACCATGGGACCTATGTAACTTTGGGCCTGTCTTACTTCACTGAAGATAATTTTTTCCAAGTCGTTCCATTTCCTAACAAATGGGGCAATGTCATTCTTTCTGATGGAGGTATAGAATTCCATTCTGTATATATAGGACATTTTCTTGATCCATTCATCTACTGAGGGGCATCTGGGTTGGTTCCATATCTTAGCTATGGTAAATAATGATGCAATAAACATAGTCATGATAGTAGCTTCAGTGTGGTCTTGTTTGTGAACATTTGGGTAAATGCCCAAAAGTGGGATTGCTGGGTCATAGGGGAGTTCTAATTGGAGTCTTCTGAGGAACCTCCATACTGCTTTCCAAAGTTGTTGAACAAATTTTCACTCCCACCAAAAATGCAGTAAGGTTTCCTTCTGTACACATCCCCTCCAGAGTCTGTTGTTATTAGAGTTCTTGATTACAGCCATTCTATCTGGAGTGAGGTGGTCTCTCAATGTTGTTTTGCTTTGCATTTCTTTTATGGCTAGAGAGCTTGAGCATTTCTTCATTTGTCTATTGGCCCTCTTTCTTTCTTCTTCAGAGAAGTTTCTCTTTAAGTCTTTTGCCCACTTATTTATTGGGCAGTTGTTTCTTTGAGGATTTGTTGTTGGGGAATTTAACTTTTTGAGTTCCAGGTATATTTCAGATATGAGACCCTTTTCCGTTGTATGGTTAATGAAGATCTTCTCCCAATCCATGTCTTCCTATTGATCTTGGTAGCTATGTCCTTTGCCAAACAGAAGCTCTGCAATTTCATGCAATCCTATTTGTCCAACCTTTCTTTGATTTGTTGTGTTTCTGGGTCTCTATTAAGAAAATATTAGCCTGTGCCACGGAGTCCTAGGGTTGTTCCTACTCCATGCTGTAATATTTTTAGAGTGTCTGCTTTGACTCCGAGGTCTTTGATTCATTTGGAGTTGATTCTGGTGCAGGGTGATGTATAAGGATCTAGGTTTAGTTTTGTCCAAGTAGTTAACCAGTTTTTACAGCACCATTTACTGAAGAGGCTGTCTTTCTTCCATTCTATTTTTTTAGCTACCTTATTGAAGCTTAAATGGCTATAGTTCTGTCGGTTCATTTCTGGGTTTTCAATTCTATTCCATTGGTCCTGAGGTCTGTTCTTGTGCCAGTACAAACCAGGTTTGATTACTATGGCTTTGTAGTAGAGTTTGAAATTTGGTAGTGATATTCCTCCAGTACTGTTCCTTCTGTTGAGGATCATTTTTGCTATTTGGGGTCTTTTATTGTTCCATATGAAGTTTTGGATTCCTCTTCTATTTCTTTGAAGAATGAGGTTGGAATATTGATAGGTATTGCATTGAATTTGTACCAATTCCTTAAAATACCTATATTGCTTATATTGTGATGAAAATCTCAGTAATATTAATATGAATTTATATTTGAGTCTCATCTTGAGCTACATTCATATGAAATTTATGCAATCTTAAGCAAGAAACCTGACGATTTTACTCTTTTCTGTTTTAATCAATAAATCCATGCTCTTTTGAAATATGTCCTCATCTTTTATATTGCTCCAGTAAACATTATGTACTTCTAGTACTTTTACTGAAATAAATGCAAAGTATGGAATATGAAGACAATCCCCCCTTTGTCACTTTAAGTATATCCTTTGGGACTATTTTATATATAAAAATATAGATGTGCAATGCACATGTTTATACATGAATAATCTGATCGTCAATCAATTGGACCCAAGAACTACTGTACCACATATAGTCTCAATTTAATTAAAGGCACCAAAATATTAGTGTTCATAGATATCACTCATTTTTAGAAAATGATTAATCTCAACAAACTTTATATCATATTTCAAATTTTAAAAATGAAAATTACACCCAGATTTGCTGTCAGTATCGTGTTTCCAGGAATACATTTATTCAGCAAACAGGACACACAAAATAAGGGTTTGTCACATAGAACGAAAGATGTAGAAACCGACAGTCTTTCTTAAGATGATAAGTCCTTGCAAATCATGTGATTTATTCAAAGATACTATAAAATTTATTAAGAGGATGTGTGATCAGAAGTGATAGGTAAGCAAAGAATCTGGAAAACAGTATATTTAAATTGAGATTTCAATATACGAAGACAAGTTTACAATAAATTAGCCTATAGAAAATGATTTTATATCTCTAATACTCATCTAGTATTCTACATTTTCCCACATACTTCTGTCCTCTTACCTCAGTTCCTGATCAATATTCTTCTACTTTCATGATGTCAATTGCTACTAAAATAACGAGGTGGGTATATTTGTGGTTTCTAGATTGAATAAACTTTAGTACTTTGGAATAGTAGTATGAATTCATGGAGTTTGACTTGCATGACAAGTGTGAGGATACCGTATTAACGGTACTGTTAATTGGCCTGAAGCAGCTACAAACATACTATGAATAAATAGACACACATTACACTAAGAGCAAGGGACTTGATTTCAGAGAAAGATGCAGGTCCAGGCAAGATCCTCAAGAAAATAAAGACCAATGGAGCAAACATCAATCAACTATCATTACAAAGGAATTGAACTGATTTCTGATGTGTCCGGGTCGCAGCTGTGTTTGTGTGTGTGTGTGTGTGTGTGTCTGTGTGTCTGTGTGTGTCTGTCTGTGTGTGTGTGTGTGTGTGTAGAGAGAGAGAGAGAGAATTTTAGTGTGGCTTCCATATTTACAGCCCTTAGAGAATTACTTGTTAAGGATAAGGTGCTCATATCAGAACTCTGATACTACAGTCATCACTTTTTACTGCGAAAAACATTTGCTTAATCCTACTTAAAAAGAGAAATAGGCCGTGGCCGGCTTGAGGAGGAAAAAGGTGGGGGGCGAGTCCTGCCTTGCCTGTGCGGTATCCCTGTTCTGCCGTCGGGCTCGTCCGACCTCCGTGGCTCTTTTTTTTTTTTTTTTTCCTATCGCCCCTAGCTCCAACTCCCCCGACCTGCCGCTTCCCGATGGCGGGCCTGGTAGGCCGCTGACCTGCACTACTCCCGAGCGCGACTTTGCTCTGGCCCCGCATGGCAAGGCCGACCGACCAGTGTTGGTGTTGCTGCTGCCGCAGACGCCCCCCCCCCACCCCTCCCTGCCACCCGTGGTGGGAAGGATGGACGCCTTTCATGTGTGCTGGTCCCAGTGGGGTTCCCGTCGGGGTTGGGTGCGGACCACCCTCAGAGTGAGGAGAGTCTCTCTAGCGATCCTCATTCGGTAGGCGGCGTTCGCTGCCGGGTTGGTGGGGGCTCCCCCCAGATGGGCTCCCGCGGCCCTGCCGCTCCCTGTCCCGCTTTTGAGCATTAGTGCCTGCCCGCGTTGGTAACTGCGTGCCCGCGCCTCCCCCCTCCGAGCTGGGGGAGGGTCCCGCGGGGCCTCTCCCGGGCAGTCGTCTGGTGCGGTGTGTCGAGTGGCGGAGCGTGGAGCCTGTGCTGGGTCGCTATGCGAGGGCGTGTGTTGTGTGGCTTCCCGGCCTCGTGCTTGGGGTGCCCTGGGGTTTTGGGGGGTCCCGTCCCCCTCCGGCCCCTGGCGACGCTGTTCCCGAGCGTCTGTGTGGGCCGCCGCCCATTGGCGACGATGGCGCCGTGCGGGCGCCGGGCCCCGCGGTGTTCTGGGGCCGCCGTGCCCATGGTGGTGTGCCGCTCAGGGGGTTCTGGCCCTCCGGAGCCGAGGATCCCTGTGTGTGTGGGCCCTTGCTCACGCGGCCAATAAAGAGGCGGTCGATGATGGGTGCTGTGCCCGGCGGTGTGGATGGATGCGGTGGGGCCCTGCTGGCGCGGGCGGCTCCGCGGGCGTTCACGGGGTCTTTGAGGTGTGTGCGAGCTGCCTTTTCCCTCTAGGGCCTCTTTTGGGGGGACCCGCCGCGGCCGCGGTGGGGGTTTCCGGTCCGCTGGTCAGCCGGCTCGGTGTCCCAGGCATTGCGCGGGACCGCCCAGGTGTTGGGGGTGGTGAGATCCTGCGTTCGTTTCCCTGGCGTGCCGGCTGTGCCCGGAAAGGTCTCACCTCCCCGCTGGTTTGCGGCTGCGCCACCCGCCCGTGGGGGGGTGGCCGCTCGCTCGCTTGCCTCTCACCCCGGTGACCCGAACCGATGACCCTCCCTGCTGCTCTTATTGTGCTTCCGGCATGCCCTCCTCACCCGCATCAGCCTTCCGCGATCCTCACCGGTTTGGCCTTGGTGGCCGGCCACCAGTGGATGGTCGAGTTGGGCGTGTGTGGTGTTCTCTTGGGGGGGGGGGACGGCCCTCGGCTCGTGAGGCTGCTCTCCAGGTGTGGGGGAGGCACGTCGTCGCGGCGGTGGTGGCTTTTGAAGGGTCTTCTCGGATCCATTTTGCTCACAACGCGAGGGCTCCTGCCAGCGGGACCGCCGGTATGCCATGGGGGCGGTGGTGGTGAGATTCCCGCGTGCGTCCCTCGCTTGGGAGTTGGCCATCAGAGGGCCCAAAGCCGGCGTGACGTTGTCTCCTCCCGCTGGGTGCCGCCTTGCGTGCCTACGCGATGCTGTCCCGGGTTCCCGCGCCTCCCTCCTGCTGGCCTAGCCAGAGGCTTGCCCACATCATCTCCTCCATCTCGAGCCCTGTGGCTTCGTCCCTGCCCGGGTCCCGGATCCGGGGCATTGTGCTCTCTCGGCGTGTAGCCCCCGCGTGCCCCGCGCGACCCCGGAAAAAATAAAAAAATAAAAAAAAATAAAAAAAGAGAAATATAAACTAACACATTACATGATTCTTTTGACAATTAATTGGTATATTGAAGGCCAAAGAGAAGAATTGTAGAGTAATATAATCTTTTTCCTCTCTCCTGAATATTACCCAGCAATAGCTGTGATTTCAGGAGTCTCCTGCTATGTATTCACAGCTGAATTACTAATATGCTTAATAATATGAAACATACGATAGAGAAATAGATCAGCCAGCAAGCACAAAGAACTAGTCATGAGACCGAACTTTTGAGCAGGGTTCCCACATCTTTTAGGAATGTAATTCCTTCATATGAACTTCAAATTTTGTGGATTTCCCTGAGTGATTAAAGGTTAGAAAATACTGTAAAAACGAGAATTCCTGTTCAGCCAAGAAAAACGTGCTCATAATCCCATCCTCACGTTACAAATTTCCATTTCCTAAAGACTCTCTTTTAGAGTGCTTTCATTTAATATACTCCAGCACCTCACTCTTCCTTGTGGGAGACAGGAAAACAGATAATTTTGTTTGAATATTATCTTATGTAAGTTAGTGTTTACAGGCATTATTTGTCTGATTACAGAAGTTAGTATTAAGTGTAAATATTATTTAATATTATGACCTTCTACTCTCTACATTCTTCACACTAAATTAATCAAATATGGTGAATTTGAAATAATTAGTCTCTATGTCAGCTATGTTAATATTATTTACAATGTGAGTGAAATGTTGAAAAAGTAGTATTTATTTTAGTTTAATTGCTCTAAAGAGACATTGAATGATATAATCAAAGGCTAAAATTGTTAGATTTAAAATTTAGAATTCAGGCAATAATTTGACAATAATTTTTACTGGAAACTTCACAACAACTTCATGAAATAATTTATATTAATGAAGCAAAAATCCAAGAGGTAACACATTTACAAATAGAAAAGGTATGCCATTCTGAATATGTAGAGCTACATAACAAACATTTAGCTTTTAAATACCTGAGTATACTACTACATTTAATTGCAGGGAAAGTACTTGTTCTGAAAGGAGATAAAATTGCATTTATTTTGAAAAGTCAACCTAAGTATTCATTTGAATAAAAGACAGTGTTTAAAACATCACTCATTCAAGAAACAAGATGTATAGTTAGCTGTTTTTCATGCCAATTATGTTCTCTAAACGTACTAGTAATACTAGATTAGTAAACCTAAATCATTGCTTTGTAGGGAAATAGCAATTTAGTTTCTTAAAAGTCATGACTATTTTTGCTGTTGTTCGTGGTGGTGTTGTTAATTTGAGATAAAATTCTCATGTATTTTTCTACCCGGGCTGGCTTTAAGTTTTGTCCTTAGATCTCAGCATCCTGAGTAGCTGGGATTACAGGCATGAGCCATTGGCACCCCACAAGATTTTTTACCTTTTTAGAAAAGATGTATTTTAGATAGCCCCTATGTTTTGAAAGAGGACAGATGATTTCCTAATTTTGTAATTTAACATTAAATGAGGGAAAGCTTGTCTGCTTCTTCAGTACACTGCCTGATTTGAAATTCCAAGTCTGTTTTTCGAGACATTTGTTGAAAATGACACTATTTCCTTGTGTTTTCAATATCCTTGATTCAACACCCTTGGCTCAATACTCTTTGAACATATGGCCTGTAAAACTCTGATCTGAGAAATTTTTCTTACACTCACTTCCTTTTACTTAGCAGTTAGAATAAAGATGATTTCTAGAATTATCTTAATTTCCCTTAATTAAATGGAAGAGTCCAGAGAAGCCATATTTGAAATTGGTAGAGACCCCAGAGTCTGAATCCTAAATTATTGAACCACAATGCATTTAACCTGGTCTGGGCAAATATAGGGTCAAAAACATTACACATGAAGTGTACTTCATTCTTTATAAATATTGGGATCTATTCACCAACCAAGTTAGACTACACTAATGATATCATTAATAGGATATCAGGTTTCATTTACCTAAGTTAGACTACAATAATGATATCATTAATGGGATATCAGGTTTCCTTTACCTAATGTCTGGTTTCAGAAATATTTTATCTATGTAGAACATGGTTTTGTGGAAAAGTTAATCAGTCCAAGTTTGGTAGCAGATGCCTGCTATCCCAATTTTTCAAGAGGCAGAGGTCAGGATTATCATGGTTTAAGACTTGCTATAAGAAAGGAGCCAGATTCCATCTCAACCCATCTGTAATCATAGCAATGCAGGAGGCCATCAACATAATTGCGAATTGTGGGCTGGGGAAAAAATGTGAGACTTTATTTGAAAATAATTAGGGTAAAGCTCAAGTGACAGGCTATTTTCAAAGTTAATTTTTAGTTCATGCATGATTTTATGTTCATATGTATATATTTGTGAAAGGAATTATTCTTTTACTGCTGAAACCTAACATAAAATATCATGGAAGGAAAATATTAATTCTGGCATGAGAATCTGGACATTTTAGTTCTATATCATTTCTGTCATTCTTGGCATACATCTTAATAACATGTTTTTATTGTGACCTTTCCAAAAACATTTCTACATCCTACGGTGGTATCAGGAGCGCTACCTTGTGGACGCAACATAACATTTCTTATGACTTTGGATTGACAACTAAAGGTCAAATCTGCAGCACTGTAGCTGTATAAAAGACTTGGTGCTTTTTGTTGTTGTTGTTTGCTTGTTGTATTGTGTAATCCCTTCTTCTTTGCCAATCTTTATACATTCTCATGGTCTAAACCAACCCTGGGTAAAAATTCTATATAAATTCTCTCAGGAAAGAATTATTCAATACTTCAAGATCTTTGACACTGTTCCCTTCATTCCCAATGATGTTGGCTGAGTTACTTTTGCGTGCATGTGTGTGTGTGTATGTGTGTGTGTGTATGTGTGTGTGTGTGTGTGTGTGTGTGTGTGTGTGTGTGTGTGTGTGTAGGCCCTGGGGTTTGAATTCAGGGTCTGGGCTCTGTTTCTGAGCATTTCTGCTCAAGGTTAGTGTTTTACCCCATGAGCAACTTCTTTTTAGGTAGTTTGTTGAAGAGTCTCACAGTCTTTCCTGTCCCTGGATGGCTTCAAAGTGCAATCCTCAGTTCTCAGACCCATATGTAGTTAGAATGCCAAGTTTTGCGCCCAAGTAATCAAACTCCAGTGATTGAAAACATACTTCAGCATCATTTTCACAAAGATGGACATACAATCTCCACATGATCCCACTGAAATAAAGATCATCTGCTTTAAAAGTTACTAGAGATGAATTAATCCCACTACTCATGGTGCTGTATTCTACTACATTCCTAGCCAGCAGTCCCTCCGCCACAACTCTAGCACCTCTGGTTATAGTCAACTGAGTTTTATTTGCTGCAAAAGCCATGAGCACTTATTAACTTAAGTTTGCCCTAGTAATAGATGCCTTCTGAACATAGTCTTTAAAAGCTCTTCATCCTCATTAGGAAAAGTAATTCATAATGCTATAGGCGTTAAGTCTATCCAAACGCTTTCCTTGATTGCCCACAAGCTCCAGGAGAGAAAAATCGCTGTTCTCCATCTTATTTATTGGGGAATATTTCTATTAGCTATCATTATAAGCTAAGTGCTGTACTTTACTGCTAAAAAATGCCTGTGGCAGTTATTATCAATATGCAGAGCTTTCCAAAATGTGAGGCTGATAGTTTTAACTGCATGCTAAACTCTCACAGGTTCTCACCAATCGTGAACTCTTCAATATACAAATCCTCTTTAATAACAAATAAAATCATAATAAAAAGTGCCTTAGAAGTAGCTCCAAGGGACTTATCTCAAAGGATGAACCAGAAGGATACCTAAGGATAGTAGAGGAAGCATTCATAGGGGCTTAGTGAAAGGATAGTTCTTGTTTAAAACACATTTTTTGTTTTTAAAATATATCAATTAGTAGACAGTAAGGTAGAATGGAAGAGTATGTTTTGGACCTTCAGAATAAAACTAATCTTCTGTCTTCTCTCTTAATTCCCAATTAGGAAAATTACACAAACATTATGAGCCCATTTTTAAAAATTTAATTTAATTTTGTTGCAAAGGTGTTGCAGACAGGGGTTACAGTTACATAAGTAAGGTAATGAGTATATTTCTTGTCAATCATTGCTACCCTCCCTCATTTTTCTCCTACTTTCCCTCCCATCCCCTATCCCCTGAAGTTGTAAAGTTCATTTCCAACATAGTGTCTTGTGAGTATCATTGATGCATTGGTTCACCCTTTGTCCTTGGTTCACCATTTTGTTATTTCCATTCCCTTCCCCAAATCAGATAAATGTATATACCAGATGCAGGTGTACCAGAATCAAAATCATTGGCGACGAGGGATAAACCAAAGGGAAAAAGAAAAAAAAAAGAAAAGAAGAAGAAAGAACTTGATTTAATACATTGATAACAGCAAATTCAACACAAAAAAATATCTCTTGTTTCTATATCTTGGAGTTCATTTTGATAGGCATCATTTTATAAGGTCCTATGTCCATAGCTACTGATCTAGTGTGTTCCTGGGCTAGGAACTATCCTAGACATAAACTAATTGTTACAAATGAGGGAAACCATGGAGCCTATGTTTTGGGAGTCTGGCTCACTTCACTTAAAATGATTTTTTCCAAGTCTTTCCATTTCTTTACAAATGGGACAATGTCATTCTTTCTGATGGAAGTCTAGAATTACAATGTGCATATCTTCCACATTTCTTGATCCATTCATCTATTGAAAGGCATCTGAGTTGGTTCCATATCTTAGCTATGGTCAATAATACTGCAATGTGATGGGAGCTTTAGTGTAGCCTTGCTTGTGATAATTTGGATAAATGCTTGGAGTGGGATTGTTGAATCATAGGGGATTTATATGTTTAATCTTTTGAGGAACCTCCATGATGCTTTCCAGAGTGGTTGAGCCACTTTACAATTCCATCAACAGTATAGTAACATTCGCTTTTGGCCACATTCCCACCAGCATCTACTATTATTTGTTTCCTTGAAAATGGCCATTCTAACTGGGGTGAGGTAGAAACTCAAGGTGATTTTGATTTGCATTTCTTTTATGGCAAGAGATGTTGAACATTTCTTCATATATCTGTTTTCTATTCTTATTTTTTCTCCAGAGAAGTCTCTTTTTAATTATTGAGCCCAATCAGTAATGGGGTGCTTGTTCCTTTGAAGGTTTTATGTCGGGGATTTAATTAATTGAACTCTATGTATATTTTAGATATGAGACCCTTGTCTGTTTTATGGCTAGTGAAGATTTTCTCCCAATCCATGGGCTTTTTATTTATCTTGATGATGAGCCCATTATTTTGCTTACATAAAGAGGTATCACTGTTCCTTGGAGAATTGGTGCTAGAAATCAAGTGAGAAAAAAGATCTGCAAATCATCTCTCATGCATTTCTTTTTGAAAATTAATTAATGGTAGTACAAAATCCAGAGAAGCTGTGACTCTCATGGATTTCTCCTATATAGAAATATCTTTATCAGAGCCTAGTGCCAGTGGCTCACATCTGAAATCTTAGCTACTGAGGAGGCTGAGATCTGAGGATCTCACTTTGCAGCCAGCACATTAAAGAAATGTTTATGAGACTCTTATCTCTAACTACAAAAAAGCTAGAAGTGAAGCTATGGCTCAAGTGGTAGAGCACTTGCCTTGAGCACAAAAGCTTGAGAACAGTACCCAGGTCCTGAATTCATGTGACAGGATCAGTACACACACACACACACACACACACACACACACGCACACACACACACACACAAACACACACATACACACACACAGGCACACAGGCACACACAGATTTTGCCATCTATTTTGGAGAAAAGGTCATATATTACCAACAGTATTTCTTTGTTTACTAAACATAATTTTTAGTCTTAAGATTGAGACCACAACATATCAGTTTATTTTTATTGTCCGTTTCATTAACTGCTTGACTGTATAACTTAATATTTAGCTTCAAACAATGACTTTTATAGTGTGTGTTTATGTGAGTTGAAAAGGCAGCTTCTTTTATGGATTCCAATGGACTTCCTCACGTTTTTGCATTTAACAAAAGATTGAGCTAGGCTATCCTTGGCTCCTAACTGTTCCACATGCTGCTAATGGCAAGATTTCTTTGGAACAAATAACATCACACTGATGGCCTGAAATCAACCATGATTTCTGTCTACACAGAAAGCACCAAATCCCCTACACCAGGCTTTCTCTTTTCTGTTGAGTTGTAAAGCAATGAACCTCACAGTCCATGTTGGAAATTTGGCTGAACAAAGGTCAGGATGGCTTCAACTCACTGTTTCTCCATTGATTTTAGCTGTGGACTGAAATAACACAGCTTTCTCCCACAGTGACTTATTTCAATATACTATCCTGACTTCCTCACCTGGAAATTTTAGTTCCATACATCAAACTAATGACAGTAGAAGGTATGTCCTGTCTCACTGAATAACATGATGTCATTTCTGTAACATGATGTCACACCGGCCACATTCCATCAGTTATTCTTGGAGTCTGGGTTCTCAAAACATTAATGCAGCTGGCTAATAGGTAGTGCAATTCCACAAGGAAAGTAACTTCCCAGGGATGTTAAATTGATGTCATCTAACTCTCCTGCTGTTGATGGAGGACAGTGTAAATGAAGATTCATGAAGGGTGGACAAACAGAGATATGCACCTAGCTATGTCCTCCAGAATTGTATTCTGAATTGTCCACATAGACACAGGGCAGTTTCTTAATTGACTTCATTTACTCTATTACCAGAAGTCAATTTGACACCAGGCAACCCAAATTTCGTGCTTTAACGGCCTTGATTGCCTTGCTAGTGTAAGCTCAGATGCACCCCATGATTCGTTTTTTTTTTTCTTTTTAGAATGTTAGGAATTCTCAAAAAGTGCTAGGCATAATATTTCTCATGGCTATAGTTCAATTATTTACAATATATTTTTCTGTTCTTATAACAAATTTCCCAATGAATGTTGTTCTTATTACTAATTTCCCTATATATGATCTTTGATATACAAGTATACTTTCATGAGATGGGTGGGATTTTCTGGAAGATTACAAGTTATCACCCAGAAGCTCAGTCTTATCTTTGGAGTTTGTAGGGTTTGAGCCAAGTTGTAATTGGACAGGCCACTTCACTGGTCCTGGTTTTGCACAGATGACAAAATATGCAGATCAGTGTTAATATTGAAACATTTATCTAGGACTCATAGAGATTCGTCCATAATCCAGTATATTTGAACAAACTCTCTCGATTAAGCAGTACATTGACACTGGAAACAGAAAAAGGTACTACAAAAAGTTAAATGCTTCCATTGGCACAAGTGATAGCTGGCATGGAATTGAATCTTAAATCGGTATGCTTAAATGTAGCCTATATTTATGAGCTGTGAGATTTCATACTAAAAAAAATTAAGGTCCATCCAGATGGCGTGGATACAGAGCATTGATCTTCCAAACACAGACATGTGCCAGAGCCCCCACAAGTCACTGCAGTCCAGGCAACTGCGGGTACTGGCAGCCATGCAGGGCAAGCTGGGGAAAGGCTGGTCCAGCTGAATTCTTGCTCAGGCCACAATGCACCTAGGGAATCCTAGACCCTGGAAAATGCTAGTGGTGGCTCATTCCGATTAAACAACAGTTGGACAGGCTGGTCAAAGATATTCTCCCTTGGGTTTTGCAGGATATAAAGCCCTGCATGCTATGTAATCTGGGCCCAGAGTAAGAGTCCTCTACCAAGGGAAAGGAGGAAACTGGATTCTCATTTAGGTACCACTTGTTAAATCCTGCATATGGGCACTCTTCACTTGGCCAAAAAATAATCTTCTAATCCTAGCAGATTTTCGAAGAGGATTAACAATGATGGCCCTCTACCCCAGAAAATAAACATACCCTCAATTTTGGTGCTGGCCAGAGTAGATTAAAATAATCTTCCTGTACTACACAATGTCCTCATTGAAGAGACAAGAGGTTGAAGTAGAAGAAAGTCTTGCTGTGCAAAGGTGAGCTAGTAATAAACTGGTGCTAGGAGCACCTAAAAAGTTCTGAGTCTTGCCCCAATAATGTCTGGTTCTATTGCCACCACTGCTGAGCTTCTGCTAAGGTTCTAATGCCTCTGGGGATCTCTGTGGATGAACTGTCATACTCACAGCCAAATTAGCAAAACTCTCCCTGTTACTCTAGAGAAGTCAGTCTGTGTAGCACATTCTTTGGAATCTACTCCAACATACATGAATTTGTAAGTATCGATGTAGGTCATTGTATCAACAATATCCAAATGTGATAACATCATTTTCAGTGCTTGTCCCCTTAGCTGTTTTGTGAAATGCAATTATGCTAAGAGTGGAGAATAATTTTTATGTCAGTTAATGAAAATACGTATCCTGTATTATGTCTCATGTTACAAGCCTGTCCACGTGAACTAGTGTTTGCATCTCCTTTGGTTTCTTTCAAGGGAAATAAAACTGTCTCAAAATATTTATTTGGATGATGATATTTGTTGAGTTCTTTTAACATTACAGAAATCGAATTTTGTGATAAAATGATATATATTATGTATCATATACCATATATATTATATAGTTGTTTCATATGTTATATTCTATAATATATTATATGACATGTTATATATTATATTTGTCTATGTAATATATTGTATGCATAGTACAACATATATGTTAAACTATATTATGTTATGATTCTATGAATATCATATCATATGTATTATATGATATGTAAGTATATCATATATATATCTCTATGTTATATAAGCTATTATATTATAATGTTTTATATGATTTATATAATATATTATTCTTATTATAGAATATAATTTTACATAATATAGTATATGTATCTAGTATCTATATGTTATATAATCATATATTACAACATATATATCATATAGCTGTATAATAAAATTCATAATTATATAATATATTTCATTATATATAATTATTATATATAATATATTATAATATGTACTTCTATAATAATATATTATATAGCATTATGTCATAATTTATTGTATATTATATCATAATAACAATAGTGGAAATATTGTTTATAATATAGCATTATAGTATAATAATATATGATATTTTAATGTCAATTCCATCATAGATTTTCTAATCTTTACGTTCAGTTTGTCCATGAAATTTGTTCATGCTTAAATAGTGTTCATTTCTTTTTTGTCAGTTGTGGGGGCTTGAACTCAGGGTCTGGTGCTGTCCTAAAGCCTCTTTGTACTCAAATCTAGTACCCTGCCACTTCAACCACAGCACTACTTCCAGTTATTGAGTAGTTAAGGAAATAAGAGTATCAGTGGGACTTTTTTGCTCAGGCTGGCTTCCAACTGTTATCCTCAGATTTCTGTCTCTTGAGTACCTAGGATTATAGGCATGATCCACCATGGATAATCTGCTTTAATAGAATAATTGTCATAAAATTGTAAAACTTTCTAACCAATTTGAAGCAATCAATAATTTAAGAAACTTAAAAGATTTATCAATTAGATTTCATGTTAGGAAGAATTAGAGTGGAAAATGCAGAAGAAAGAAACCCTAATAATATACGATGATCCTACTGAGTATTTTCCATTTCTCATTTCCCTTTCTTTCCCCAATACTTCTGTGAGTTGAGCATCAGGAACCCCATTTTATGAAGCAGACTCGAAAGCTCATTGAGTAGAAAGAAATGAAGCCCTGAAGTCCATGTGGCCAGAGCATGGTAGAGAGAAGACGGAAGCTCTTTCCATTCATTAAATTTTTCCTGAATCTCTGCACAGGACTTCTCCGAAGCTACCTTAAACAATATTTTCAATGTCTTTACATATAATATCGTATTTTGTAATTTTGTTTTCACATGACTAGACACCTAATAATGCAAGTATTTTCATTTGCAATGCAAAACAAAAATCAACATTCCTCAAACTATTTTCCAAGATGTATTGACAATAAAACTATTCAAACGGGAGATTTAAATCTCTCTGGTTCTTCTCTAGATCACTGTGTTCAAGGAAAGTGTATGTATTACCTTAGAACACTACTTGTCATTAATATATGAAAACTTTTCTTCCTGGACTATTACCTTCAGGAAGAGAAAAACATCCAAATACCAAGGGATTCCTAATCAAGCTACTCAGTACCAATAGGCTCAAATATTTTATGGTAATTAAGACAATTTTGTTCCTAGTTTGGATTCTAGATTTGGCCAGTTTGGGTTCTGGGCTAACTATTGCTATTTCTTTAAGTGTTCTTCCCTAAGCATCACACATGGATGCCTTTCCGCATCTAGTGATGAGTTGAAAGTCCTATAGTCATGAAAAGTGTCTAAGTCCAAAGGGAACTTAAAAGTGTTATTTACATGGGTACCGATGGCTCACATGTATAATACTAGCTATTGAAGAGGCTGAGATCTGAGGATCACAGTTTGAAGCCGGATCGGGAAGGAAAGCTTATGAGACTATCCAATAAACTACTCAGAAAAACCTGGAAATGGCACAGTGGCTCAATTGTAGAGCTCTAGCCTTGAGTACAGAGAAGCTCAGGGACAGAGCCATGGCCCTGAGTTCAAGCCCCAGGATCAGCCTCGCACCCATAAAAATGTGGAGATAGAGAAATACTCATTGGCATACTGAAATAATTGTCCTGGAAATTCTTAGACTTGACATCGAGATTTAATTGCAGACAACCCCTTCCACTCATGGACAACTGGAGAAGAGTGAACTGAGTACCAGTCTACTTTAACTAAAAGATGTGGAAAGTAATCTACCCAGAGACTCACATGAGTTAAAAAGGCAATGGATGGCAAGTAAAATCAGAAAGCTACCTACGCTAGTCAAATCAATTATGCAAAATTGAAATAACTTAAATTCATCAAAAGTAATAAGCCATGGAAAAGAAAGTATCCTGGAGGAAGAAAAAGTGACTTAAAAAATGTTAGTTCTTGGAACGAAATATATAAAATAAGAACAGATTGGTTGTTGGTGTTCAAAGAAGCAGCATTAAAATTTTTGTGATGTTGATAATGGAACTTGAATTCAGGACCTGAATATATTGCTTAGCTTTTGTCCTCAAGGCTTGTACTCTACCACTAAAACCTTAGTTCAGCTTCTAGGTTTTTGCTGGTTAATGGGCAATAAGACTCTCACAGATTTTTCTGTCTGGGCTGATTTCAAACTACAATCCACAGATCTCAGCTTTCTGGGTAGTTAGGATTCCAGGCATCAGACACTGACACCATGCTAAGAAGAAACATTATTGACTATTAAAAATTAAAACACTTTATAAAATGAAATTGTCTATGGTAAAATAACAGAATTTAAAGACACAGCAGGAAAGCAAAGAGACTGAAGAGCAACTCAGAACTCAGAATGAGAGCTATCAGTGAGAATCACGTCAGCAAATGAGAAGACATAAGACATATATCAAAAATTATTATTATCAAGAATTTGGAAGATATTTTCCAACTATGGGAAACAAAAAAGACATCTTCACACTGAAAAGCCTTGATGACTGAGGAAAAGATACAAAGCCAGATATGCTCTATTCTGCTTCCCATCCAAAATTAAGAGAAAGAATCCCTAAAAATATTTAGGAAAAGACATTCTCATCTACATAGCTTGTCAGTCTTATTTAATACTAAGCTTCCCTGAGGAAGGAAGATAATTTTCTCTAGAATACTTTATTAAATTCAAGTGTGAGAAAGACAAAATTTCTAGTCAGAATTCTATTCAGAAAGTTTTCCCTGCATGTAACTTTTGTGAAAATATTCCTGTGGATATATACTTGGTAAAAACAATTCAGAAATCCCAGAGAAAACTATTAGATACAGAGCCAGCCTAATTAATTACATAAGATGAAAATTTTAAAACATGAATTATGAGGGTTATTGTTGCACAGTTGGCCTAAAGATTAACTATTTGAACAAAAATAAAAAGAAGTTGAATTAGTCTAATGAAATCAAAAGGAAGGATTTATTTCTAGTAATGGAGAAGTGGTTTATACCTATAATCTCAGCTACAAGGGAGACAGAGATTGAAGAGTGTAGTGTGGCCCCCATTTCAATCACCAAGCCAAGTGGGGTAACATGGACTTCTTCCTGGGAGACCTAAAGTAGGAGAATCATAATCTGAGGTTGGTCCTGGGAAAAAATCCAAAATCTACCTACAAAATACCTAAAACACAAAAGAGCTAGAGGCTGAGCTCAAAAAACTGGGAGAAGCTAGGTACTGGTCGCTCATTACTAATCTGTGCAATTCAGGTAACTGAGGGCTGAGGATTGAGGTACAAAACCAACCCAAGCAAGAAAGCCTGTGAGACTCTTATCTCCAATCAAACACCACAAAGCCAGCAGTGGAGCTGAAGTGGCTGAAGTGGTAGAGCACTGGACTTGAGAATAAAGCTCAGGGACAGTGCCTGAGTCCTGAGGTTAGCCCCAGGACAGGCACCAAAAAAAGGGGGAGGGAGGGTAAGGGGATAAAATGCTGGCTTAGCAACCATGAGGCCCTAAATTCAAATACTATTACCATCAAAAATGTAAAACAAAGATATAGACATATTTTTTCATATAGCCAAAGAATAGTTGTTAAAATATTGAGACAATAATTTTTAAGAGAATTATAAATCATAGTCCAAATATAAAACATCTTAGAATGGATTTCATTATTTTAATGCAAATGTATATATAGAAATTTGTGCAGTGTGTAATTAAATATGTATATTATATGTATACAATATATAATTATATACTAATTGTAATATATTTACACTATAACACACCTAAATATAAGTTTAAATATATATAATTTTTAATTTTGTGAAAATTCATTAGATAAGTTTAAATTTAATATTTACATATTCATTTGTTCCAACATTGTTCATTATCAAAAATGAGGAAGTGAAGATATAATAGAATTTCTACTCAAAATGCGTAAGTACTGGGCAAAACCCTGATTCAGACAGAATTGGACGTAAAGGAAAGAATGCACTTGTGTGAGGAGATTAAGAATGACTTTTTTTGAATGAGATGTTAGTGGAGTGGGTTATACCTGAAATCCCAACTACTGTGGGATCGAGAGGATCATTGTTTAAGGACAACTGAGGCAAAATTTTCATGAGTCCTTTTTTCAATCAACAGCCCGATGTGGTAGCACACAATTGACATTCCAGCTATGAAGGAGGCTTAGATAGAAAGTTCATAGTTCCAGACCAGAAAACATAAAAGACTGTGAGACAGCATCTCAATGGAAGAATCTGGCCATGGGAGTTGTCTCATCTAAGACAAAAAATGTAAAGTGGGAGATTTGTTTGTGAGTGTAAAGTCTAAGATGTAGCCCAGATTTTAAACTCAAGAATTCATATAAAGATAGATGAATATTCGTATTACATATCCTGTGTGTACACTGGTAGAAATGTGATCGTTAGCCTAGTGGTGATGAGATCTGAGAATTGGGGTTCAAAGAGAGCCTGGGTAGGAAAGTCCTGGAGACTATTTTTCCAATAACTACCAAAAAAACTGGAAGTTGCACTGTGACTCAAGTGGTAGAGTCCTAGCCTTGAGCTGAACAGCAGAGGGACAGCACCCAGTCCCAGAGTTGAATTGCCATGGTCAACAACAGCAAAAAAGGATATAATAAAAAGAAAGAAATTTAATGTGATCGTAGGCATGAAGTTCAGTGCTAGGATAATCCCTGTTCTCTCAAGATGGACTCTTTTTATCCAGTAAAATCTACGATCATATATGCGACTTGCATTGGGAAAAGAATCATTCTCCCATTCCACTTTTTACAAATATATGTGATTAGCAAGCATGATTTAGAAAAGGAGTGGCCTCGTGCTTCATGTTCCACTTAGGAGTAATGCTTTCTCTCTATCCCTCCCATAACTCTACATGCTGGACTTGGCTTTACTGTTTCAATGTTGTCGTATTTTTAGACTCTTCTATATTGTATTGAACCCTTATACTTAAACACAGAACTCCTGTTTCTCCTATTATTGCTATTGTGTCTCTTACTGTTAATTCGTGTACACTTGGAAAATTAATGCACAGCACATACACTCACAAAAAATGATCTGAGAAACTTCTTCCCATTTAAAATTCGCCTTAATTTACAGAGCACTTAAGAAGCTTGAACAAAATGTTCTCATGGAAAACCTATTTATAAGCAATTTAAAATTCACATTTACTCTTTTCTAAGTTGTCTCTGAAACACGTGTTACCACATGTCCAAAGGTGTCCTTGTGCTATTTCAATGAAGCCAGAAAACACTCATTTTATCTGGAGCAGGACTATAGATTATTACTGGAAGTATGTGGAAGTAACTGTTACAGGAAGTAGAAACTGATCCCAGGAGAGGAATTGAAAATAGAAGAATGACAAAGTTCAAATTAACTTTTGCTTTCCTTTTCACTGTACAAGTAAAGAATCCAAAGTTTGAGGAAACTGTGTCCCTTTTTGGAATTTGTTCTTTACTCATATAAAACTTGTCCGTAATCTTCTAGTTGAGAGTATTAAAAAATGAAACAATATGCCATTTGAAGGCCAGCATAGAACAAAGGAAATAACTTTGTTTTAAAAGTGTTCTATTGCTCAGAAACAAAGATATGGAGGTTTTAAAGTGTCTTATGTATGGATGTCTCACTCCTGAGATGATTCTGTTGTTGCACGAGTCAGTTATCAAACCCTTTAGTCTGGTCCTGAGTTTTCCATAGCAATAAGAATTTCAAAAAAGCAGGTCCAGTGAGTATGATCAACAAAAAGAGCCTCTTCTCAGACCAGTAGTCTTTAAGGAGGTCCCAAAGAAATACCTGAGTTTATTTTATTTGCTAGTTTGTTCAGTTTGTGCTGGTTCTGGGGCTTGAACGCAGAGGTTAGAACCTGTCCCTGTAGAGTTGTCTTTCCTGCCCACCTGCCCCCAAAGCTAGTACTCTAATTGTTCATCAGAGTAAGCTATTATTTTTATGACAATCAATCCCAACATTTTATGCAGGGAAATCATTCTAGCCCAACACATTCCAAATTGTAAGGTGCACCCTAAAATACCCTAAATTCACAGCATGACTAGCTTATCACTACAGTGAAAAAATTCTACACTTGTGCTAATGAAATGCGCTTTCTATTGTTGAAAGAACACTACACTAAACTTTGCTGCATCGTTTTACCTCAAGTGGTATTCTTGAGATCAGAAAACTTGCTAATATTATTTATACTTATCTTTTTATTTATCATAGATATTCAGGAGGCTAAGATCTGAATATTATGGTTCAAAGACCACCCAGGCAGGAAGGTTCCTTAGATTCTTATCTCCAATAAACTGCTCAGGAAAAGCCAGACAGAAGTGGTACTGAGGTTCGAGTGGGAGATCAGTAGCCTTGATCAAAAACAAGCTCATGGACAGTGCCCAGGCCCAAATGTTAAGCCCTAGGACAAACAAAACAACAAAAACAAAATGAAAACAAACCCCAAACCTTGCATTTTTCTCATTGTATACAGATACGTAATTAAGGAAATTTCTTCCTGTGTTATGTATAGGTAGAAGAAAAAAGATGTCACACAATAACTCTCTTCATACCATGTAACACCAAAGTTTCAAAACATTGCTCTTTTTCTAAATTTATAAATTAATATCATCTATTTCTTGGCAACACTTTCTAGCATTATCATGTTATACATGAACTGTTTGGATTATCTATTAACTAAGTCCTATAACTTGCTTGAAAGAATATTCTAGGCAAATAGAATGCCAGAATAATTTGTAAATTTGTAAATTAAAACTTCTACTTAAAAAAATTTTGTAGTACCCTGTAGAATATAAAATTACAAGCACAACATGTTTATTTTAAATCTAAATTCTCATTTAGCCAGGTCTACAAAGTCCTACATTAGAAAATTTTGCTATTTCTCCAAGCTTAAGATTTTGTAATCCTTCATCATTTCTTTGAAAACCAACGGAATGATGCTTACTTTTTCAAATTTTTGGTTTGGAATCATGAGGTATTTTGCATCTAGGAATGTTCTGTAATGAAGAGAGCATTTAAAACACAATTGAGAAATATATATGAGTTACATTTCAATAGCAAACTTGACTTCTCAAAACATAATGACAAAATTAGCCCAAACTTCCCACTTGAATTCCTTTCTTGTTTTTTCGGTTTGTTTTATTGAGCAAAATTATAATAACTAGTTAAGGGAAGTTATCACTATGTAATCCACTCTCTAAATTCCTGTCTTAATCTGAATGCTAAAATTTCAGGCTTGTATCACATTGTCCTGCCATAGTTTGTTGGTTTATTTAACCTAGAAGCATACTAGTAATTCTGAAATTCTCCAATGATCTTATCCACTAGACTGACTGCTCAAAGTGTTTCTGTACAATTTTCAAAGATGTTCTAATATTTGATGTATGTAAATACATCTCATATATGAATATTATTTTTTGTAGTGCTGGGCTTCAATTCAGGCCCTAGAAACTGGCCTGAATTTCTTGTCTTCAAGGACAGTGAGTCATTCCCCTTTACCCACAGTGTCAAAGAGTTACCCAAACCCTGAGTTCAAATCACATGCCTGAAGGAAAATGGTGTAAATCCAAGCCAGGGACTTATTATTATTATTATTATTATTATTATTATTATTATTATTATTATTATTATTATTATTATTATCATTATCATTATCATTATTATTGCCAAGTATGGGGCTTGAACTCAGGTATTGGCATCTCTGCCACTGACAGCCGTGGGATCCTAGGACCTGAGTTCAAATTTGGGGGTAGGCAAAAAATATAAAAAATAAAAAGGAGAAGCATAATACTGAGAAGTTCAAGAATGTAGTTTTACCTTTTTTTTTCCTTTGTATTGTATCCATCCTGGGTCTAAACGACAAGACCCAGAAAGTGTACATGACCTTGCATTGCTGATGTTTGGCGGCTATTAAGGAAGCCATAGGCAAAAATGGCAAATTAGGCCTGGAGGTTGAATCCCAGGACTGCCACTAATGAATGGCAGGAGATTCTAAAAAACCCATTCCCATATATATCCATTATGAATGGAATGTTATAAAAGTAACAAGTGAATTAGTAGTTAGTGTATGATTATATTATAAAATTATGCACACCAATTATTCTACATTGACTAATATTCAATTAATGCTTTATTATTTATTCAATCATTATACTTAAAAAGTAAGGAATACTTTAATTGCCAATAATCAGTATTAATATTCTATAGAAGTTACATAGTATACAGATATCTCTTTCTTGTTTTATACATATATATCCATTTATCTGTCTACCAATCTACACATTTATCTGTTCATACACTTGTCACTCCCGGGGCTCAGTGGTAGAGTGCTTGTTTAGTATGTACAAAGCACTGGGTTCAATTCCTCACTACTGCATACACAGAAAAATCTGGAAGCCATGCTGTTTCTCAAGCAGTCGAGCACTAGCTTTGAGCCTAAAAACTTAGGGACGGTGTCTACACCCTTACTCAAGACCCAGGACTGGCACCAAAAAAAAGAAAATAGCATGTTCTGACTGCAATGGTATAAGTATAGAACTGGAAACACCTCATCACAGAGCAAACCAGGAGTCTGGTGCTGAGAGCTGCCATCTAACCTGACTTAGCCAGAGGTAAACCACTGACACCCAGCTCCATCAAACCAGATGCTGCTGGCTCTCTCAGCCCTGTCATCCAAGATCCTCGGGGGCTGAGATCTGACACTGGTGGGTTTAAAACACAGCCCTGGCAGGAAGTCTGCAAAACTCTGAGCTGTGGCTCAAAGTGATAGAGCTCTAGCCTTGAGCAAAAGATTTTAGAACAGTACCCCCAACTTTCCAGTTAATTCATTGCGGCTGACCCCATCCTGCCCCCCACAAAATCCCACCCCTCTAAATCACTAGATGTGAACTTTGTGTGGTTTGTGATGGGTTTCTGAAAGAATGGTGATACCAGTGAAAGCACCCTAATTGTAATGACATCATGTGGGATACAGCTATGTGATGAGTCCTTCATGAGGTTTTGTGTGCTGAGTCCTTCACGGGGTTCATTCTTTCATCTGGTCCTTGTAAGAGCTCCACAAGTAAGATGATGATGCAGATGAAAAACTTGAGGCTCAGATATGTCTTCATGTCAGGGCCAAAATTATGTATGCATTGAAATCTAGTGAGTTGCCTCCTGCAGACAATTGATTATTTTTCTCAGTCGTGAACCTTGAAATCAGGGCCTAGGCACTGACCCTTCCCTGTTGGCTCATGGCTAATTCCCTACCATATGGAGCCAAGGACCCTCTTGCAACAGAGTGTTATGATCTAGGCGTCTATAGCTGAGGTCTGTCACCCTGCCTACTCAAGGACCTGAGATCTGAGGATCTGGGTTCCAAAGTACCCCAGACACAAAGGGTCCCATGAGAATATTATCTCCTGTACACTACATAGAAACTTGAAGTGGGAGCTGGCCACCACTAACTCATGCCTGTCATCCTAGCTACTCAGGAGTCTGAGAGCTGAGGATCATGGTCGAAAGCCAGCCTGGACAGGAAATTCTTGAGATGGATGCTACTCTCCAGTGACTCAACAAAAACATTATTAAGTGCTGTAGTTCAAGTGGTAGAGCACTTGGTTTTAGCTGAAGAGCTCAAGGACAGTGCCTAGGCCTATACTTCAATTCCTCCAACATACAAGAAAAGAAAGAAAGAATCATCAAGAGAAGGGGTTAGAGTGCTTTGCATGTATGAATCCCTGGATTTTGATTCCTCAGTACCACATCACAAAAAAATGCCTGACGTAGCCCTGTGACTCAAGTCGAAGAGTGCTATCCTTGTACAGGAGAAACTCAGGTACAGTGCTCAGGTTCTGAATTCAAGTTCTAGGACAAGTGTATGTACACACACACACACACACACACACACACACACACACACACACACATACACACACACACACACAGATACCAAAAGTGAAGCTGTGACACCGAATTGTGGTAAAACACTCAGCTTCTGTTCTGAGTTTATGGCCAGCACCCAGGCCCTGTGTTGAACCCCAAAACCTAGCCATCAAGGGCTCAACTATGAGAGGCAAAAGGTTTCAAAACCTTATGAACTTCACCAGCCCTAGATGACAGGAAGCATTGTGATATTACCCTTGTGCTTAGATTTAGAAAGCGTCTGGAAACCTAGGGAGGCACCTTTGCCAATTAGGAATCTTTTCATTGGCTTCAGCTCTCAAGTTGTCTGCCAGAAGGACCCTTAAATTAATTGTAGCATGTTATTTCAACACTGGATCATAGTCTTACAAAGACAGGATAAGTGCTGGGAACTTGGCCTGCCACAGGATGTGACACAAATGAAGGCTTCCTGTCCAAATAGAGCACTGGGGAAAGAGATAGCTTTGGATACAAAGAAGCCTTTTTCTCTTGGCCTTCAGAGCCAGCCCACACTCATCCTCACTAATTGGCCCAGATGGAGTCGTTACACAGCTGTACAGGAGTGAGGCCTTTTGTCTGCCTGTTCCAACAATGATCAGACTTCCTCCAGTAGATTGGGATGCAGAGAAACCCTCTGGCTACACTGGGAAAAGTGAGGAGAGCCCAGAAACATACACTGTCTTGAAAGCACTCTCTGTACTATGAAGTAATTCTATTAAAAACAAATTTCCTAGCTGAGTGCCTTTCAACATAGGTACTCTGGATATTCAGCAATAAAAATACATGCATACATACTTGGGTAGACATGGAGTTACTGGGGTTTTTTTGGCAAGTTTGGGGGTTATACGATGAGCCTAGGCGCTGTCCCCGAGCTCCTTTTGCTCAAGGGTAGCGCACTGCCCTTGAGGCACAGCCCAAGTCATGTTATTATTTTCATTCCTGTAATCCCTTAGAAATAAGAGTGTCCTGGACTTTCCTGTCCCTACTGAATTCAAATTGGCATTCTCTACCTCTCAGTCTCCTGAAGAGCTAGGATTACAGGCAAGAGCCTCTGACACTTGGCTTTCTTTTCTTCTTGTTGTTCTATTTTTCCTTGTGACAATCTGAAATCTTCACAGTGTCATTCTAATGGATTGCATTTCAAAGTAAACTACCCAGGCCTGGAGTTCGAATGCCAGGAGGGCCACCTACAAATGGAGGAAGATCTTGAGAAAATCATACCTATCCACGGGAATGCTTAATGGAATTTATAAAGTAACAATTAAATTGACAGTTAGTTCATGATTCTCATAGAATGCCACACAAAAAGTATTGGATTATGCCTTCCATTCTAACACCGTGGTTTTAGTCTCCTAATTAAAGAATAGTGACTTCTTTTACATTAATGCTTTAATAAGTATTCAACCATGAGACTTCATTAAATGGAGACCTAATTATTCATAATATATATAATTTAATATCCTCACATTATCTCTCTTATATACATAGCAAAATACACATCTATTTATCTATCTCTCTATCTATCTTTCTTTCTTTCTTTCTATCTATCTACCTATCTATATCTATCTTTCTATATCTATATCTATACTTTTGTCTATATCTATCAATCAGTCTGATTTTATATATATAGCCCACTACTATGGCTTAATCACAGGTCTTCAGAACTGACTGGCAGCTCAGTTTGCCAAAGGCTTTTGTTCTACAACTGACCCATTCATGAATTGGGCATTGTGGGTTGTGGGTTCAAATTCCAGCATTGCCAAAAGCTTACATGTGAAGTAAGAAGCCAAATTTGACACATTTTTTTCCTTCTCTGCAAAAGTCCTGTGTCTCAGTATGATGTATAATCTATATGCAAATAAATCCATGTGATAAGACATTAGAAATGAAAAAGTGTTATATATGTAATAATGCTAAATAAACAAAGAAGGGTAATATATGTCATATGGAGTAAACACATGTATGTAAAAAGATCTCATTTATGAATATTATTTTTCCAGTGATAGGGCTTGAATTCAGGCCCTTGAAACTGGTCTGAAATTCTTGCCTTCAAAGACAGTGAGCTCCCCCTCCCCAACAGTGCCACAGAGTTACCCAGACCCTAAGTTCAAATCCCAGGCCTGCCAGAAAGATGGTGCAAATTCCAAGCCAGGGCCTTATATTTTTTTGTACTCAGCTCATAGGAACTCTGGCTCAACCTTGATCACCCTAGGCTGGGATGCAGCCTCTGGACCCACAGCCCATCCGGAGATCCTAGGACCTGAGTTCAAATCTTGGGAATGTCAAAAAAAGGTGAAAGGTTGGGAAGGTGCCTCAATAGTAGAGTGCTTGCTTTGCATGTATAAGGCCCTGAGTCCAATATCTCAGCACCACATAAGCAGAAAAAAGCTGAAAGTGTTGCTTTGGCTCAAGTGGTAGAACGATAGCCTTGAGATGAAGAGTTGAGGGACAGCACACAGACTCAGACTTCTGCCCCACAACCGACAAAAAAAAAGAAAACAAAACAGAGGGGAGGGGAAGGAGAAGGATAAAACTGGAATGTTCCAGAAAGTGGTTTTATATCGTTTTTTTCCTTTGCATTGTGACAATCCTGGGTCTAAATGACAGGGCCCAGAAAGTGTTCATGACCTTGCACTGCTGAAGTTTGGTTGGCTATCAGGAAAGCCATCGCCAAAACCAGCAATCTAGGTCCGGCGTTCAAATCCCCGCCACCTACAAATGTCAAGAGATCCTAAGAAACGCATTCTGATAGACATCCCTATGAATGGAATGTTTAAAAGTAACAACTACATTAGTAGTTAGTGTATGAGTATATTATAAAATTATACACAATAATCATAGGACATTGACTAATTTTCAATTAATACTTTATTATAAATTCAAACATGATAACTAAATAAAGGAAGAAATAATGTAATTATTGATAATTAGTAGTAAAATAGTATATATCACTTAATATCATACAGATATCTCTCTTGTTTTATACATATATGTATCTATATGTATCTATATGTATCTATCTATCTATCTATCTATCTATATCTATATCTATATCTATATCTATCTATCTATCTATCTATCTATCTATCTATCTATCTATATATATATAAAACAAACCATATCTATTTCTACACTTGTCACTCCTGGGGCTTAGTGGTAGAGTGCTTGCCTAATATATATGAAACCCTGGGTTCATTTCCACACTATTACATACAAAGAAAAAGCCGGAAGTGGTCACTCAAATACCAATAAAAGTTAGAAAGTTATGACTGCAACTATAGAATCCCAGGACTTCAAATACCTCATGACAGAGCAAACCGGTAATCTGAAGTTGATGGTTGCCATCTAACCTGAGATCTCTAACCAGAGATCAACCACTGCAAACCAACTCCATAGAATAGATGCTGCTGTCTCACCGCTAGCTGCTCAAGGATGAGATCTGATACTGGTGGTTTGAATACTCAGGCCTGGCAGGAAGTCTGCGAGACTTTGAGCTATGGCTCAAAGTGGTAGAGCTCTAGCCTTGAGGCAAAGGTCTTAGGACATTACCCCCAACCTATGAGTGCAGTCCCCAAGGCTGATGACTCTCCTCCCCATCAACCATCCCTCAAAACTGTTAGATGTAAACTTTTATGGTTTGTGACATTTTTCTGAAAGAATGGTGATACTGATGAAAGCACCCTAATTCTAATGACAGCTTGTGGGATACAGCTTTGTGATGAGTCCTTCCTGGGGTTCTGGGTGCTGAGTCCTTCACAGGGTTCTGGGTCCTTCATAGGGTGCTGTGTGCCCAGTCCTTCACAGGATGCTATGAGCTGAGTCCTTCACGGGGTGTATTCTTTCATCTAGTCTTTGTCAGCGCTCCACAAGTAGATGATTGTGCAGATGAGAAAGTTGAGGCTCAGATATGTCCCCAAGGAAGGGCGAAATTTATGTATGTACTGAACACTAGTGACTTGTCTCCTGCTGACAATTGTTTTGGTTTAGTTTTCTCCAACATGAACCTTTAATCCAGAGCCTAGGCACTGACTTTCCTCTTGGGCTCATGGCTAGCACTCTACCACGTGGAGCCAAAGTCCCCCTTGCAGCAAAATGTCACAGCTTAGGTGGTTTTAGCAGAGGTCTATCATCCTGCCTGCTCAGGAAGCTGAGGATATGGGTTCCAAACTATCCCAGTATAAAAAGGTCCCATGAGTCTATTATGTCCTATTCACCATTTAGAAACTTAAAGTGGAAGCTGAGCACTCACAGTTCTCATCCTAGCTACTCAGAGCCTGAGAATTGAGGATCACAGTACAAAACCAGCCTGGGCACGAGATTTCTTCAGATGGTTATCTCCAATGAAACACCAGAAAACCTGAAGAGGTGCTGTAGCTCAAGTGGTAGAGAGCTAGACTTGAGCTGAAGAGCTCAGAGACAGCACCCAGGCCCAGACTTCAACTCCTCCAACTTACATCAAAAGAAAGAAACCTGAAGTGGAGTGCTGGGAATGTGTCTTAAGGGTAGAGTGCTTTGCATGTATGAAACCCTGTGTTTAAATCCTCAGTACCACATCCTTAGAAAAAAGCATGAAGTTACTCTGTGGCTCAAGTGGTTGTGTGCTGTCCTTGTACAGGAGAAACTCTGGTACATTGCTCAGGTCCTGAGTTCAAGCTCCAGGACTGGTGTATGCACAAGCACACACATACTTACACACACACACACACACACACACACACACACACACACACACACACACACACACACACACAAACACACATACAAAGATATCAGAAATGAAACTGTGACACCAAATGGTAAAACAAAGAGCTTCTCTGAGCTCATGGTCAGGACCCTGGCCCTGTGTTCAACCTGAAATCTACCCACTCAGGGCCCAACGCAGAGAAGGCAAAGGTTTCAATACCTGATGAGCTTCACTAGCCTTAGATGACAGGAAGCATTGTGATTTTGCACAAGTGCTTAGATTTAACAAGCTCCCAGAAACTAGGGAGGCACCTTTGTCAATTAGGAATCATTTCATTAGGTTCAACTCCCTAGTTGTCTGCCAGAAGTACCCTTGAATTAATTGTAGCAGTTTGTTTCAACACTTGAACATAGCCTAACGAAGACAGGATGAGTGCAGGGAACTTGGCCTGCAACGGGAGATGGCACAAATGAAGGCTTCCTGTCAAAACAGAGCACTGGGAGAGAGAGAGCTTGGGGTTCAGAGTCCTTTTTCTCCTGGCCTTCAGAGTCTGCCCACACTCATCTTCACTAATTGCGCCCATGCATTGTTTGTTACACAGCGGTACAGGAGTGAGACTTCTTTTTCTGCCTGTTCCAACAATGAGGCAGACTTCCTCCAGCAGCCTGGGGTGCTCAGAAAGCCTCAGGCTACATTGGAAAGAATGAAGGGAGCCCCGGAACATGCTTGAAAGCACTCTCTGTGCTATGAAATCATTCTATTCAAAGCAAATTTCCTACCTGGGTTCTTTCTTCATAGCGACTCTGGATGTTCACTGATAGAAATATGTGCATATACACAGACACATGGACTTAATGGCTGTTTTTCTTTGTGACAGGTCCTGAAGCTTCTACTGTGAGCCTAGACATTGTCCCTAAGCTCCTTTTGCTGAAAGAATCACTTTATTGTATCTTAAACCATAATTAATCTAGGCTGGGGTACAGAATTTAGACCAACAGATGATCTAGGGATCCTAGAACCCGAGTTCAACTTCCACCACTGTCAAAAAATCATCAAACCAACAAAAATGGAGGAGGAAAAAACCAGGAAGTTTTACACAAGCATTTTACCTTTGTTTCCTTTGCACTGTGACCATCCTGTGTCTCAATGACTCAGCTTGAAAATTGTACATGACTTTGCTTGCCCGAAGGTTGGGGGCTGTCAGTGAAACCTGAGCCCAACCCAGACATCTAGGCCATGAGTTCCATCCTGGGACTGCCACCGACACATGATTGAAGATCCTAGGAAATTCATTCCTATCTATAGGAAAATATTAGAATGTTTGGCATTTACGAATAGAATTACTAATTAGCTAGTCAATCTAGTATAATATTGTACACAATAAACATAGGTCATTGATTAATTGAATTAATACTTTATTAAGTCTTCTAACATGATTAATTAATGGAGGCATAATTTTAGACCAAATAATTGGTAGTCAGAGAATATATAAAAATAAGATATAGATATCACTATATATGTAGTTATGCACTAGAATCTACATAAATGTCTATCTGTCTCTCTCGTTATACATTTATTTAGAGATGCATATGAATATGTAAATACACACACACACACTGCAATCTACAAATGTATCTGTTTATATATTGGTCACTCCTAGGGCTTGACCTCAAGTCCTCAAATTTGCCCGACAACTTCTCTTACATCAGACTGGTGTTTTAACATTGACCCGTTCATGAAGTGGGTCTTGTAGGCCCAAAGTTCAAATCACAGAACTGCCAAAAACTTAATCCTGGTGGAAGAAACTAATTGTCCCACTTGTTTTCCTTATCAGTGAAAGTCCTGGGTCTCAGGAATGCTAGATAATACATAGGCAAATCTATGTCCTATGTAATAGAATGTAAAAAATATTATTATAAGTGTAATCATACTCACTAAAATACATAACAAATAAGTAAAACGAAATAAAATCAGTAACTACATGAAGTGAAATATGCAGTAAACCTGTGTATGTAAATATAAATCATGTATTTAAAATGTATACGAATATTATTTTTTTCAAGTGCTAGGATTTGAATTCAGACCCTGGGAACAGGCCTGACTTTCTTGTCTTCCAGCACAGTGCGCTTTCCCTTCCCCCACAATGCTGCAGGTTTACCCAGACTCTGAGTTCAAACCTCAGACCCGGCAGGAAAAATGGTGTGAATTCCAAGCCAGGCAGTCTCATATTTTTTAAAATATTTTTAATATATGTATGTATGTATATATGTATATATGTATTTTTATTTCATGAAGCACAGGGCTTGAACTCAGATCATGGCAACTCTGCCTCAGCTTCAATCACTCCAGGCTGGGTTGAAGCCACTGGACCCACAGCCGAATCTGGATTCCTGGGCCCCAAAGACTGACAGGAATAAAAATAAATAAAATGACACAGATAAGGTTTCCTTATTTGCAATAACTAGTATATGTCTGAGTCAAGCAGAAAAGGTCAGATAAGTTGATGTTAGGGAAATGAACCCCAAGATAAGTATTCAAATAATTTTTATTTCATTCAATTGTTTCTAACATATTTATAAGATGCTTTCTATGTTGCTTTGTATGTCCCTCCACCACGGAATAAACCGTGCTTTCACTGTATTTGATGGTGGTATAATTTGTGGAGGGGAAGGGAAAAAATCGTTTAAATTGGGAAACAGGTGGACCCATTGCAACAATGAGATGTACAAGTCATTATGTTGAAAAACGAACTTTACAACTTTGGTGGGGGGGAGGATTGGGCAGGGAGGGTATGGGAAGGGAAACAAAGAAGGAGGCAACAATGCTTGATAAGAAATATACTCGTTATCTTGCCCATGGAATTGTAACCCCCTGTATGTTATTTTTACAAAAACAAAATAAAACAAAACCAAATCGGGCAACTTGCAGATGGCTGTCTGTTTTACATTTGTTTTCTTTGCAAGGTGATCATACTGGGTCTGAATGACATGGCTGAAAAATGATTGTAACCTGGCGTTGCTGAAGGCTGGCAGGCTACCACGGAAGCCATAGGTCAACACAGCCACATAGGCCCTGACCTCTACCAAAGGAAGGAGATCCTAAGAGTCTGGTTCCTATTCATAGGAATACCCATGGAAGGTTATGAATGTCAAGGTTGAATTAGTTGTTCCTGAATGATACTACTATAAAATTAAACAGAGTAGGGCTGGGAAGGGGGCTACATGGTAGAGTGCTTGCCTTGCATGCATGAGGCCCTGGGTTCGATTCCTCAGCACCACATAAGCAAAAAGAGAAAAGCCGGAAGTGGCACTGTGGCTCAAGTGGTAGAGTGCTAGCCTTGAGCTAAAGAGCTGAGGAACAGTGCTCAGGCCTAGAGTTCAGGCCCCATGACCGAACCCCCCCCCAAAAAAAAATTAAACAGAGTGAATTTAGGAGGCCGATGGATTTTAATGAATTTTTTTGACACATTAAAAGAATACTATTAATTACAAGGTCGCAATCGTTTCAGGCAGAACTGTGGTTGATTTAATCAATATTTCATTAAGGATGAAAACAATAATATTAATTACATGGAGGCATAATAAATACCCAAGAATTGCTAGGAGTATAATTTATATAAATGAAGAATATATAGACATCTCTGGCACTCTTTAAAGATCTATATTTATTTGTGTACTACCATCTGCATGTCAATCTGTTCTAATTTTGTCAACCCCTAGGGCTCAATCTCAGGTGCTAGGAACTGCTTGTCAGCTCTACATGCCTGAGGCTGGCGTGTTGACACTCACCCATTCATGAATTAGGCCTTGTAGGTTGTGAGTTCAAATGCCAGAACTCACAAAAATTGAATCGTGGAGTAAGGAGCCCATGGTGTCACATGCTTTCATTTTCTATGAAAGGCATGTGTGTCAGGTCTGAAGTTTCATACATAGGAAAATCTATATCCTATGTAATAAATGAAGTAAATATTGTATGTATAATAACAGTCAATAAAATAAATGGTAAATAAATGTATAAACCAAAAAATTAAATGAATAACTACACTAAGCGCAATATGAAGTCAACATACAGGGCTCGATCTCAGGGCCTCAAAACTGCCTGGCAGCTGCACTGGCTAGCGGCTGCTGTGCTGGCTGTTACCCATTCATGAACTGAGCCTTCTAGGCCCTGAGTTTAGATCCCAGCACTGCCAAAAATGTAATCTTGGAGTGAGAAGCCGAGCGTGACACATTTTCCTTTTTTTGAAAGTTCTTGGTGACAGGTAGAATGTATAAATTGTGTGAAAATCTATATGCTATGTAATAGGATGTCATGAAGGTAATAAATGTCATAGGTGAAATAATTGTCAACACAATAAATGAAAAACAGATTGCATTAGTTGTGAATCATTCTGGGATAAAATTAGACGCAATAATTATAGGACTTGGATTAAGTTGATTAATATTTTATTGAGCATTAACAGAATAAAAATTACATGGAGACATAATTAAATACCTAATAACTGGTAGTAACGCACGATGCATAATTTAATTTGTCTCATTCTATAAAATATATAATTATACGTATGTATGTACATATATGAAAAAAATAACAGGATATTGAGTAATTATTAATTAATGCTTTATTAATTGTTCAGCTGGGACACGTCATTAAATGGAGACATTATTGAATACCTAATAATTGGTAGTAATATTATCTATAATTCAATAATATACAGACATCTCTCATTTTGGTATATAATATTTGTATAAGGAAGCTCTATCTATTTATACTTCGTTTATTCCTGGGGCTCGGTGGTTGAGTGCTTGCCTAGTTAGCACAAAGCATTGGGTTGGATTCCTCAGTGCCACATAAACAGAAAATTGAGAAGTTCTGCTGTTTTTCAATCGAGTGCTAGCCTGGAGCACCAACGCTTAGGGACATTTCTAACTCCTTACTCAAGGCCCAGGACTGCTGCCAAAAACAAGGTAGAATGTTCTAACTGCAATAAGGACAGGATTTCAAGTACATCATCACAGAGCAAACTAGGAGTCTGGTGCTGACAGCTGCCACCTAACCTGACTTAGCCAGATGTAAAGCACTGCAACCCAGCTGCACGGAACCAGACCCTGCTGGCTGGCTTAACCCCATCTTCCTAGCTGTTTGGTGGCTTTAAAACCCAGCCTTGGTAGGAAGTCTGTGAGACTCTTCGATATGTGGCTCCTAGTGGTAGAGCTCTAGCCCTGAGCAAATGTTATTAGAACAGTATGCACATGCTTTGAGTTCAAGCCCCATGGGTAACACCCCTCAAAAAAACACCCTTCTAAACCATTAGATGTGATCTTGTGTGGTTTGTGAATGGTGATACTGATGAAACCATCCTAATTCTATCAACAATTTGTGGAATAGAGCTATGTGCTGAGCCCTTCACAGGGTGTTCTGTTCTGAGTCTTGCACAAGGTGCTATGTGCTGAGTCCTTTACAGGGTGCAGTGCGCTGAGTCCTGCATTTGGTGCTGTGTGCTGAGTCATGCAAAGAGTGTCATGGGCTGTGTCCTTCACAGCACTGGTCTATGTAAGAACTCCAAAACTGAGATGATTTTGCAGACAAAAAATGTGAAAAATGAGTTTGAATCACTGTGCGACGACGGAGTAGGTGTCCGAGGCCTCGCCATGCCTCCGAATAGCCTTTTCGCTGCCTTGCTTGCGTGAGCTTCAGCAGAATTCGAGATGGCTGGTGGTAAGGCTGGGAAGGACTCCAGAAAGACCAAGACAAAGGTGGTTTTCTGCTCGCAGAGAGCCGGCTTGCAGTTCCCAGTTGGCCGAATTCATCGACATCTGAATTCTAGGACAACCAGCCACGTAAGTGTGGGAGCGACCGTCGCTATGTACAGCACAGCCATCCTGGAGTACCTCACTGCGGAGGAACTTGAGTTGGTAGGAAATGCATCAAAAGATTTAAAGGTAAAGCTTATTACCTCTTGTCACTTGCAACTTGTTATTCGTGGAGATGAAGAATTGGACTCTCTCATCAAGGCTACCATTGCTGGTAGTGGTGTCATCCCCCACATCCACAAGTCTCTTATTGGGAAGAAAGGACAACAGAAGACTCTCTAAAGGATGCCTGGTTTCCTTGTTATCTCAGGACTCTAAATACTCTTAACAGCTGTCCAGTGTTGGTGAATCCAGTGGACTGTATCTCTGTGAAAAAACACAATTCTGCCTCTTTGTAATTCTATTTGAGCAGGTTGAAAGTTTAATTATCTTTCCAACCAACCAAATTTCTGCATTCGAGTCTTAACCATATTTAAGTGTTACTGTGGCTTCAAAGAAGCTATTGACTCTGAAGTAGTGGGTTTTGATTAACTTTTTAAAAAACTGTTTGGATTTTAATTGTGATGCAGAAGTTATAGTAACAACATTTGGTTTTGAACAGACATTATTTCCACTGCAGTGGATAAGCTCAATAAAGGTCATATCCCAAAAAAATGTGAAAAATGTGAAAAATGTGAAAAATGTGATATATATATATATATATATATATATATATATATATATATATAATGGAATTCTATGACATTGCCCATTTGTTAGGATATGGAAAGATTTCGAAAAAATTATATTAAGTGAAGTAAGACAAGCCCAGAGAAACATAGGTCCCATGGTTTCCCTTATTTGCAATAACTAGTATATGCCTGAGACAAGCAGAAAATGTCAGATACGTTGGTGTTAGGTAAAATGAACCCCAACATAAGGATTCACATGTTTTTTTTTAATGGAATTGTTTCTAACATATTTATAAGATGATTTATTTGTTGCTTTGTAGTTTTCTCCTCCACAGTATAACCCCTGTTTTCACTGTTTTTGATGTTGGTATAATTTGTGGAAGGGAAGGGATAAAGCAAATCTTTTAAATAAGGATACAGGTGGACCCATTGCCACAATGAGATGTACAATTCATTATGTCTAAAAACGAACTTTACAACTTTGGTGGGGGGGAGGAAGGAGAAAGGATGGGAAGAGGAAACAAAGGAGGAGGCAACAATGATTGACAAGAAATGTACTCAATACTTTGCCGATGTAAATGTAACGCCTCTGTATGGTATTTTCACAATAAAGAAAAGAAGTTTGATTTAATAAAAAAGAATATTGAGGCTCATATGTGTCCCCATGGCAGGGACAAAAATGTGTATTACTGAAGACTAGTGAGTTCTCTCATGCAGAAAATTTTGTTCTGTTTTTTTCTCAGTTATGAACCTTGAAATCGGGGCCTAGGCACTGACACTTACCTCTGGGTTTATGGATAGCCCTCCACCACGTGGAGACAAGGATCCCCTTCCAGCAGAGTGCCACAGTCTAGGGGTCTATAGCTGAGGTCTGTCATGCTGCCTTTTCAGGAAGCTGAGACCTGAGGATCTGGGTTCCAAAATATCCCAGACACAAGAGGTCCCATGAGACTATTATCTGCAATTGTCCACTAAGAAACGTGAAGTGGAAGCTTGGTGCTTGTGTCTCATGCCTGTCATCCTAGCTACTCAGGAGGATGAGATCTGAGGATCATGGTTCAAAGCAAGTCTGGGCAGGAAAGTCCTTGAGACACTTAACTCCAATGAACCACCAAGAACCAGAAGTGGTGCTGTGGCTAAAGTTGTAGAGCACAAGACTAGAGCTGAAGAGCTCAGGGACAGCACCAAGGTCCAGAATTTAACTGCTACAGCAGACAACAACAACAACAAGAAAAAGACAGAAACAAACTAACAAACCTGAAGTAGAGGGCTAGGAATGTGCCCGAGGGGTAGAGTGCTTTGAATGTATGAAGACCTGGGCTTGATTTCTTAGTGCCACATCAATAGAAAAAAGCCTGAAGTGGCTTTGTGGCTCAAGTGGGTGAGAGAGATCCTTGTACAAGAGAAATTAGTACACTGCTCAGGTCCTGAGTTCAATCTCCAAGACTAGTGTATGCATACACACACACACACACACACACACACACACACACACACAGACACACACACACACACACACACACACACACACACACACACACACACACACACACACACACAGACCAGAAGTGAAGCTATGACATCAAATAGTAGAGCACTGGGCTTCTGCACTGAGCTCATGTTCAGCCCCCAGGCCCTGTGTTCAACCCCAAAACCTACCCACCCAGGGTCCAACTAGGAGAGGTCAAATCATTCAAACCCTGATGAGCTTCACCAGGCCTAGACAGGAAGCCTTGTGATATCAGACATGTGCTTGGATTTCCCAAGCTTCCAGAAACCTAGGAGAGGCATCATAGGCCCATCATCGCCAGCAATGAAACATTTCATTAGGTTCAGTGCCCTAGTTGTCTGCCACAAGGACTCCTGAATTATATTAGCACTCTATCTGAACACCGGAATATAGTTTCACAAAGGCATGATAAGTGCAGAGAACTTGGCCTGCCAAGGGAGGTGGCACAAATGAAGTTTTGCTGTCAAATAGAGCACTGGGGAAAGAGATATCTTGGGGTACAAAGAGGCCTTTTTCTACTGCCCAAATTCATCCTCACTAATTGACCCAGATGGGGTTGCTTGTTACACAGCTGTACAGGAGTGAGGCCTTTAGTCTGCCTGTCCAGACAATGAGAGAGACTTCTTCCAAAAGGCCTGGGATGCAGAGAAAACCTCAGGCTACACTGGGCACAGTGAGGGGAGCCCCAGAACATGCAATGTCTTGAAAGCCCTCTCTGTACTATGAAATCATTGTATTGAAAACAAATTTCCTAGTTCATTGCCATTCATCATAGCTACTCTAGAGATTAACCTATATGAATACATCCATCCATACACAAAGACATGGACCTACACGGTCTTTTTTTTGGGGGTGGGGGCAGGTCCTGGGGTTGGACGTTAACCCAAGCCATTGTCTCTGAGCTCCTTTTGCTCAGATGTAGCCCACTAAAATTGAGTCAGAGCCCCAGTTCTGGGTTTTTCTCTGATCTCATAGATAAAACAGTATCATGAACTTTCCTACACTGGCTGGATTCAAACTAAGATTCTGTACAACTTAGCCTCCTAAGGAGCTGGGAATACAGTCAGCAGCCACTGGCACCTGCCTTTCTTCTTCATTTTTCACTCTGGACAACTGACTTCTTAACAGGGTTATTCCAATGGTTTTAAGTTATAAGTAAACTACCCAATGTTCTTTACAGCTGCTTTCTCTGAGAATGATTTTCTCTCCTCATCTTCCCCTCTGGTCACAGGTTTAAAGACAAAAGTGAGAAATAAGTGTCCTAGGATTTGGAAGTAAATGTCTATAGGACATGCCAGTTCTGTCACTTAGTGTTGAGCTGCAGTGAATTTACTGTCTCAGGACGAGAGGACTGAAAGCTGCAGCGATCCTCATACTGTCTGCATTGCTCCTTTTGTCTACATAATGACCTAATAAGTATGACTGTTTTGTGTCTACAACATTAAGTATTTAGAACACATGAGAAGCATCTTCCTGTTTCTGTTTTTCTCTAGTATCTCTCGAGATTTAGACTAAAAGTTTGTGTGAAGCAGTGCCTCAGTGAATCCCTAAGGAAACCCTCTTAAATCCTCCTCAGGAAATCGCCGTTCAAATCCAGCATGAGCAGGAAAGTCTGTGAGCTTCTTATCTCCAATAAACCACCGGAAAACCAGAAGAGGAGCAGTGACCCAGAGGGTAGAGCTCTATCTTTGAGAGAAAGCTGAGCAGGAGATACATGCCTGACCAAGTAGGAAAGCCTGGGAGGCGCTTATGTCCAATTATCCACCAGAAGACTGGAAGTGGAGCTGTGGCAGTGGTAAAGCCTCAGCCTTGAGTAAAACAACAAAGGAAGGCATAGGGCCCAGAGTTTAAGCTCTGGGATGACCACAACAAAAATTCAAAAAGAAAACGCCAAGTTATTTATCAGTGCCTTACCGTCTTATGTGTGTATTACCTAACTGAGTGCGAACAGACCATATGCAATGCTTCTTTTACTTACTGATTTATTTTTCAGATATGCTCATTGCACTACTGCATCATTCTCTTCATTTCAGGCCCATCGCTTTTCTTTTCCAGGGTTCCACTCCTGCATCCTTACATGATGCACACTTAAGCTCTCATCAGCCTTTATTTATATTTCATTACGAGGCCAATGTAGGAACAGTCACAAATCAGCCAGGGGAAGAGAAGTCAGGGTTCATAATTTTAACAGGTATTCAGAAAAATAAAGTTAGGGATGAAAAATGGGAGCCTACTTATGTAAAAACAACCATTAAAGAAAAGATGAGGGTGCTGGGAATATGGATTAGTGAGAGAGTGTTTGCCTAGCATGCAAGAAGCCCTGGGTTTGATTCTTCAGTAGAACTTACACAGCAAAAGCCAGATTTGGTGCTGTGACTCAAGTAGCAGATTGCTAAAGACAGTGCTCAGGCCTTGTGTTCAGCCCAAGGCAAAGAGATACCAGAAAGGTAGGTAGGTAGGTAGGGAGAGACAGAGACAGAAAGAGAGAGAGAGAGAGAGAGAGAGAGAGAGAGAGAGAGAGAGAGAGAGAGAGAGAGAGAGAGAGAGAGAGAGAGAGAGAGAGAGAGAGAGAGAGAGAGAGAGAGAGAGAGAGAGAGAGAGAGATGAATCTGGTCTTAGATATAAGTAGGAAAGAAGGGAACACTTCCCAATCAGGAGGCCTTTTGCAGTGTGCCAGGACACCAGCATTGCCTTCACATCACCACAGGGCAGGAAAACTGTCTCTCTCCCACTTCTCAGGCAGTGGAGGGCCCCAGAGGCAAGAGGGCAGAGTCAGGTTCTAACTAAGCACTTGGAGGCAGAAGAGAAAGGTCTCTGCCTCTCTTTGGACTGGGGATTTACATTAATGATGTGGAGAATGAAGGAAGTAGAATGGACTGGCAGAGGTAGAAGGGCCTTCACATCTGACAGATGGAGAGTAAAGAACCTACTCCCTAAGACCAAAGAGCAGGGTTTTCTACTCTGTTCCTCCCCTCTCCTCCACTGAACTGGCTCTCTATTGGTAATCTAAAGATAGCCTGAGGCTCCCTTCACCTGAGGGAGGAAGGATAATTAGTCATTGTTTGAAGAGGCTGAGAAAAGCCTGACCATGTGTAACTCTAACAAATGTTTCAGGTTTTCTCCCCAATGCTGGCTGTGCCTGGAATGAATGAAGTGGTTTTGTAGCTCACTTCCTTGTTGAGTGTTTACATTCTGCCTCCTAATCCTGCAGGCCTAGGTCTCTGCATCTAGCCTGGTTTTTTGAAACTGTTTTTCTGTCCTTCAAATACAGAGTTACATTGGAATTCTTCCTGCTAACAGGGCTAGGTCTTGGATCCTGAGAACTTCTTTATACCCAGGGTGGGTCAATGATGTTTCTTTCCCTGCATTCTATAGCTTGAGAACTGGTAAGAACATTTAGAGTGCGAGTAACTTCTCAACACCAAGCGAAACCCAGGAAGTTCTTGAACATGTGACCTTTCAGAAGCCCACTGGAGGACACAGGATGATTATAATCTTTACATGAGTGGCTAGGCAGATGGATCTGCTACACTTGAATCTTGAACTCAGCCTCCTCTCCTAGTCCATGTCCTTCTTTACTGCTTGTCCTGCTAGATCTTCAGGAGCTTCCAAGATAGAAATAGATTGATCAAACCCAAAGGGAGTTACTGCCTTTTTTCCTTCTTTTTCTGTCCTTTGCTTTAAATGTTTTGCAGGTCTTTGGGCTTGAATTGGGATCTAGGCTCTGTTCCTGGGCTCCTTTGAGTCAGGCTAGGCGCTCTACCACGAGTCCCTTTCTGCTTTGTCCGTGGTGAAGTGGAGCATCATAGACTTTCCTGCCCTGGCTGGCTTCACCCTGTGATCCTCAGACCTCAGCCTCCTAATGTAGGATGACGATTATGAGCTTTCTGGTGCTCTGCTAGGTTCAGAACTGTAATGACATTGAGAATACAAGTCAACTGCTCATCACAAAGGGATTGGGGAGCATATTAAGCCTTTCAACATTGGACCTTTCAGAACCCTGTAGCACACAAGGTTATAATGCTAGAGTCAGGCTGGGCTTATGGATCTTCTATACTTGAACATTGAGCTCTGACTTTAATTCTGGTGTACACCAGTGTTCATTTTCCAGAAAATGTTCTCATAATTAACAAATAGGAAAAGTACTTTGATTAATCCCACTTTTTTCCCGTTGTGTATCTTGAACTCAAGCCTGGGCACTATCCCTAAACCCTTCAGCTCAAGGTGAACACTCTACCACTTGAGCCACAGCGCTATGTGGGGTCTTTTGGTGGTTCATTGGAGATAAGATTATAACAGGCTTTCCTTGCCTAGGCTGTCTTTTAACTGTGGTCTTGAGATCTCAGCCTCCTGAGAAGCTAGGGTTCTCTATGTGAGCCACAGCAACTGGCTTATTGTTTTTGCCAGTTCTGGGGCTTGAATGTAGGGCCTGGGTACTGTTTTGGAGCTTCTTTTTCTCAAGGCCAGCACTCTACCACCTGAGCCATTCCACAGCTTCTGGCTTTTTGGGAGTATGTGGCACTGAGGATTCAAACCCTGCATTCATGCATGCTGAGCAAGCTCTGTACCTCTAAGCCACATTCCCAGCTTCACGCTTAGTATTTTATCCCTCAACTTGCCTATCTTCAAGAAAAGGCCTCTGAGTATAAAACATCTAAATAAATCCCTATAGGAAGTTGTCCAAAGATGAATAAGGCAAAGCTGATACTTGGGATAGAATCTAAACACGTGATGACTGTAACAAATGCCTCCGTTTAATTATGAATCATGTGGTCTGGGAAGGTGGATCAGTGGTAGAGTCCTTGCCTTGCATGCATGAGGCCCTGCGTTCAATTCCCGAGCACCACATAAGCAGAAAAGGTCGGAAGTGGCATTGGGCCCAAGGGGTAGAGCACTGACCTTGAGCTGCAGAGCTGAGGGACAGTGCGCAGGCCCTGAGTTCAAGCCCCATGATGGAAAAAATCAGCATAATTATGTATCATGTTTCCACACTTAATAAATTATTAATGAAAAATGATTCAATGTCCTAAATTTTGTGTATAATTTTATAATAGATGTTCAAAATGTAAAAAATATTATGTGTTTAATAATATTAAATACATTAAACAATGTCTAAATGAATTAAATAAAAATAAAATAAAAATCAATGACAATAATCATAAAATGTAATAAACATACATATGTAAGTATGTATCATATATTACACATGTATATAAATAATTTTTCATTGCAGGGCCTTACTGCAGGCCCTGAGAACTCTAGCCTGAATATCTTTTCCTCAAGGATAGTGAACTTTGCCTTTACCCATGGTGCAAAAGAGTTAACTGGAATGTGAGATCAGATCCCAGAATGGCAGAAATACTGGCCACATTTCCAAGACAGTGACATTTTTTTAAATGAAAGCAGTTAGCTTTATTCATTTCCATACTGAACATTTTTACAAAAAGCAGTGTAGAATTTTGTACAACTATTCAGACATCTTTCCCTTACCCCCAAAGTGCTTCTCTGAGCACGGCATTGTTTATTTTTGTATTATGTTTATTGCAAAAATGATGTACAGGGGGTTACACTTACATGAGCAAGATAATGAGTACATTTCCTATTAAGCATTGTTGCCTCCTCCTTTGTTTCCCCCCTACTATCTCTTCCCTCCCATCTCCACAACTAACTTCCCCTGCCAAGATCAGTGACTTAATTTTTGCTTAGGCTTGGAATGGGGTTTGAATTCAACTACTGGCAACTCTGCACCTTCCCTCACATTGGTATGGTTTTACCAAGACCCTGAGTTCAAATCCCAGGTTAGGAAATATAACTGGCAGAAATTCCAAACCCGGGAGGCTTATTTTTTTTTATTTAGTTAATTAATTAATTTATTTATTTCTTCTTTTTTTTTTGCCAACACGGGGCTTGAACTCAGATCATGGCAACACTGCCTAAGCTTTGATATCCCTTGGCTGGGCTGCAGCCTCTGGACCCATAGCCAATCTGGGATCCCAGGCCAAGAGGGCTTGCAGGAAGAAAAAAAAAACTGGGACATCACAAAAAATAGTGAATTGCAGAGGGCTGAGGGGTTTATAATTTTTTTTCTTTGCAGGGTGACTATCCTGGTTCTGAATGACACCTGCAAAGTGGACCTGACCTGCCATTGCTGAAGCCTGGCAGGCTATCAGAGCAACCATAGATCCACCTGTCAAAATAGGCCCCAGGTACAGATGCCAGCACTCCCAAACAATGAATCATGGAATAAAAAGCTGATTTTGACAGGTTTTCCTTTTCTGTGAAAGTCCTGGGTGTCAGCTATGAAGTGGAATACATATGCAGACCTATATCCTATGTAATCAATGTTTTCTGTGTCAAAATAGTCAATAAAATAAATGGTCAACACAAGAAAAAAAAAGAATAACTATACTGAGTGTAAAATAGAGTGAACATATGCATATGAATATAAATTGTATACTTAAAATGTACATGAATAGGATTTTTTTAGTGCTGGGGATCCAATTCAGGCTTAAGGAAGAGACTTGAATTTCTTTACTTCAAGGAGGTGAGCTTCCCCTTCCCACACAGTGCAACAGTTACCCAGACAATGAGTTCAAATCCCAATCCTGGCAGAAAAAATTGCATTTTATGCTATGTGATGTCCAATACTTAGTTATTTTATTCTGCCTCCATTTAATGAATGTGATTGTTTAAATGCTTAATGATGCATTAACTAAAATTGATGAGTGTCCTAGGATATAATTGTGTACAATTTGATCCTAGAATCATTCAAGAACTACTTATTCAATCTTGACATTGATCACATTCTATTGATAATTATATGGATAAGAATGAGTTTCTTAGGTTCTCCTGCCATTTGGAGGTGGCAGGACCAGGATTCCAACTGTGGGCTCCAGCTCCCACCACTTCAACCCGAGGATAGGGAACTCACAGGTCTGTGCCAGAACATCAGCAAGACCAATGATTAGGCAGGCACCAGTGTCTCTCAGCAGACCAACAAACTCTGGAGAGGCACCGCTTTGAATCTGTGTGTGTGTCTGTGTGTCTGTGTGTGTTCATGAGAGAGAGAGAGAGAGAGAGAGAGAGAGAGAGAGAGAGAGAGAGAGAGAGAGAGAGAGAGAGAGAGAGAGAGAGAGAGAGAGAGAGAGAGAGAGAGGGGGGGAGGGAGAGAGAGGAGAGAGAGAGATATCATCTTCCTCCTTGTACAGCCTGACTCTGCTCAGGTGAGTGATCATTTAGAAAATTGCAGGTGCTGCATGGACTAGTGTTCTGTCACTGGTCTGGATTTGTGGTGTGTGTGTGTGTGTGTGTGTGTGTGTGTGTGTGTGTGTGTGTGTGTGTGTGTGTGTTTGCATGTGTGTGTGTGTGTGTGTGTGTGTCTCTGTGTGTCTGTGTAGAAGTGGGTTGTAATAAGGAGGTTGGGTCATTTGGTAACTTCTGCCTGCTATATTTGGGGGATGCATGGGTTTTGTGGCTGAGGTCTGGGGGCCTGGATGTGTGAGGCACTTGAAGGGGACTCAGCACTGTTAAATTACAAGATCAAGGGACATGTGTGCCCTGGAGCTGTCTACTCCTTTGGGCCTGATTGGTGGTAGTGGGAGCTTGGGAGGATCTCGGAGTGGGACACGCAGGGGTTGGCTTCCCAGGGGGCCAGAGAGCATTGACAGCACTTAGTAAGGATGTGAGCCCTTCTAGTATGGAGTGCACCAGCATAGGCCTGACTCCAGGTTTTCTCATCATGACGTCTGATGGGTGAGTCCAAACCTATTTTAAATCTTGTGCTGTGATCTTCAGATCTCAGCCTCCTGAGTAGCTAGGATTATACGCATGAGCCTCTGGCACCAGGACTCTGGTTCTTTTTGGTGTATTAGAGTTTAAATTCAAGGCCTTCAGCTTGCCAGTCAGGTCTTCTACCATGCAGACCAAGCCCTTCTGTCTTGGGCATTTCCAAGATAGAGACTCAATACGTGCTCAGGCTGGGCTGGATCATGGCCCTCATATCTGTGACAAGCATGAGCCACCAGTTTGGATGGTAGACATATAGCACCATGCTCAGTCATCGGTTTAGATGATTGCCCCAAACTCTTAGTCTACAGCAGCTGTAGAAATCTGGGTGGGCCTCCACCATTGTACCACAGTCTTCTCCCAGGAGAGTTGTGAGGAAACAAGGGATCAATACAGGGGGATCTATAAAGCAGGTCCAGGCACAGAGGGAGTGGCTGTCAGATAAGGTTCTTGGCAATTCTGTGAGCATATGTCAAGAAGATAACCTGGAAAGGGCTCAGATGGGGCCTGTTATTAGTCGTGTGACATGTATGGGATTATGAAACAAACATGGTTCTCTTTCTTCCTTACCCTATTCCCACAAGGAAGGGGATCCTTCAATGTGTTCAGTTTTGTAGCTGGGGAAAGTGAGGCACGGAGAAGCCAGATGACCAACTCATGACCTCCAGTTGAGAGGAAGCTCAGCCTGACTTCTCTGCCATGGTCCCTAGGAGAATGTGTGGTATTCAGTCCACTTCTTGTGGTGGGAAGTCCACTTCTTGTCAGTCATGGGGCCTGAACTCTGGGCCTGGATGCTGTCCTGGAGCTCCTCAGCTCAAGACTAGTGCTCTACCACTTAAGCCACAGTGCCACTTCCAGTTTTCTTGTGGTTCTTTGGAGATAAGAGTCTCATGGACGTTCCTGCCGGTGCTGGCTATGAACCATATTCATCATATCTCTGCCTCTTGTTTAGTTAGGATTATAATCCTGAGCCACCGGCACCCTGCTTAATTGTAATTTTGACTCTCTCTCTCTCTCTCTCTCTCTCTCTCTCTCTCTCTCTCTCTCTCTCTCTCTCTCTCTCTCTCTCTCTCTCTCTCCCTCTCTCTCTCTCTCTCTCTGTCTCTCTGTCTCTCTGTCTCTCTGTCTCTCTCTCTCTCTCTCTCTCTCTCTCTCTCTCTCTCTCTCTCTCTCTCTCTCTCTCTCTCTCTCTCTCTCTCTCTCTCTCTCAGGAACTCGTTGAATGGCTGCTGGAAGAGGTGACCCGGTGTCCCCATGTGGTTGGAACCCAAGGTGGCCCTCTCATTCTTGAGGTGTGCTGTGGGTTCGGAAATGTCTTGCTCAGCCTGTTGAAACAGCCCCATGAGGTAAACCCCTCTGTGCTCTGCCTAGACCATGACAGTTATTCATTGTCCATTCAGCCTTATTGGACTTAGTATTGTTTTCTATGTTCTTTTCTAGCAACTGGCCAAAATTATGATACATAGTTATGGAATGAAACTGGAATGCTGTCTTACGAAAGTCATTTAGAGCTCTGGGAATGTGGCTTCATGGTACAGGGATTGTCTACCATGCATGAAAACCTGGGTTCAATTCCTCAGTACCACATAAACAGAAAAAGAAACACTGGAAGTGGCGTTGTGCCTCAAGTGGTAGAGTGCTAGCCATGAGAGAAAAAAAAAAAAAAAGCTCAGGAAAAATTCCCTAGCCCTGAGTTTAAGCCCCAGGACTTTAAGACTGGCAAAAAAACCAAAACAAAGAAACCCAAAAAAACAAAAAAACATTGTTAGTAAACGCAAAATAAATAATCCATACTTGGAATATGTAATTGCTCCTTCCATACTAATACCTGACAATACTCCCTAATTCATGTACTTTACCTATATTAGAATACTGTGTAAAAAAAAAGTTTGGTCATTAGGTCACAGCAATTAATGCCAGGAATATGCTTAGATGTCAGGTGAAGATTAATTCTGGAAATTCAAAGATTCCAGGCTTTTGAGTGGTCACTGCTAATCACAATGAGAAGGGTAGGCTGAGATTTTGAAATCTATTTGATCAGTCATGGCACCAAAAAGGCAGAGGCAAATTATCAGTTGGGACAAGAAAAGGAATAATTCCAGATGGAAGGAACAAATGATAGTAACTAACGTACCAGAAACCACTCTAGGGAACCATTTTTGGTTATTGAGGAACTAGTTATCAACTAGGCTTATTCCTCATCGGCTTTAGCATTCTAAATCTCTTAGGCAAGTTCTTAATCTCTGTGAGATAAATGTATCTCCTCCTATCCTGTTCTTTCGTACTTGATCTCTTTTGCTTTCTAAAATTCTCAGTCTTTCCTGATACTAAATATACCTACACAGATGGCAGAGGATGCTAATGTAGGGGTCCCATAGCTTATTAGTCATTAATGTAACAAAATGGATTAGGAGGACTTATTGCTACCTCAATTTTTCTGAACAGCTACAATGTCATCATTTGATTCAAATTTCCATTTTTTGTCTACATAGTCTCATTAAGTGCACAAAATGGAAATAGGAGCTGGCTGCTGGTGGCTCATGCCTGTAATCATAGCTACTCAGGAGGTTGAGACCACAGGATTGCTGTTCAAAGCCAGCCTGCTCAGGAAAGTCCATGAGACTCTTATATTCAATTAACCAGCAGAATCCTAGAAGTGGTACTGTAGCTATAGTGGTAGACGACTCAACTTGAGCTGAAGAGCTGAGCTACAGTGCCCAGGATCAGAGTTCAAGCCCCACTACCAACAAAAAAGTGCAAATATGACTTTAAGTTTCCCCCAAAGGAAGGACAAGGTCAACAGTAATCTTCCAAAGCAGAAAAAATAATGGCAAAATGATTTTGCTGAGTTGTTTAAGTTATGGCTTCTTGGCTGGACATATTCTTTTCTTTTAAAAATTGTCAAATATTAGTTTTATATTAAACTTCATCTTGTATTTCTTGGTTCAAAACAGACGTCTTGGTACAGTTGATGTCACTTACCTTTTTTTGCCAGTCATGGTGCCTGAACACTGGGCCTGGGCACTGTCCTTAAGGTCTTCAGCTCAAGGCTTGTGCCCTACCACTTGAACAACAGCACCACTTCCAGCTTTTTCTGCTTATGTGGTGCTGCGGAATCGAACCCAGGGCCTCATGCATGCATGGCAAGCACTCTACTACTGAGCCACCTACCCAGTCCATCACTTGGCTTTCTCATTATCACAGTTCAAAGCAAACCCATATAGGAGAGTCTGTCAACCCCTTATGCCTAATTAACCACCAAAAAGGCCAGAAGTGGGGTTTTGGCTGAAGCAGAAGAGTACTAACTTTGGGGGCACGTGGGCAGGAAGACATCTATTCAGGGACATAGTCCAGCCTCTGGAATCAAACCCCAGAACCAGCACAAACTGAACAAACAAGCAAACAAAAAAACCCCAGGTATTTCTTTGGGACCCTTCTTAAAGGAGTACTGGTCTGAGAAGAGCCTGCTTTTGTTGATTATACTCACTGGATCCTGCTTTTTTTGGAATACTTACTGCTATAGAGAACTCAGGACCAGATTAAAGGAATGGATAACTGAATCCTGCAACAAGAGAATCATCTCAGAAGTGAAATATCCATCCTTAAAGCACTTTAAAATTTCCATGTCTTTGTTTCTTTGCAGTAGAGCACTTTTAAAACAACGCTATTTCCTTTTGTTTTATGCTGGCCCTCAAATGACACATTATTTCCTTTTGTAATACTCTCAATCAGAACTTTACAGACAAGTTTTATATGAATTAAAAACACACTCTAAAAGTCAGGGACAGAGTTTCCTTCAAGCCATGGATCCTTTTCTTGTACAGTAAAAAGGAAAGCACAAGTTAACTTGAACTTTGTCATACCTCTAGGTGCAATTAGTCTCCTGGGATCAGTCTCCACATCCAGTAATCATTACTTCCAGTAACATCTATGGTGCTGCTTGAGGTATAATGAATGTTTGCTGGCTTCACTGAAATAGAACAAGGATACCTTTGGACATCATGTAGCAGTGTTTCAGAGACAACTTAGTAAAGAAAAAATATGAAATTTAAATTGCTTATAAATTATCCATGAGTACATTGAGTTCAAACTTCATAAGTGCTCTGTAAATTAAGGTGAATTTTAAATGTGAAGAGGGTTCTCAGATCTTTTTTTTTGTGAGTGTATGTGCTCTGCATTATTTTCCAATTGTATAAGAGTTAACAGTAAGAGAAACAATAACAATAATAGGAGAAGGAGAAGTTCTGTGTTTAAGTGTTCAATACAATATAGAAGACTCTACAAATAAGACAACATTGAAACAATAAAGTACAGTATGTAGATTTATAGAAGTGATATAGTGAAAGCATTTCTTCTAAGTGGATCATGAAGTATGAGGCCACTCCTTTGCTAAATCACACTTGCTAACCATGCAAATTTGTAAAAAGTAGAATAGAAGAATGATTCTGGTTCCATGCCAGGCACATATAAGAGAATGGACTTAAATGGAAAAAAGTCCATCTTGAGAGAAAAGGTATTATACTAGCAATGATCCTGGTGGCAAAGATCATATTTCTTTTTATTTCCTTTTCATATATATATATATATATATATATATATATATATATATATATATATATATATATATTTGTTGTTGGTCGTGGCACTTGAACCCTGGGCGCTGTCCCTCTGCTATTCAGCTCCAGGCTAGTGCTCTACCACTTGAGCCACAGTGCTACTTCCAGTTTTCTTGTAGTTAATTGGAGAAAAGAGTCTCCAGGACTTTCCTACCTGTCTGGCTTTGAACCTCAATCCTCAGATCTCACCACCAACCAGCTTAAGATCATATTTCTAACAGTGTACACTCAGCACATGTAATGTGTATGTTCATCTATCTTTATATGAATTCTTGAGTTAAAAATCTGGGCTACAGATTAGACTTCATACTCACAAAAATGTATGTAGTTTAAAAGTTGATACTCCTGGAAAAATAAAACCTAAGGATGTAAAGAAGTCTGGGAAGTTCAGTTTGTATCCAGCCTGGGCAGAAGAGTTTTTGAGACACTATCTATAATTAACCAGGAAAACCTGCATTGGAAGAATGGTTCACATGATGGAATACCAGTTATGAGCAAGATTGTTGAATAAGAATTGACGTGTTTGCATACATACATACAAACATACACATACACACAGAGGCACTTACATGTGCACACACAAATACACAAATGAAACAACTCTCAGAAAATGTATAAAAGTTAGAAAACAATAGAAAATATGTCCTGAGTAAGACTAGAATCAAGAAATAAATTTTAATATTAAAAAGTCCTCAAGTGAACTTTCTTCAAAAAAGTTTGAGACTATTACATAGGTAGGGACCAGAGATAGTAAGAAAGTCAAGTAATCATTATTAATGGGATCGGATGATGGAGGAATGATTCAGAGACCCCTGCAAGTGCATCTGAAAATGTTCATATCCTGTGTCATATGTTAGAACATCTTTGAAAATAGTACATAAACAGTCTGAGTAGTCAATGGATAAGATCGTCGGAGAAGTTCAGAATTGCTAGTGTGTTTCTAGATTAAATAAACCAACAAACTATGGCAGAGTAATGTGATACAAGCTTGGAATTCTAGAACTCATACTAAGACAGGAGATTAGAGAGTAGAATTACATAGCGATACCTTCCCTGGACCAGGTAGTATAATTTTGTCTCAATAAAACAAACCAAATTACAAGAAAGGAATACAAAGTTGGAAGTTTGGGCTAATTTTGTCATTATGTTTTGAGAAGCCAAATTTCCTATTGAAATGCAACTCATATATATAATCCTCGGTTGTGTTTTAATTGTTCTCTTCATTACAGAACATTACTACATGCAAAAGAGCTCATGATTGCCATCCAAAATTTGAAAAAGCGTCATTCTGTTGGATGCCAAAGAAATGATGAAGGTTTACAAAAGTTAAGCCTGGAGAAATAGCAAAGTTTGTCTAATATAGGACTTTGTGGACCTTGCTAAATTAGAATTTAGATTCAAAATAAATGGTTTGGTTTTGTTTGTAATTCCATATTCTATAGGATACTACAAAATTCTTTTTTTTTTTTTTCGGTCGTGGGGCTTGAACTCTGGTCCTGGGCACTGTCCCTCATCTCTTCAGCTCCAGGCGAGCGCTCTACCACTTGAGCTACAGCGCCACTTCCGGTTTTCTGGTGGTTTATTGGAGATAAGTGTCTCAAGGTCTCTCCTGCCTGGGCTGGCTTTGAACCGGGATCCTCAAATCTCAGCCTCCTGAGTAGCTAGGATTACAGGCGTGAGCCACCAGCGCCCTGCTACAAAATTATTTTTAAGTAGAGGTTTTAATTGACCAATTCACAAATGATTCTGGCATTCAATTTGCCTAGATTATTCTTTCAAGAGAGTTACAATTAGAACTTAGTTAATAGATAATCCCAACAGTTCATGTATAAAATGATAATGTGAATAATCTAGACAGAGTTGCCAACAAATGTATGACATTAATTTATAAATTTAGAAAAAGAGCATTTTTGAGGGTTTGGTATAGCATGGTATGAAGAGAATAATTGTGTGACATCTTTTTTTCTATCTATATGTAACACAGGAAGCAATTTCCTTAGTTATGTTCCTCTGTATACAATGAGAAAAATGCTTGGTTTGGGTTCATTTTTATTTTTGTTTTATTGGTTTGTCCTAGGGCTGGAACTCTGGGCCTGGACACTGTCTCTGAGCTCAGGGCATCTGCCCTAACACTTCAACCTCAGTGCCACTAGTGTCTGGCTTTTTCTGAGAAGTTTATTGGAGACAAGATTCTAAGGAACCTTCCAGCCTGGATGGGCTTTGAACCATAATCTTCTGATCTTAGTATCCTGAATATCAATGAAAGTTAAAAAGTATAAATATAAATAATATTTGCAAGTGTTCTGATCTCAAGAATACCACTGGGGGAAAACTGATGCAAGCAAGTTTATTGTGGTGTTCTTTGCAGAACAAGGAGGGAATCACAATACCAGAGGTGTAGTACTTTTTCACAGTAGAAATAAGCTATTCATGAAGTGAATTAAGGGAATTTTAAGGTGCACCTTACAGGTTGGAAACTGTTGGGCTAGGATTACTTTATGGCATAAAGCTTGGGATTGCTTACTCTTGAAGTATTATTACAGATGCTTCATAGTTTTATCATCTACCAGAATGTGGCTATTTTCCTGTTGACTTCTAAATCTGTAACACCCTATTGGAAACTGCATCTATTGAAGAATTACATAACATGAAAACAAGTACTGTTTTGAATCTCTCAGGTATGGAATGTTCAGAATTTGAAAAGGAGTAGTTATTAGTCACAAGAATTTTGAAGAACACATATATTCTGTCCTAACAACTTATTTAACTTTAAAAGTTATGGGTTTCCATAGAATTAAACTGTTTTTTGTTTTATGTGTGTGAAAGTGCTAAATTTATTTGTTTTCAAAATACGCAAGTATATTGTGAAAATATTGTCTAGTTGGATAACATTCAACTTGATGACCTTCTGATAAAGAAGGGGTAATTAAATCAAATTAGATGCCAAATAGTATTGATTTTTAAAATTTTACTATATAGATAATAATATAACTAGACCAGTACAGTAAAATTTTATATTATGCAGCTTATTTTTTAATTTTATTGTCAAAGTGATGTACAGTGCGGTTACAGTAATTGTAAGGTAGTGAATACATAACTTTTCAAGCTTACCCCTTCCTTCATTTTTCTGACAGTTTTCCTTCTCTTCAGTACCTCTCACAAGTTGTAGTGTATATTTCCAACATATTGTCTTGGGAGTATTGCTATTGCATTGGTTTGCCCTTTGTCATTTGTGTCACCATTATGATGTTGCTCTTCCGGTCCTTAATTTAGATAAATGTATACACAATACACAGGGTACCAAAATCAAATACAGCAAGGGATAAACCATAGGGGAAAAATCTAAAGAAACTAGAAATCACATAATATATTAAAAAAAACAACTGCAAATAAAAATCTCTGATTCCATATCTTGGAGTTCATTTTGTTCAGCATCATCTTATATGGTCATATACGCATAACAAAGACATTGGAGATTAATAGTTACATGGACACTAAATCGTGAAAACATGTTAACTGTTTTTTATGGTAAAGGGGGAATTAGGGTTGGTGAAATACCAGTTCTGATAAAGGAATTTCAAAAGAGTTTTAAAATTATGACAGGTGAATTTTAATTGTTGAAACTTTTAAAGAAAATTTAAAATTAAATTTTAAGAAAATTTAAAATTACCTGGGAAATTAGGCTTTCATGAAAAGAAATCCATGGAGACTTTGTGGAGAGGGAGCAATGTGAGTGAATATCGTTCATTTTCACACTAAACAAACAAAACTCAGAAACCTTGCTGTAAGTCCTCTAGGTTTCCTTGAGAATTGTCCTTACCCAGGAAATATACTTTCATGGTTTGAAAAAAGGTTATAGTGCAATTTAATTCAAATTTCTTTTTAAAAATACATAAAAATTTGTGAATTAACCTTTAATTACGAAACAGTAATTCTCTGAAAAAGATAATTTGGGTCAAAATATTTAGGGCGAGAGTGCCCTCCACAATGAAAGAAGGTATTGGGTATACACTCTTCTGTTTGTAATACTTTCCACAATGTTTTTTCACTTGAAGCACTGAAACACAGAAAAAAATCTGATTGGATACTTCAAACCAGTTATTTCACATTTCTAAGTGGCTCACAAAAAAATAATATCCTTGTTAACATGAGATAGTGAAGACTTCTCTTATTACATAAGCCAAACAGTTTTGGGTTCAGAAAAGAATAGAACAAATTGAAAAGGTGAAAAAACAGTGTTCTGGGCTGAGAAGGTGGCTCAATGGTAGAGCACTTGCCTTGCATGAGGCCCTGGGTTTAATTCCTCAGCACCACATAGGCAAAAAGAAAAAAGCCGGAAGTGACGCTGTGGCTCAATTGGTAGAGCGCTAACCTTGGGCTGAAGAGCTGAGGGACAGCACCCAGGCCCAGACTTCTGGCCCCACGACCATACCTCCCCCCCCACAAAAAAAAAAGAAAGAGAAGAAAACAGTGTTCTTAGAAACCCTAGCTAAGCAAATTGTCTTCAGCAGTGGAGGGAGGCCAAAACTTTTTGATATAGATTGTCTTAATATTTTTGCTACCTAAAGTGAATTTACAGAGCCTATTTGGCTCACTATAATGCAGAATAGATTGAATGAAGACATGAAAATAAATTCCACATCAAAATGAGGCAACTTAAAAGAATTTTAATGGAGAAACCATGAAGATGTAGCAGTGGGGGAGGCCTTATAGTCCTTCAGCTTCACTAGACTTGAAGGCAAGGAGCTGTGATTAATTGGAAATCAGACAAGAGCTAAAAGGAGGACATAGAAGTAGGACATGGAATCATTGTCCTTTTGTAACGGACACTTTCTTCCAAGGTATGGGTAATTTAACTCTATTCTCCTCCATACATCTTGTTGAGCAAATGCAAGACGAAGAGAAAATAATAATCTATTGAAATAATTTTGCAAAGAATAACTTCACTGTTCCTGATATGGAATCTAAGGAGAGTCTTAAGAGAGAAGATAAAAGTGGAGTATTCTTCGGTTTCCTCTAATCATCTTGTTCGCAAAATATATCTTTGGGGTTAGAAGTGATTGAATCAAAAATTAGTGGAGTACTTATTTCTGTGGGCACTTTAGACACAAGACTTCCAAGGTAAAAGAAAAAAGAAAAAAAGGATATCAAAATATTTGTGATCACAGTTTCTTGGACTGGGATTTTTGGAGACAAAGTTTTACATTAGAGCTTGTCCTGATTAACATCAATGTTGGGTTTTCACCTTTGCAACCAAATGCAGAGGTGAAGTTTACTGTACTCCCTTGAACAAGTAAACAGCACAATAAAAAAATGACAAATAATGTTTAGTGAATTACTTTCATCAATTACTTTTCCAGAACAAAGATGGAAATATATAACTCAAAATCAATTGACTTAAAAGTATGAAGAAAGAGTAGTGAAGTGAGATATGAAAATATAGAGGATTGTTTTCTCTCCAATGGAGTAATGGGTTCTTGATCTTGTTTCTTCCATTCTGTCTTCACAAGCTATCAAGTGTGGCTCAGGACTGGAGTATCCAGTTCAGACAGAGAACTCACAGAAGAAAGATAATATTTGCAGCAAATATAGGTGATTTATAACCTTAGACAAGCTATTTAAATCTGTTCAAATTCCTCCTCTACCCCAAATTGCCCTCTTTGAATAGTTTTGTTTGCTTTTCCCAAGACTGCCCTTCATTAACTGCTTAAAATTTTGAGAGATCATATTCATACTCTCTAGAGATTGCTGTTTGGTTGTAATTTCTGTGTGTGTTTTCACTGAATTTCCAAAGGTTGTGCAAGTGTGTTACAATTAAATATGTCCATCTGATTGTCCAATGGATTAGATTGTCCTGGATTTGATTCATTCATTCTATCATCCTCAGCCAACCCCTTCTCCAAGATTTATTTCAAACTTACCACTTCCTTTATCACATGTGAACATTGAGTATTCTAGCTGTTCTTGCCCCTTGTCCATTTTTCATTCAATGTCTTTACTATTATTCCTCTCTGGTTTCAACTTCCTGATAGTCTTTCTGTTAAACTGTCCATTAGTTCTTTGAAAAGTTTATATACATTCCATGGAGTTTCAATCCTGCATATACTTGAACTGATGTCAGCTTATATTTCCATAATTCATTCATCTGTAATAATTTGCAAGACTGGAGATGTGAACCACATAGATATGATTTTATTCTCATCTATTTGGAAAATTAATCTTTAGTTAACAAGAAAGTTTAAAATGATTTAGACTGTATTCCTAAGTACCATTTTTATAAATGGTTTTGTAAAATTGTGTGTGATTATTTTATTTTACATGGGATAATATTTTCTACCACCTATAAGTTTTGGAAAAAAGAAAATTAAAATTTAGTATTATCGGGCTGGAAAGGTGGCTCAGTGGTAGAGCGCTTGCCTTGCATGCCTGGGGCCCTGGGTTCGATTCCTCAGCACCACATAAGCAAAAAGAAAAAAGCCGGAAGTGGCGCTGTGGCTCAAGTGGTAGAGCGCTAGCCTTGAGCTGAAGAGCTGAGGGACAGCGCCCAGGCCCAGAGTTCAGGCCCCATGACCGGACCCAAAAAAAAAAATTTAGTATTATCGAAGAATATGATAGAAATAGAAGTCAGATTTTATGTTTGTCACACAACATATAACGCAACTATTTGTGACTTCTTAAAATGTACCTTGTTAAGTGATGAAATTAACTTTATTAGTTTACATTTGGGTTTGAAATATGAGAGGATGATATATTTAACAAATTTTGGAAAGCACCAAATGAACAACACAAATGGTAGGTGGTACTATTTCTACACTTTAATAAATGGTTGTACCTGATTGGCATTAGTGCAGTGTAAATAAATCAACTTTACTGTAACTCTATTGTGACTAAGTATCATCTATTTGTCAAATGGTATTTTCGCGAATATGATTTTTTTTGGTAGGTCATGGGGCTTGAACTCTGGGCTTGGGCACTGTCCCTGTGCTCTTCAGCTCATGGCGAGCACTCTACCGCTTGAGCCACACACCACTTCCGATATTCGAGATAAGAGTCTCACAGACTTTCTTGCCTGGGCTGGTTTTGAACCTTGATCCTAGATTTCAGCCTCCTGAGTATCTAGGATTACATGCATCAGCCACTAGCGCCTGGCTTGTGAATGTGATTTTTCAAAGATTATTTGAAAAGAATACACTTGCAGGAGATTAAATGTTATGAGAATGACATTTTTATACCACAGAACCAAGTTCTACTGACATACCATTGTTTTGAAGCACTAAGGATCTTCTCAATTAATGATATTTTCTGAAGTACATTTGACCTCTAAGTCAAGTTTTCCTGGCTTTGGTAGACCAATTGTATCTTTCCAGGAGCTATTTTTCTATCCTACTTATGCTGGACTGGAATCTTTCATTAATCACTAGGGGAGGGATATTAACAATAATCTTTTGACACTTTGTGATCTTGTTCACAGATATGGGCTGGTCATCTGTAAATTGAAAGTTGGAATTACAGTTCTTTCTCTCAGATTTTGTGATCTCATCCTTCATTTTATGTTGCCTTGCATTTCACTATTGTTTACTGCTAATTCCTGCTTCTCAAGGAATTGGGGCCTGAAATATTATAGGAAATGAGAAATTGGCATGGCTCTTCAATTACTTTCTGTTGGAATGTTGCATGGGTCTAGGTAAGAAGTCTTGACCCTGTTATCTGATGATGTGGGTAACTGGGACCTGGGATCCAAAGACCCATGTGTCTTGCAAAAGAATAATATCTTTTAGACATCATATCAACAAAATTTGGGTATAACCAATAGGAATGCTTCAGAAATGTGGAGAAAAACAGTTTGGAACACGTGAGTTTAAAACCAAACAGAGCAACAGAGTAAAATCCCATATAAATTAGAGGAAAACATTTTTTTTTACCATGTGAATTCAGAAGAACAAGAACACTTAGAAGGTAACACAAGATTATACTGAAGACATTACATTGATAATTTTTATATTCTAGTATGTATTATAAACCTAATTATTTATATTCCAATTCTATTTATTGGAATATATAAGTATCAATGTATTTGTCATATTATCAACTAATTCTAATAAGTTTCACTGTGTGAAATATAAAATCGCCACATATAAATATAAGTTATATAACTATATATAATACAAAAGGGCACATGTTTTGCATTGTTCTGTTGCAGTTAGGGTATCAAAGACAACTCTTAAAGTATTATTGCATTATCTCTACCTCAGTGTTTGGTAGAGATAGACCTAAAGTTTACCATTTGTAGATTTACAGCCTGGAGGCAAGAGGAAACACTGTGATTAAAACATTACCAATGTAAGGCCTAATAAAGTGGGGAAACATATGGACTTCTCCTGCAACTATGAAAATATTTGGTGATAGAAAGTCAGTAGTGTAAGTTTCTGCCTGGTTGGAAGGTAGACAGGCCAGACATTAGGTAATCATGCATATGAACAATTTTTTCAGCTTCTTGGCTTTTGCTACTTTTGGAATGTTAAGTATAATAAACAATTAAATTTTGATAAAATTCCTTCTAGTCCGAACAGTTCTGTCTTAACTGTTCATCTCTCTATGATCACTTGTAACTAAGATTAGTTTGGTTCCAGTAAGACAAACTATGCTGTAAAGATAGGATATTCTGTTGGTCTGTTCCTACATGGAAGAAGGATAAAGGGTCAGGTAGACATTTGTGCCGGTAAGACCTCATTTGGGAAAATGTCAGCTGCAGAAGTTTAGAAGTAGCTCTTAAGCAAGGCTTACTTTGAATCTATTAGCTCCACAAAGCTAACTCAGTTGCATAAATAAGTACTGGAAAAAGCCATTACCTTAGGATCTAGCTATAAGTGCTTCAAAGTATGATCAAATCTAAAATGAAAAAGAATTAAAATTGTCATTCACAAAAAATACAAATGTGAGCAATCGACCGAACAATATAAATTTTTTTCACTATACATATTATTTTAGGGAAATAAGATCAATATTATTGTTAGGGACAATAAGGCTTCCTTGTTACAAAAAGGCACCCAAGGATATAAGCCTGTAAAAAGATTGCATCATTAACTACTTAAATTTAGAAGATACTACATGATTCAGCAGCCCATATACCCAAATTACAACAATACAGAGATTAACATGGTGCTTGCACAAGGATAATATGAAAATTTGTGAAGTATTCCATAGTTTTCATTCTTCAGATGCAAGAAATGAAAAACAGTTATTAAAAAGTTGATTACAAAATTACACGTGTGACAATACATGCAAGTGTTAGAATTAAATGTGAGTTTGATATCAGTGGATTAAACATTCACCTTAGAAAGGCCTTTATATACAATAACCTTTACAAAACTTTTGAAATTAGTTAACATGGTCATTTTATCCTTAAGAAATATACTAGTATAAGTGAAGGGTTAAAAATTAAAAACATCACTTTAACATTGCCATTACTAACTTGCTAACTGCTGATTTTGCTTCTGTAAATATGCTTGTATTCAGACCCCCTTCCCTGGCAGATAAAACTGGGCAGTGACTCCGGGATATTGGCCGGCCCAGATGTCCGGATATCAGCCCACCCCAGAACAAGGACAGCGGTTATAGATAGTACATGTTTTTCAGTTCCAGTTTAGTTCAGCAATCCCTGGGACGGATCTTGACAACGACCACCTGGCCAGACCATAAACTGGGCCAAATGTCAACCAATCATAGGCCTGTAACCATGTAAACCCTCCATTAAACCAACCATGAGCCAATTGTTTTACAAAGAGTGTTACAAAATTTCCCGCGTGGCAAAGTGATTGTTGGCATATATGATGATCTTTAAATGGACCAATCATGGGATGCTTTGTGTTATGCGTTAATCTTGTGATTTTTGCCTTTAAAAAGGCTTGTAACCGCTGCTCGGGGCTCTCTGACTGACCGGGGCAGAGAGTCCGTTTGCGCAAACGTCAAATAAATTCCTCTTGCTTATTGCATCTCCCAGCCTGGAGTCTGAGTTTCTGGGGCGCCCTCCCGTTGACGAAAGTCTCCTAGGAGTCTGGGGTCTTTCATAAGGACCTAGAAAAAAAGGAATCTTAAATTTTCTATATGGAATGTAATTTGAAAGGACTATTTATTAATGGATATATATATATATATATATATTTATATATTATAAAACAATGTTCAATTCAAAGTATATCCAGGAGAGAGTGAAATAGATTATGGATATTATTCAAACACAGAATATAGAATATTTTAAAAAATATTTTTTCAGACAATAAACAAATATCTTTAGTTTCTGTACTACTCCTTTCAACAGATGAGTTCAAATTATTTCTGATTAAAAAATCACAAAATCTGCAGAAATAATTATAGATGTATACAAACAACTAAAATACATTTTTACATCAAAGTCAGGCAATTCATTTGGAAAAATTCCACAGAATTTTTACAGTAAGATATTGCTGTTATTTGGGTTGTGAAAGTATTTTGTATGGACACAAAGAATGGATTGGCATTTTGAAGTTTAAGGAACTTAACTAATAGCTATGCTAAATAATGCTGCAATAAACATATTTGTTCTGGTAGCTTTAGTATGGTCTTGTTTGATGCCCATCAGTAGATGAATGGATTGAGAAAATAGAATTCTATGGAATGGAATTCTATACTTCCATGAGAAAGAATGACATTGTCCCATTTGTTAGGAAATGGAAAGACTTGGAAAAAAAATATTAAGTGAAGTAAGCCAGGCCCAAAAAAACATTGGTCCCATGGTTTCCCTTATTTGCAATAACTAGTACATGTCTGAGACAAGTCAAAATGATCAGATAAGTTGATGTTTGGCGAAATGAACCCTAAGATAAGGATTCAAATGTTTTTCTTCTTTCTTGCGATTGTTTCTAACATATTTATAAGATGATTTCTTTGTTGCTTTTTATGTCCCTCTCCCATGGTATAATCCCTGCTTTCATTGTATTTGATGTTGGTATGATTTGTGAAAGGGAAGGGGAAAAACAAATTGTTTAAATAGGGACACAGATTGACCCATTGCAACAATGAGATGTACAAGACATGTCGAAAAACGAACTTTACAACTTTGGTGGGGGGAGGGGTAGAGAGGGGAGGAGATGGGAAGGGATGGGAAGGGGAAATAAAGGAGGAGGCAACATGTTTGACAAGAAATGTACTCATTCCCTTACCTATGTAATTGTAACTCCTCTGTATGGTATTTTCACAATAAAAAAAAAAAAACTCAACCAAAAAAAAAAAAAAAGAAAAAAAAGGAAAAAAAAAGATACTTAACTGAACCATTATGACTTAAGAGAACAATTTCTTTCGACAGCCTTCCACAACTTCAAAGAGGTAGTGATACATACTTATCCTTTTGGTAATATCAAAGGCAGTTTCTTCAAACTTGTTCTTCAGTCCTGGTTTGATATAACGGTTGAACAGAAGGAGGTCCAGCGTACCTTCGCTATCTCTATACCCAGCAGCACAACGCAAGGGAGTTAAGAGGCCTTTAGTTTGGGCATTGCTATCTGCATAATGATGAAGTAAGAAAGAAGCCACTCTGGTATTATTCCAAGAATAAGCACTGTGCAGGGGTTTCCAACCATTCACATTTATTGCATGAATATCTGCTGCTTGAGGCAACAACTCACGAACAATATCTAACTGTCCACTGTAGGCTTCTAGATGAAGAGGGGTATATTCATCGTCATCTCTAGTATTCACATGAGTGGCCTTTATGGAAAGTAGTCTCCACACTCTACTAAGCCGATTATTTTCAGCAGCCCAAAGAAGAAATTTGCTTGGATCCGACTCCATTTTTTTTTTCTTGCAATTGATACCATTCATCACTTTTTCATTTTGTTCCTCATCTTCATCAGAATTGCTTAACTAGAGACTTTCAGTGCCAGTGGGAATAAGGTGTCTATGTATTTCCCCAATAGTTTACATTGGTTGAACTGGTGAGAAAAACACAGTGAATTTTCTGCATGTTTTTTTTCATTATTTATTTAATCTTTTTTCATTTTTATTATTCTAAATCATTCTAACTGGAAAGTAGGGAATTGATGGAGAACAGGGAGGTATAAATTGATTATGAACTTGGAATTTTCATGTTACAGTTATCTATTTTCTAACAAAGATAAAGCGAGATATTATTAGAGTGTACACAATAATTCTGGGAAATTTTCCTAGAATTAGTAGAGTAAGTGCTGGTGTTTTAGTCATAAAAGAGAATGAGGTAATTTGATATAGTGGGAGATGGGCATCAGGCTAACACTTACCATGTGTGCAATGTTGTACTAGTAATTCCAACTCTGAAAACTTCAATATCATCTGATAATTAAAAATGGAAGTAGTTCCACTTTATGGGATTATTGTGAGGATTAAATTAGATACCATAGGTAAAGTACTTGGAAAAACAATCAATCAGCATTTGATACATTCTACCTGTTATTTTATCATGTGATGAATTCTAACATTATTGTGATTTTTATATTTTGTACCATTATGATGTGCAGTTTGGTGTATTGATATTGTGTTGGTCAGTTTCCTATCATTATAAGGAGAAGACCTGCAAAGAAAGTTTCTGAGAAGGAAACTGTTATATTGACTCATGGTTTGAGAGAATGCAGTTTAAGATCAGATGTCTCCTTTGTTTTTAATTATATTTTTATTAACTTAAATAGTTGCACAAAGGAATTTCCATTCAACAGATTAGTTTATAAGTACAGTGGATCTTTACTTAACTTTCCCAGACCCTTCCAAACCTCATCCCACTTTAATTTTTTCTAGTTTCCTACTGTCTGCATTGTACATTATGCCTTCACTCTCTTCCTCCATAACTCTCTTTATTCCTTCCCTTTGACTTCCCCTCACATATTCCAAGTGATAGTTTCTTGTTGTTCATTTTGTTGGATTAAAAGTTCAATTTTATAAGAAATTACACCTTTAAATACTCCTCTGCAAATATCATGTTTTGGTTAATACTGTTGTGTAAACTTGTATAAAGTTCTAACTTCCAAATATGCAACAGACCATGGGTCCTTTGTGTGTCTTGCTCTGACTTCCTTTACTTAACATATTATTAGATCTATCCATTTCTTTGCAAATAATGTAACGATCTTCATAAGGGATGAGGGCAATCCAATTGTGTATATATGCCACACTTTCTCCAACCATCCCTTCTCCAATGGGCATCTGGACTGTTTTCATAACTTGGCTAGGGTGAATAATGCTGCAGTGAACATGGTTGTGAAAGTGATTTTACTGTAACCTTTTGGAAGAATTCATGACTATCTTTCTGGGAGCAATCTTCTGGTCAATTTTTCAGAATAAGCACATGCCTTCCTTCATCTCCATCACAACATTTTTCAAGTCCTCAAAAACACATTACCCGCTACAGGTCTCAATAAGCTAAACTCACACCGTGCCCTCATTCTTTCAATATATTTTTTCATGATTCTACATATAAGTTATTGAGAACCTTCTATGTACTTTCTTAATGTGAGAAGGAGGGATATGACAATAGAGTAAAAGTAAGAAAAATGCAATTTAATTAGCTATTATCATATTTAAAATCATTTTCAGCTCTAACTCATAGCCTCACTTACTATTATTTTAATCTTTATTGGATTACTTCATCTATCCTAAATTATTACAGGTGAGTTAAATACAAAAGCAAAAAGTGTGGTTTAATTTTGAAACTCATATGTGAGGATGCACAATATGGGCAAATAGATGGATTGGAATTAATAGCCATCATCTATATTTTTAAAGTAAAGATGGTTTTCCCAAACTGATTATCTCAATTCATATTACATTCAAAAAGAAACATGTGACAATTCCTTTGTTTTGTTCCTTAATAACTTTGATTTCCATTTTATTTTACAATGAAGAATCATTTTTCATATATCTACTGTAGATTCAAAAATATGTTAAAATATTTCTATGTGTATGCATTGATATATACATACACACATATATTACACAGGTTATAATGATAATTTATAACTTCTGTAACTGTAAAATTTACTAAATTATTAAAAAACATCAACAGCTTATGCCTATAATCCTGGTTACTTGGTAGGCTTAGATCTGATGACCATGGGTTGAAGCCATCTTGGACAAGAAAGCCAATGAGCTTTTTATCTCCAAACAACCAACAGGAAATCAGAATTGGAACTGTGACTCAAAGTAGTAGAGTGGTAGCCTTGAGAGAAAATGCTCAGGGACATCACCCAGACTCTTATTCAAGAACTACAATCTACCCCCAAAAATCTAATTTACACATGTGTAAGTAGAATATTTCCATCACCCAAATGCACATCCATACTCATTTGCAAGTTAACTCTGTTATGTCTGGAGTACCACATATTTGGGAGCTGACATTAAAGCTCAAAAAGTCATCTTGACCTCTGTGGTTGCTTGAAGGCATGTACAAGGAACTGGCTTACTTGAAAAACACCAGGTGCCAGGGATTGTTTTGCTTCCTGCCACTTTGAGGCACCACCTGGTCCCCCCAGTTGGTCGGGCCCTGCACTTGCTTCAGTTGCTCCAGAAGCTGGGTCTGCCTCTGCAGGTGCTGCTGCAGGGCCTCCTTCTAAGAGCTCAGCCACTTATTGGAGACTATGTGCTGCTCACAGGTGGCTCTGAGCTCCTGCAGCTGGGCCAGGGACTGCTTCTGCTGCTCCAGCGGCTCCCAAGACACTTAGCTCTCTCTCTCTCTCAGCTACCTCTTTCCATTCCTTTATCTTCTCCTCTGAGCAGTCCAGCTGTTCCCACAGATGTCTCTTCACCTGCTGCTTTGAGACCAGGATGCTGGGTCTTGGTCATCTCCTGCCAATGCTTGGCCTTCTCCTCCAGTCTCGGCAATTGCTCCTGCTGCTCCGCATTCTGGAAATGGAGTTTCTGGTTTTCCTGGATCTGGATGTGAAGTTGTTCCTCCAGGTTTTTCAACTCCATTTGTGTCTGGTAGGACTGGGTCTGCTTCTGCAGTTCCGTCTGTGATGGTCCCACGGGGGACCGTGGCTCTGCAACCTTCCTTCTCAGTTCCTCTAGCTCATTCTCTAGGTCCAGAACCTGCCTTGCCCCTCATTCCTTCTCCTCTGTTCGTTGGTTCACCTGCTCAGTCAGCCACCGGGACTCATCCTTCCACACTCAATGCTCAAATCCTCTGTGTAGGTGTCTCTTTCCAGATTCGCTGTGGTCACCTGACAAAACAGGTTGTCCAGTCGTCTCTTCAGTACCTCACGCCCCACCAGCACTTATTAGAACTTACAGATTCTCTTCTTCATGTTGCTCCTCTTTGTCCAGAGCGCTTCCAGCTTCTCCTGCAAGTCTGTGTTCACTTCCTCCAGGTCCTCGAAACTTCTGGTCTTTTCTTTGAGCTGAAGGGTAACATCATACAGCTGTTCACAGAACATTTCAGTCTCTTTCTGCGCAGCAGTGACCGCAGAAGCCACCATCTCCAGCTCTGACACGTGCCTGTGGCCTGTAGGCAGCTGCTGAGAGGTTCATGCTCCATTTCTCTGTCATTGGCCTCCTGTCGCACGTAGGCTGGTGCAGACTGTATGTCACTTTCTGCCAAAGCCGACCACTGTATGGGTGGCTTGTGGATCTCTAGCTCTGTTTTTGGTGCTTCATGCACCTGGGCTATCTTCTCCCTGTCTTTCTCCAATGGATCCTGCAAGTCTGTCTTTTCCTGCTTCAGTGGTTGGATCTTGGCACAGAGCATCTGGATTGTTATTTACTGTAGTCCGGGGTGGGTACCACGTGTCACTAGCACCTCTGCAGATCCTTGGTGGTATGGGGACCCTTGACACTCTGTACCCTGGTGGCTATGACTGTGTCCAAAGGCAGGGGAGGCCCGTGGTCAGCATCACATTTGGCCAGACCCTCCGTTGAATCACGCTCCCCAGTGGTGTTTGTCTTAGAGATCCCTCCCTTTTTCATGTTCTTTGTTTTCTTAAATGTCGCAGGTCTTTTGGGAGGATTCTTCTGATGGTTTTCTGGCAGTAGATTCTTGCCTGCAGCTCTCTCAAGGAGTCATGCTGTTTCAGTCATCTGAGCACTGGGATGGGAAAGATGGGCTGGCCATGTTCCCAAGCTCTGGGAAATCCTCTGTTCTCCCCCTCACTGACTAGGACATCAATTCCCCTATTCTACTGCAAAGTCTCCTCAGACTCTTGCTCACCACTCATCCACCTCTAACTTCCTCAACTGCTGGTAGTGGTGTAAACCAACAGAGCAAATCCCGGTGCTACCAGGCAGCATAGAATGTGGGTGTGTCCAACATTCTTGTATCCCATTGGTCAGAAAGAACCAGAAAGAATGGAGGTGTGGCCAGAATACTGTGATGCAGGCAGCATGGGTGCAGGCAAATGACAGCAGCTCCCCCAGCCGCTTTCCCAGGTAATTCTGTCCAATTCAGTTGGGGACAAGAGGGTGACCTGCTTTAGCCAGATGGCTGCACAGATTGTTGTGTATTTCTGTTTGTTGTCAGTCCCGGACCTTAAACTCAGGATCTGGCTAGCTTAAGGCTAGCCCTCTACCACTGGAGCCACACTGCTCTACTTCTGACTTTGTTGGCACTGAAGTTGGACAGGGGTCTTAATACTTTCATGCCTAGAGTGTCTTTGATCATGATCCTCTTTCACAGCCTTGGAAGTATCATGGAAGACTGCTGAGAACCACTGGTGCCTGCCTAATCATTGATCTTGCTGATATTCTGGCACAGACCCGTGAGTTCTCTATCCTCAGGTTGAAGTGGTGGGAGCTGTAGCCTGCAGTTCGAATTCTTGGCCTGCCACCTCCAAATGGCAGGAGATCCTAAGAAACTCCTTCCTATCCATATGAAATCTTATCCATATGAATACCAATGGAATGTGATGTATGTCGTGATTGAAGTGGAAGTTCTTGAATGATTCTAGGATAAAATTATACACAATTTTATTATAGGACACAATGATTTTATTCAATACTTTTTGAAGCATTTAAATAATCACATTCATTAAATGGAGGCATAATGAAATACCTAAAATTGGCGTCACATAGTATAGAGATGCCATTTTTTTTCTGCCAGGACTGGGATTAGATCTCATGATCTGGGTAACTCTGTTGCATTGTGTGGGAAGCTCACCCCCTTGAAATCAAGAAATTCAAGTCTTTTCTTTAGGCTTGATATCGATCCTCAGCACTAGAAAACATCCTATTCATGTACATTTTAAATATATGATTTATATTTACATCCATAGGTTGAATCCATATCACATTCAGTGAAGTTATTCATTTTATTTTTGTTTTATCCATGTATTGACCGTTTATTTTATGGCACATAGAACATTGATTACATAAGATATAGGTCTGCATGTGTGTTCCATTTTATACCTGACACCCAGGACTTTCACAGAAAAGGAAAAAAATGTGTCAGCTTCTTACTCCATGATTCATTGTTTGGGAGTGCTGGCATCTGAACTCATGGCCTGCAGAGACAAATTCATGAATGGGTGAGTATCAGCATGCCATCCTGGGGCAGTTCTCAGGACCTGAGATAGAGCCCCAAGGGTTGACAAAACAAGAAGAGATTGAAACGCAGATGGTAGCACGCTAATATATGTATATATATTTATAGAGTGCCAGAGATGTCTATCCATTATTTAGTTTTATAGACTATATTCCTACAAATTCTGGGGTATTTATTATGCCTCCATGTCATTAATGTTATCATTTTCATCCTTAATAAATCTTTAATTAAATCAGTGTCCTGAAATTATTGTGTCCCTGTAAGATATAGTATTCTTTTAATGTCTCATAAGATATTAAATAAAACCAATCAGCCTACTGAAATCATGATGCCTAATTTTATAAAAGTATCATTCATGAGTAACTCATTGAACTCTGACATTGATAACATTCCATCATTATTCCTATGGATGGGAACTAGTCTCTTTGGATCTCTCTCCTTCTAGAAGTGGAATGTCTGAGATTCGAAATCTAGGCCTCTGTTGCCATGTAGGGCTATGGCTTCCCCAATAGCCCGCAATTAAAAAAAATATTTAGCTCCCTAGTTTGCCATTCATGCGATTTTTTTCTGCCAGACCTGGGATTTGAACTCAAAGTCTGAGTAATTATGCAGCATTGTGGGGAAGGGGACTCTGACCATGCTTGAAGACAAGAAACTCAGGCCTGTTCCCTAGGTCTGAATTCAAGCCTCAGTCCTGGAAACATACTCCTTATATATATTTTAAAGATAGGATTTATACTTCCATACAGATATTCAGTCCATATCGTGATTGGTGAGGTTATTCATTTTATTTCTTGTTTTATTCATTTATTTACCATTTACTTTATTGACTCTGTTGACACGTCTACCATTTATTACATTGTTTACATCATATCACACAGCATCCAGATTTGTAGATATGTTCTCTCTCCATCATGCCTGACACCCAGGAATTTCCCAGAAAAGGAATACATGTGTCACACTTGGTTTCTTACACCAAGATTAAATTTTTGGCAGTGCTGGGATCTGAACTCAGGGCCTAGCAGGAACAATTCATGCATGGATAAGTCTGAGCACAGCAGCCTCTAGCCAATGAAGCTGTCAGGAGGTTCCCAGGTGCTGAGATCCAGTCCCAGGTTTGGCCAAAATAGTGATACATGGATAGGCAGATGGTGGTATACAAATAAATATATATTGGTAAAGAGTGCTAGAGCCATCTATCTATAATTGAATGACACCTACTACATTCCTATCAACTCTTAGGCATTTATTATACCGCCATTGAAGGAATATTATTCTTTTCATGCATATACTATTCATTATAATCAATCAGCACCCTAGATTTATTGCATCCAATTTCAGACTAGATCAATGCACAAACTGCTCTTTCAATTGGTATTCATATGCATAGGGATGAGTGATCTGCTGCCAATGGTAGGTGTCAGGACCGGGATTTGAAACCCGGGCTTATGTTGACAGGTTGGCTAATGGTTCCCTGATAGCCCACCAACCTTCAGCAATGGCAAGTCATGTCCATTTTGCGCCTTGTCATTCAGACCCACGGTGCAAAGAAAAAAACGTAAAACCCCCAGCCCTCTGAAGCTCGCCACTTTTTGTGGTATCCTACTTTTTTTTTCTTCCTGCAAGCCCTCAGGGCCTAGGATTGCAGGATCGGCTATGTGTCCTGAGGCTGCACCCAGCCTAGGGTGATGGAAGCTGAATCAGAGTTGCCACGACCTGAATTCAAGCCCCGTGGTTGGAAAAATAAAGAATAAATAAAAAATTAACTAATTATTTAACTAATTTAAAAAGAAATAAAACTCTCTGGTTTGGAATTTCTGCCAGTTTTCTTCACTAGCTTGGGAAGGGTCTTGGTATATTTGTAGCCATGTGAGGGAAGGTGCAGAGTTGCCACTACTTGAGTTCAAACCCCGTGTCAAGCCCAAAATAAAAAAAAAAGTCACTGAGTTTGGCAGGGGGAGTAGTTGTGGAGATGGGAGTGAAGGGATGATAGTGGGAAAACAAAGGAGGAGGCAACAATACTCAATAGGAAATGTACTCATTACCTTGCTCATCTAACTGTGATCCCTCTGAACAACATTTTTACAATTAAAAACGCACAAAAAGAAACAATGTAGTGCTCAGAGAAGAACTTTGAGGTAAGGGAAGGAAGTCTGTATAGCTGTACAAAATTCTACACTGCCTTTTCTTAATGTTCTGTATGGAACTGAATGAACATAACTGCATTCATTAAAAAAAATTAAGGCACTCTCTTGGATATGGGGCTAGTATTTCTGCCATTGCGGTGATTTGATTTCATCGTCCAAGTAACTCATTTGCACCATGGGTGAAGTCGAAGCTCACTCTCCTTGAGGAAAAGAAATTCAGGCTAGTGTTCCCAGGGCCCAAATGAAGCCCCTACAATGGAAAAAACAATTCTATACATGTGTAATAGATTATATATACTTACATATGTATGTTTATTACATATTGTTTTTATTATTGATTTTGTATTTTCTTTTTTATTTGATTCATTTATTATATTTAGTATTATTATACACATAATATTTAGTGCATGTTTTACATCTATTATAAAATTATTCACAATAATTTAGGACATTGTCTCATTTTCATTAATACTTAATTAACTGTTGAAACATGATACTGTGATATACATATCACAGTCTTCACATGTTTAGAGTTTCTCCCACAGATGAGCTTTTTCTTCTTTATCTTTGGACACCTTCCTATGGGGATTTCTTTAGATGATTTTTAATCAGAGGCCTTTTCTTGAGGTTAGGCAAGTTGAGGGATAAAATTGTAAGTGTGGGGCTAGAAATGTGACTTAGTGGTAAGGAGCTCTCTCAGCATGCATGAATGCCATGGTTTGAATCCTCAGTGCCAAAAACTCAGAAAAACCCAGAAGCTGTGGAGTGGCTCGAGTGGTAGAGCTCTAGTCTTGAGAAAAAGAAGCTCAGAGACAGTACCCAGGCCCTAAGATCAAGCCCCAGGACTTTCTTTCAAAAACAATAGGCTAGATGGTGATGGCTCACACCTTGAAACCTAGCTTCTCAGGAGAGTGAGAGCTGAAGACCACAGTTCAAAGACAGGCTTATCAAGGAAAGCCTGTTAGACTCTTTTCTCCAATGAACCACCAAAAGACCCCACGTGGCACTGTGGCTCAAGTAGTACTATTTGCCTTGAGCTGAAGGGCTCAGGGACAGTGCCAGGCTTCAGTTTGAGACATACACCTGGAAAAAATTGAGGGTTAATCAAAATAATTTTCCTATTTGCTAATTATGAGAATATTCTCTGGAAAATGAATGCTGATGTACACCAGAATTGTGGTCAGAGCTCAAGGTTCAAGTTTAGCAGATCTATATGCCCAGCCTCTCAGACTCTAGCATTTAAACCTTGTGTGCAACAAGGTTCTGAAAGGTCCAATGTTGAAAGGGTTAATATGCTCCCCAAGCCCTTTGTGATAAGTAGTTGACTAGTATTGACAGTGTCATTACAGTTCTGAACCTAGCAGAGCACCAGTAGCTCACACCCATCAACCTAGCTTAGGAGTCTGCGGTCTCAGGATTACAGCGTGAAGCCATCTAGAGTAGGAAATTCTGACACTCTGACTTCCACTTCTGAAAGGTTAGATGTTCAAGATATTCCTGGGCTTTCCTTGGTGATGAGAAGTTACTTGCACTCTAAATATTCTTAGAGTTCTTGAGCTATAGAAGCAGGAAAGGAACAATATTGACCCATCCTGGGTTCAAACGCAGTTCTAAGGATCCAAGCCCTAGCCCTGTTAGTACTGTATTTAAAGGACAGAAAACAATTGTAAAAACCAGGCTATTTGAAGAGACCCAGACCTGCAGGATTAGGAGGCAGAATGTACACACTCATCAGGGAAATAAACTGCAAAACCACTTCATTAATTCCAGGCACAGCCAGCAATGGTGGGGGAGGGGGGGCTGAGGAGAGGGGAAAATTGAAACTTGAAACATTTGTTAGAGTTACACCAGGGTCAGGCTTTTCTCAGCCTCTTCAAATAATGACAAATTAACCTTCCTACCTCAGGTGAAGGGAGCCTCAAGCTATCTTTAGGTTACCAATAGAGAGCCAGTTTAGTGTGTGTATGTGTGGGGGAGGAACAGAGTTGAAAACCCTGATCTCTGGTCTTAAGGAGTGGGTTTTTCACTCACTCTCCATCTGTCAGATTTGAAGGCCTTTCTTCTACCTCGGTGAGTCCATTCTCCTCCCTTCATTCTGCACATCATTAATGCCAATCCCCGGTCCAATGAGAGGCAGGGCTGTTTCTCTTCTGCCTCCAAGCACCTTAGTTAGAACATGGCTCTGCCCTCTTGGCTCTGGGGCCCTCAGCTGCCTGAGAAGTGGGACATAGACAGTCTTAGTGCTCTGTGTTTTTGTGAAGGCAATGCTCGTATCCTGGCACACTGCAGAAGGCCTGATGACTGCTAATTGTTCCCTTGTTCCCTCCTGACATCCAAGACCAGTTTCATCTATCATCTTTGTATCTGTCTGCCTATCTATCTACCTATCTATCTATCTATCTATCTATCTATATATCTATCTATCTATCTATCTATCTATCTATCTATCTATCTATCTATCTATCTATCTATCTATCTGTCTGTCTGTCTGTCTGTCTGTCTGTCTGTCTGTCTGTCTGTCTGTCTGTCTGTCTATCTATCTATCTATCTATCTATCTATCTATCTATCTATCTATCTATCTATCTATCTACCTACCTACCTACCTACCTATCTACCTACCTACCTACCTGCCTACCTACCTATCTCTTTGCCAGTTCTTTGGTTGAACTCAAGGCCTGGGTACTGTTTCTAGCACTCTAACACTTGAGACATAGCATAGCATACTACTGAGGAATCAAACCTAGGGCTTCTTGCATGCTAGGCAAACACTCTCTCACTAATCCATATTCCCAGCCCCCTCATCTTTTTTTTAATGGTAGTTTTCACATAAGTATAATTCCATTTTAAGTCCCCAAGTTAATTTTTCTGAATACCTGTTATAACTACGAATCTTGATCTCCTCTTCACCTGCCTGATTTGTGATTGTAGGTAAGGCACTGATGCAACACTTGGCCTTCTCTCTTTGAACTTTTTTTGTGGTCATCCCAGAGCCTAAACTCTGGGCCCTTTGTCTTCCTTTGTTGTTTTACTCAAGGCTGAGGCTCTACCACTGCCATAGCTCCACTTCCAGCAATCTGGTGGATAATTGGACATAAGTGACTCCCAGGCTTTCCCGCTTGGCATGTATTTCCTGCTCGGCTTTCTCTCTCAAAGCTGGAGTTCTACCATCTGGGCCACTGCTCCACTATTGGTATTCTGGTGGTTTATTGGCGAAAAGAGGCTCACAGACTTCCTGTTCAGGCTGGCTTTGGGCAGCAACCACCTGACGAGGATTCAAGAGGCTTTCCTCAGGCATTCGCCTAGGAATCACTCCACACAAACATTTGGTCTAAATCTTGAGAGGTACTAGAGAAATACAGAAACAGGAAGATGCTTCTAGTGAGTTCTAGAACTTAAGGTTGTACACAAAACACTCATAATTATTAGGTCATTTTGTAGGCAAAAGTAGCTATGCAGACTGTGTGAGGATTGCTCCAGCTTTCGATTCACTCATCCTGAGACAGTAAATTCACTGCAGCTCAATGTTAAGTGACAGTACAGGCATGTCCTGTGGACATTTGCTCCCAAATCCTGGGACACTCATTTCTCACTTTTTGCTGCAAACCTGTTACCAGTGGAGAAGATGAGGAGAGAAAATCGTTCTCAGAGAAAGCAGCTATAAAGAACATTGGGTAGTTAACTTATAAATTCAAAGCATTGGAGTGAACCAGTTAAGAAGTCAGATTGTCCAGAGTGAAAAATGAAGAAGGAAAGAAAGGGAGGTGCCAGTGCCTGCTGACTGTAATCCCAGCTCCTGAGGAGGCTGAGATGTAGAGAACCTTAGTTTTAATCCAGCCAGCATTGGAAAGTCCATGACACTGTTATTTCTAAAAGATCGCAGAAAAGCCCAGATCTGGGGCTGTGACTGAAGTTTAATGCAATACCGTTGAGCAAAAGCAGCTCTGGGACAATACCTAGGCTCATAATCCAACCCCAGGACCTGCCCCACTAAAAGGACCTGTACCTCCATATCTTTGTGTATGTATGGATGTTTTCCTTTAGGTGAAGGTCCAGAGTAGTTATGATGAATTGCACCAAACTAGGAAATTTTTTTAATACAATGATTTCATAGCATAGAGAGTGCTTTCAAAACAGTGCATGTTCAGGGGCTCCCCTCACTGTTCCCAGTGTAGCCTGAGGGTTTCTCCCCACCCCGTGCTGCAGGAAGAAGTCTCACCCATTGTCTGAACAGGCAAAAAAGGCCTCACTCCTGTACAGCTCTGTAGCAAACAACTCCATCCGGGCCAATTACTGAGGAAGAGTGTGTGTGGGCTCTGAAGGCCAGGAGAAAAAGGTCTCTTTGTACTCCAAGCTATCTCTCTCCCCAGTTCTCTGTTTTGAGAGGATGCCATCATTTGTGCTACCTCCCTTGGCAGGCCAAGTTCCCTGCATTTATCCTGTTTTTGTGCGACTATATTCCGGTGTTCAGATACAGTATTCAATATAATTCAGGCGTCCTTCTGGCAGAAAACTAGGGCATTGAACCTAATGAAATGTTTCATTGCTGGTGATGATGGGCCTGTGATGCCTCTCCTAGGTTTCCGGAAGCTTGGGAAATCCAAGCACATGTCTGATATCACAAAGCTTCCTGTCATCTAGGGCTGGTGAAGCTCATCAGGGTTTGAAACCTTTGACCTCTCCTAGTTGGGCCCTAGGTGGCTAGGTTTTGGGGTTGAACACAGGGCCTGGGGGCTTAAATGTGCTCAGTGCAGAAGCCCAGTGCTTTACCATTCTGTGTCACAGCTTCACTTCTGGTGTGTGTGTGTGTGTGTGTGTGTGTGTGTGTGTGTGTGTGTGTGTGTGTGTGTGTGTGTGTGTGTGTGTTTGTCCCTCTGTGTGTGTGTGTCCCTGTGTGTGTGTCTGTGTGTGTGTCTGTGTGTGTGTGTGTCCCTGCGTGTGAGTGCATACACCAGTCCAGGAGATTGAACTCAGAATTTTACCTAGTTTTTCTTGTACAAGTATAGCCCTCTCCAACTTGACCCACAGAGCCACTTCAGGCTATTTTCTAGCGAGGTGGTCCTGAGAAATCAATCCTGGGGTTTCATATATGCAAAGCGCTCTATCCATAAGGCACATTCCCAGCCCTCTACTTCAGGTTTGTTAATTTGTATCTGTCTTTTTGTTGTTGTTGTTGGTTGTAGGAGTTGAAATCTGGGCCTTGGTGTTTTCCCTGAGCTCTTCAGCTCAAGTCTGGTGCTCTAACACTTGAGCCTCAGAGCCACTTTAAGTTTTCTGGTGATCGATTGGAGTTAAGTGTCTCAAGGCTTTCCTACTCAGGCTAGCTTTGAACCATGCTCCTCAGATCTCATCCTCCTGAGTACCTAGGATGACAGACATGAGCCAAAAATACCAAGGTTCCACTTCAGGTTTCCTAGTGGTCAATTGGAAATAATAGTTTAATGGGAGCTTTTGTGTTTGGGATAGTTTGAAACCTAGGTCCTCAGATCTCAGCTTCCTGAGAAGGCAGGATGACAGATATCAGCTATAGACCCCTAGGTCATGGCACTCTTCTGCAAGTGGGTCCGTGGCTCCACGTGGTGGAATGCTATCCATGTGCCCAAGAAGTAAGAGTGAGTGACTAGGCCCTGACTGACACAAAGCAGAACAAAACAATTGTCTGCAGGAGACAACTCATTGGTCTTCAGAAATACATAATTTTGTCCCTGCCATGGAGACGTATCTGAGCCTCAAAGTTCTTGTCTGTATAATCATCTCAGTGTGTAGCTCTTACAAGGACCCAATGAAAGAATACATTGTGAGAAGGACACAGCACATCGCACTCTTCGCATGACTCAGCACACAGCATCCTGTGAAAGACTCAGCATATAGCTCCTTGTGCAAGACTCAGCAGAGAGCACCCTATGAAGGACTCAGCACATAGCTCTATTCCACATGCTGTCATTATAATTAGATTGCCTTCATCAGTATTACCATTCTTTGAGGAACATTTCACAAACCACACAAATTCACATCTATGGTTTAGTGGGGTGTTTTTATTTGGGGGGCTTACCCATGGCGCTTGAACTGAAAGCATGGGGATACTGTTCTATTAACATTTGCTCAAGGCTAGAGTTCTACCACTTGGAGCCATATTTCGAAGAGTATCACAGACTTCCTGCCAGGACTTGGTTTTAAAGCCCCAGCAGCTAGGTTGATGGGGGGTAAGCCAGCAGCATCTGGTTCCGTGCAGCCGGGTTGTTGCAGTTTACATCTGGTTAAGTCAGGTTAGGTGGCAGCTGTTAGCACTAGACTCCTAATTTGCTCTGTTATGAGGTATTTGAAGTCCTGTCCTTCGATCATTGCAGTTAAAACATTCTATCTTTTTTGGCAGCAGTCCTGGGGCTTGAGTAAGGGCTTAGACACTGTCCCTAAGCGTTTGTGCTCCAGGCTAGCACTCAATTGATTGAAAGCTAGCAGACCTTCTGGATTTTATGTTTATGTGGCACGGAGTAATTCAACCCAGGGCTTCGTGCTTACTAGGCGAGCACTCAACCACTGAGCACCAGGAGTGAACGAGGTATAAATAAATAGAGATGTCTGTATATAAATATTATATACACCAAAAGAGAGATGTCTGTATATTATCAAATTATAGATGATATTACAAGCAATTATTAGGTATTCAATTATGTCTCCATTTAATGATGTGTCCCAGTTGAACAATTAATAAAGCATTAATGAATAATTACTCAATATCCTGTTGTTGTTTATCATATATATACATACATACATATTATTACATATTTTATAGAATGAGACAGATGTTTGTATATAATTAAATTATATATACATCATGTGTTACTACCAATTATTAGGTATTTTATTATGTCTCCATGCAATTTTTATTCTGTTATTGCTTAGTAAAATATTAAACTTAATCCTCATCCTATAATTATTGCATCTAATTTTATCCTAGAATGATTACCTAATTCAATCTGTTTATCATTAATTTTTGTGACAATTATTCCACATATGACATTTATTACCTTTATGACATCCTATTACATACCATATAGATTCACATACGAATTATACATCCTACCTATCACCGATTATTTTCAAAGAAAAGAAAACATGTGTCACACTCGGCTTCTCACTCCACAATTACATTTTTGGCATTCTGGGATCTAAACTCAGGGCCAAGAACGCTCAATTCTTGAATGGGTGACTGCCAGCACAGCAGCCTCTAGCCAATTCAGCTGCCAGGCAGTTGCCAGACCCTGAGATCGAGTCCTGTATGTTGACCCCATATTGCGCTTAGAATAGTTATTCATTTTATTTTTTGTTTCATTCATTTATTAACCATTTATTTTATTGACCATTATTACAAATAGAATATTTATTACATTTATTACATAGCATATAGATTTGCCTATGTATGAAACTTCACACCTGACACCCAGGACATTCTCAGAGAAAGAAAGCATGTGTCACCATCGGCTTCTTACTCCATGATTCAATTTTTGTGAGTGCTAGCATATGAACTCACAGCCTACAAGGCCCAAATCATGAATGGGTCAGTGTCAGAACGCGAGCCTGGGGCATATGGAGCTGACAAACAGATCCCAGCACCTGAGATTGAGCCCCAGGGGTTGACAAAACAAGAACAGATTGAAATGCAGATGGTAGTACACAAAAAATATAGATCTTTAAAGAGTGCCAGAGATTTCTATACATTCTTCATTTATATAAAGTACATTCCTACCAATTGTTGGGTATTTATTATGCCTCCATGTAATTAATAGTATTGTTTTCATCTTTAATAAAATATTAATTAAATCAACTACACTCCTGAAACTATTGTGACCATGTAATTAATAGTATTCTTTTAATGTGTCAAAAACTATTCATTAAAATCCAACGGCCTCCTAAAATCACTCTGTTTAATTTTATAGTAGTGTCATTCAGGAACAACCAATTCAACCTTGATATCCATAACCTTCCATCGGTATTCTTATGAATAGGAACGAGACTCTTAGGATTTCCCTCCATTGGTAGGGGTCAGGACTGAGCTTCAAACACAGGGCTTATGTTGCTGTGTTGGCCTATGGCTTCCCTGGTTGCCCTCCAGCCTTCAGCAATGCTAAATTACAAACACTTTTCAGCCATGTTATTCAGACCCAGTATGGTCACCTTGAAAAGAAAACAAATGTAAAACTTGCAGCCATCTTCAAGTTGCTGGGGTTTTTGCTGTGTCGTTTTATTTATTTATTTTTTCCTGTCAGCATTTGACGCCCAGAAACCCAGATTTGGCTACGGTTCCAATGGCTTCAACCGAGCCTAGAGTGATAAAAGCTGAGGGAGAATTGCCACACCTTAAGTTCAAGCCCTGTGCTTGACAAAATAAAAATATATACATATATACACACATACATATATGCATGTATGTATACATGCATACATATGTACATACATTAAAAATACTTAAAAATTATGAGGCGCCTTGGCTTGGAATTCACATCATTTTTTCTGAGGGGCCTGGGGTTTGAACTCAGGGCTGGGTAAATCTGCAGCACTGTTGGGGAAGGGAATGCTCATGATGCTAGAAGACAAGAAATTCAGGCCTGTTCCCAGGGGCTGAATTCAAGGCCCAGAACTTGAAAAAAAATAATATTTGTACACATTTTAAATACATTATTTATATTTACATACACATGTTTACTGCATATTTTGCAGTTAGTGTAATTATTCATTTTGTGTTTTATTTCTTTCTTATGTATTTTAGAGAGTATGATTACATGTAAAATATTTTTTACATCCTATTACATAGGTATGCCTATGTATTATACATTATTCCTGAGACCCAGGACTTTCTCTGATAAGAAAAATAAGTGGGACAATGGGCTTCTTCCACCAGAATTAAGTTTTTGATAGTTCTGTGATTGGAACTCTGGGCCTAGAAGGCTCACTTCATGAATGGATTAATGTTAGAAGACAAGTGAAGTTGTTGAGCAAATTTGAGGACCTGAGGTCAAGCCCTAGGAGTGGTCAATGTGTAAACAGTTAGATGTGTAGCTTACAGTGTATGTGTGTATTTACATATTTATATGCATCTATAAATAAATTTATAGAGAAATACAGATAGACATTTATGTAGATTCTAGTGTATAACACTATATAAAGAGTGATGTACATACCTTATTTTTATATATTATATTACTACCATTTATTTGGTCTAAAATTATGTCTTTATTAATTAATCACAGAAGGAGACTTAATAAAGTACAAATTAAATTAATCAATGACCTATATTTATTGCACGCAAGCTTATACTAGAATGACCAGCTAAATAATAATTTAATTAGTACATGCCACACATTCTATTATTGTTCCTATAGAGAGGAACAATTTCTCTAGAATCTTCAGCCGTATTTAGGTGGCAGTCCTAGGATCAACTCAGGGCCTAGGTGTCTGGGTTGAGCTCAGGCTTCACTGACAGCCCACCAGCCTTCAGCCATGCAAGGTCATGTACAATTTTCAAGCCGAGTCATTGAGACTCAGGATGGTTACAGTGCAAAGGAAACAAAGGTAAAACTGTTGTGTAAAACTTCCTGGTTTTTCCTCCCCATCTTGGTTTGTTTGTTTGTTTGTTTGTTTTTTTGCCAGAGCTGGGAGTTGAACTCGGGTCCTAGGATCCCTGAATCATCTGTGGGTATAAAAGCTGCACCCCAGCCTAGGGTAATCAAGGCTGAGGCAGAGTTGTGACGACCTGTGTTAAGTCCCATGCCTTCCCCTCACAAAAGTTAAGTTCCTGTCTAGGAATTTGCACCATTTTATCTGCCATACCTGGGATTTGAACTCAGGAACTGGGTAACTCTATTGTGCTCTGGATGAAGTGGAAGCTAACCTCCTGGAAGAAAAAAAAATCAGGAGCATTTCCCAGGTTGTGAATTCCATCCCCAGAACTGGCAAAAATAATATTTATATACACGTATAGTATATATCATATATATGTATTTGCATAGATATTACATATTTTACCTAGGACATAATATTTCCACAGAAAGGAAAACAGGTCAACATTGGCTTCATACTCCACCTATTGCCTTCAGCACGGCTGGGATTTGAACTCAGGGCCTGGAATGCCCAATTAATCAAGGGGTCAATGTAAGCACAGCAGCCTCAAACACATTCACTGCCAGGAAGTTCTCAGGACCTGAGTTCTAGCCCCAGTAGTGGCCAATATGTAAATAGATATATAAATTGCTGCAAATACATATATATATATATATGTATCTATGTATATATATACATATATATACATATATATATAGAGAGAGAGATGTATATGTATATTCCACTGTATATTTAAATATATAAATATACTTATAGAATGTGAGATGTCTTTATATAATTAAATTACATGTAATATATTAGTAATAATTATTAGCTATTAAATTAAGCCTCCATTTAGTGATGTATCATAAATCAAGGTACAATAAATTGCTTCCTTGTGTAAAAGGAGCTCAGGGACAATGTCTAAGCTCATAGTTGAAGCCTCAGGACCTGCACCAAAAAAAAAAAGAGCCATTAACTCCATTTGTGTTTGTATGCATATATTTCTATCATTGAACATTCAGGTCGGTATGAAGAAAGGCACCCAGCCAAGAAATTTGCTTTGAATAGGATGATGCCATAGCATAGAGAGTGCTTTCAAGACAGTGCATGTTCCTAGTAAAAATAAATTAAGACCCTGGATTGGAATTTGCATCATTTTTCTGGCAGGCCTGGGATTTGAACTCAGGGACTGGGTAACTCTGTGGCACTGTGGGGGAGGGGAAGCTCACCATCTTTGAAGACAAGAATTTCAGACCAGTTTCCAGGACCTGAATTCAAACCCCAGCACTGGAAAAAATAATATTCATACATTAGATCTGTTTACACACATGGGTTTACTCCATATGACATTTATTACCCTTATTTATTTTTTATTTATTTTATTTAGTATTAATAAATATATAACATTTATTTCATTTATTACATCTTATCACATGGATTTATTTGCATATGGATTATACATCATAATGAGATACCGACTTTCACAGAGAAGAAAAAATGGGTCAAAATTGGTTTCTGACTCTAGAAATAAAATTTGGGGCATGCTGGGATTTGAACTCACAGCCCACAATACCCAATTCATGAATGGATCAGGTGTAGAACAAAAGCCTTTGGCAAACTGAACTGTCAGCCAGTTCTGAGGACCTGTGATCAAGCAATTGTAATGGCGGATAAATAGATCGATTTATCAATAGATAGATGGATGGATGTGTAGTTTGCTATATATATGAGACAATGTGAGGATATTAATTTATATATATTATGAATTATTGGTTATTAAATAATGCCCCATTTAATGAATTATCATGGTTGAATACTTATTAAAGCATTAATGTAAAAGTAGTGAGTATTTCTTAATTGGGAGAATCATACCATGGTGCTAGAATGGAAGACATTATTCAATATTTTTGTGTGGCATTCTATAAGAGAATCATGAAATAACTGCAAATTTAATTGTTACTTTTATAACATTCCATTAAGCATTCCCATGGATAGGAATGATTTTCTCAAGATCTCCCACAATTTGTAGGTGGCAGTCCTGGTATTTGAACTCCAGTTCCGGGTAGTTTACTTCGAAATACAAACCATTAGAATGACATATTGTCACGATGAAAGAAAAGAATGAGAAGAAAAAAGCCCAGGTGTCAGTGGATCCTGCCTGAAATCCTAGCTCTTCAGGAGGCTAAGAAGTAGAGAATGGCAGTTTGAATTCAGCCAGGAGAGGAATGTCCACAGCACTCTTATTTCTGAGGGATCACAGGAATAAAAAATCACCATGAATGGGGCTATGGCTCAAGGGCAGACCGCTACCCTTCAGCAACAGAACTCACGGACAGTGCTTAGGCTCATTATGCAACCCCTGGACCTGCCCCCCCAAAGCCAGTAACAACATGTCTCCCCATGTATGTATGCATGTATTTCTATGGGTGTATGTCCAGAGTCCATATGATGAAAGGCATCCAGCTAGGAAATTTGCTTTGAATAGAATGATTTCATAGCACAGACAGTGCTTCAAGATAGTGCATGTTCCGGGGCTCCCCTCACTGTTCCCATTGTAGCCTGAGGTTTTCTCCGCACCCGGGACTGCTGGAGGAAGTCTGCCTCATTGTTGGAACAGGCAGACAAAAGGCCTCACTCCTGTACAGCTGTGTAACAAAAAACTCATTCTAGGCCAATTAGTGAGGAGAAGTGTGGGTGAGCTCTGAAGGCCAGGAGAAAAAGGTCTCTTTGTACCTCAAGCTATCTCTCTCCCCAGTGCTCTGTTTTGACAGGAAGCCTTCATTTGTGCCACCTCCTGTGGCCGACCAAGTTCCCTGCACTTATCCTTTCTTTGTTAGACTATGTTCCAGTGTTGAAATAACCTGCTACAATTAATTCAAGGGTCCTTCTGGCAGAAAACTAGGGAGCTGAACCTAATAAAATGATTCATTATTGGCAATGGCGCCTCCCTAGGTTTCTGGAAGCTTGCTAAATCTAAGCACATGGATAATATCACAAGGCTTCCTGTCATCTAGGGCTGGTGAAGCTCATCAGTTTTTGAAACATTTGACCAATCCAAGTTGAGCCCTGGGTGTCTAGGTTTCAGAGTTGAACACAGGACTTGGGTGCTGACCATGAGCTCAGAGCAGAAGCTCAGGGCTTTACCATTTGATGTCACAGTTTCACTTCTGGTATCTGTGTGTGTGTGTGTGTGTGTGTGTGTGTGTGTGTGTGTGTGTGTGTGTGTGTGTGTGTGTGTGTGTCTGTGTGTCTGTGTGTCTGTGTGTCTGTGTCTGTGTCTGTGTCTGTGTATGCATGCACGCACATGTGCACACACATGTATGTGTGTTCATAAACTTGTCCTGGAGCTTGAACTCAGGACCTGAGCACTGTACCTGAGTTTCTCCTATACAAGGATAGCACTCTACCACTTTAGCCACACAGCCTCTTCAGGTTTTTTTCTAGTGATGTGATACTAAGTAATCAAACCCAGGGATTCAGACATGTAAAGTACTCTGCTCTTAAGACACATTCCCAGCACTCCAATTAATGGTTCTTTCTTTCTGTTCTTGTTAGTTGGAGGAATTGAAGTCTAAGCCTGGGTGCTGTCCTTGAGCCCTTCAGCTAAGGCCAATTGCTCTACCACTTGAGCTACAGCACCCCTTGAGGTTTTTGGTGGGTCACTGGAGAGAAGTGTCTCAAGGAATTTCCTGCCAAGGCTGGCTTTGGACCGTGATCCTCAGCTCTCAGCCTCCTGAGTACCTAGGATGTCAGGCGCGAGTCAGCAATGCCAATCTTCCATTTCAAATTTCTACGTGGTGAATAGGAGATAAAAGTCTCACAGGACCTTTTGGGTCTGAGATAGTTTTGAACCCAGATTGTCAGATCTCAGCTTTCTGAGTAGGCACGTTGAGAGACCTCAGCTACTTCATGCCTAGACAATAAAACTGTGTTTCAAGGGTGTCCTTGGATCCATGTGGGAGGGTGATATCCATGATCCCAACGGGTAAATGTCAGTGGCTAGGCCCTGAGTTCAAGGTTTATGACCGAGAAACATAAAACAAAACAATTATCTGCAGGAGACAACTCACTGGATTTCAGTACATACAAAATTTTGGTCCTGACATGGGGACATATCTGAGCCACAAGTTTCTCATCTGCACAACCATCTTACTTGTGGAGCTCTTACAAGAACCAGATGAAAAAATGCAACGCGTTAAATAATCAGCACACAACAACTCATGAAGTACTCTGCACATCGCTGTATCTCACACACTGTCATTAGAAGTAGGGTGCTTTCATCAGCATCACCATTCTTTCAGAAATACATCACAAACAGTCCAAATTTAGATTTTAGAGGGGTGAGATTTTTTTAGGGGGGGAGTCAGCCACGGGGATTGCAGTGAAAGATTGGGGGTACTGTCCTATGATCATTTGCTCAAGGCTAGAACTCTACCACTTTGAGCCACAGCTCAGAGTTTCACACTTTCTGCCAAGGCTGGGTTTTAAACCCACCAGTGTCAGATCTCAGCCCCAGAGTATCTTGGATGACATGGGTGAGTGAGCCAGCAGCATCTGGTTGCGTGGAATTGGGTTGCAGCGGTTTACCTCTGGCTAAGTCATGTTAGATGGCAGCTGTCAGCACTAGACTCCCAGCTTGATCTGTGATGACGTATTTGCAGTGCTATCATTATATTGTTGCAGTCAGAACATTCTATCTTTTCTGTTTTTGGTGCCAGTCCTGGGACTTGAGTAAGGGTATAGACACAGTCCCTAAGCTTTTATGCTCAAAGCTAGTGATCGGCTTCTTGAGTGACAGCAGGACTTCTGGATTTTTCTATGCACATGGTAGTGAAGAATTGAACCCAGGACTTTGTATGTACTAGGCAAGCACTCTACCACTGAGCCCCAGTAGTGACAAGTGTATAAACAGATAAATGTGTAGATTGGTAGGTAGGTAGGTAGGTAGATAGATAGATAGATAGATAGATAGATAGATAGATAGATAGATAGATAGATAGATAGATAGATAGATAGATAGATAGATAGATAGATAGAGACCGAGAGAGATGTAGATGAATATAACGAGAGATGTCTGTATATTACGAAATTGCATACACGATACTACTACCAATTATTGGCAATTAAATTATTCTTTCCTTTTTTATCATGATTGAATACATAATGAAGTATTAATTGAGAATTTGTCAGTGTAGTATAATTGTTGTGTATAATTTTATAATATAATCCTACACTAACTACTAATTTAATTGTTACTTTTACAACATTCCATTTGTACAGATGTATATTGGAAAGCATTTCTTAGAATCTCCCACCATTCATTTGTGGCAGTCGTGAGATTCGACCTCCAGGCCTAAGTTGCGGGTTTTGGCTTGGCTTCCCTAATAGCCCACCAAACATCAGCAATGTAAGGTCATGTACACTTTCTGGGCATTGTCATTTAGACCCAGTATGGTCACAATACAAAGGAAAAAAAAGTAAAGTAAAACCACCTGCTTGAACTTCTTAGTTTTATCCTTCTCTTTTCTATTTTTTTTGCCAGCCCCGAGATTTGTTCTCAGGTCCTAGGATCCCAGGTTCGGCTGAAAGAGACTCCAAGACCTGAGTTCAAGCATGGTGCATGGCACAAAACAAAATAATAATAATAATGATCTGGCTTGGAATTTTCACCATTTTCTGGCAGGTCAGGGATTTGAACTCAGAGTCTGGGTAACTCTGTGGCACTATGGGTGAAGGGGAAGGTCACCGTCCTTGAAGACAAGAAATTCAGACAATTTCTCAGTGCCTGAATTGAAGCCCCAGCACTGGAAAAAATAATACTCATATATGAGATGTATTTACATACATGGGTTTACTCCATATGACATTTATTACCCTTAGTTATTTAGTATTATTACACATATAACATTTATTTTATTACATTATATCACATATACTGAGACCCAGGACTTTCACAGAGAAGGGAAATAAAGCTGTCAAAACTGGCTTCTTACTCCACGAATAAATTTTTGGCCATGCTGGGATTTCAACTCACGGCCTACAATGCCCAATCCATAAATAGGTTCAGAGTCTTAGCACATCAGCTTCCGGCAAACTGAGCTACCAGGAAGTTCTGAGGACCTGTGATCAAGCCACAGTAGTGCCATATATATGTGTGTGTGTGTGTGTGTGTGTGTGTGTGTGTGTGTGTGTGTGTGTGTGTATATACACACATATATATATGCAGACAGAGGGAATATGAGGATATTATTATATCATATATATTATTACCAATTATTGGTTATAAAGTTATGCTTCCATTTAATGAAGTATCATCATTAAATACTTATAAAAGCATTAATAAAAAACAATCAATATCCATAATCATACTAGATATGATACTAGAATGGAAAATATAAATTCAATAATTTTTGTGTGGCATTCTAAAATAGAATCATGAATTAATTGCAAATTTAATTATTACTTTTATAACATTCCATTAGCATTCACATGAATAGGAATGAGTTTGTCGGGATCTCCCTCCATTTGTGGGTGGCAGTTCTAGCATTCGAATTCCAAGCCTGGGAAGTTTACTTCGATGTAAACCATCGGAATGACATTGTGAAGATTCAGATTGTCAAGAAAAAAAGAACAAAAAGAAGAAAAGAAAGTCAGGTTATCAGTGGCTCCTGCCTCTAATCCTAGCTCCTCAGGAGGCTGAGATGCCAATTTGAATTCAGCCTGTGTAGGAAAGTCCACGACACTTGTATTTCTTAAGAGATCACAGGAAAACAATACAAAACAACAACAACCACAAAAAACCCTGAGTGGCCAAGCACTACCTTGGAACAAAAGGAGCTCTGGGACAGGGCTTGATGATGGGCATTCAGCAGGTTGCCCATGCCCAATCCCCCAACCTGTGCAAGCTGGAACAAGCCCTCAGAGAATACTAAGTCTGAACAAGCAGATTGAACAAAGCATCCTTCCCTGCCATTTAAGAACTGAAGCCACGATGGCTTTGCCTGGTCTGGTGTGTGCAACTGGTGTGTACAACAGGTGTATTATGTTCTGGCTCAGGTGTCCCATCAGGACACTTAGCAGCCAGGTACTTCTTCAGGGAAACCACAGTTCCTAGGCTGTAGGAATTGTCAAAGTTTGTGGCTCCATATCCTCTATATCTCTGTAGGATGTGAGCCTAGACCTCTGGGACCTGGTGGCCATCACTCATTCATCATTCCTCATTGCTGAGTCTCAGACTGGTACCAAATCCTGGAAAAGATAGGAAATAGCCAGCGATTTCTGTGCCAAAAATGGTAATCCAATAAATTCCACCCTTATTGCTTCTGTTAGAAGTGATCTTTGGGCTGTGAATGTGGCTTTACTGGTAGAGTGCTTAATTAGCAAGCACAAAGCCCTAGGTTCGATTCGTCAATACCACAGAAAAAGAAAAGCCAAATGTGCCACTGTGGCTTAAGTGATAAAATTGCTAGCCTTGAGCAAAAGAAGCTCAGATACATGCCCAGATCTTGAGTTCTAGCCCCAAGACTGGCAAAAAAATGAGCATGGTGAGACATAGTCTTCTGGGACTCAGGAGGGCCGAGGTAATGGGTAAGAGGTAGAGGGCAGGTGCTGATGGCTCACCCCTGTAATCTTAGCTACTCAGAAGGCTGAGATCTGATGATCCTAATTGCAAGCAGGAAAGTCTATATGAGATTCTTTTCTCCGATTAAACACCCAAAAAGCCAGAAGTAGAGCTGTGGTTCAAGTAATGGAGTGATAGTCTTGAGCACAAAACCTCAGGGATAGCATCCAGGCCATGAATTCAAACCTAAGGACTGGCACACGCACACATGCACACACACACACACACACACACACACACACACACACACACACACACACAAACACACACACACACACACCGAGATAAAGCATTTTCCAGTCAGCCTGCACAAGTTCCATCTCTAGACACTCAATATTAAAAAAAAAAAAAGAGTAAGAAGGGAAGGAAAAACGTGCTCCAGGAGGTGATATAACCAGTACCAAAATTCCACAGTAGTTTAAGATGTGGAACAGGACAGAGAGCCTCAGGCAGAAGGTACAGCATGGGCAAAGGCCCTGAGGTATGGTTTAGAGCAAGTGGTTTGGGTGGAATGAAGGTTCTGTGGCTTCAGACAAGTTTGGCATAACACTCAAGGCTGGGACAAGGTTTGCACTTGAGTCACAGGTAGGGCAGAGGGTGGGGTCCCAGAATGGGGCACAGGGGAAAATTAGCTTGTCTTTTCACCAAGGACTCCAGCCATTTCCTGTAGCGGGGAGCCTATTGTTCACAGCTCCTGACCCTCAGACCTCCTTTGCATGGAGGAGTCAGGGCAAATTCAGGGAAGATCGCTTGCTTAAGAAAAGCTTCTAGCCCAGTGCCACCAGTGGCTCAACACCTGTAAATCCTAGCTACTCAGGAGACTGAGATCAGAGATCAAGGGTGAAATCCAGCTCAGGGGAGGAAAGTTAGTGAGACTCTTCTTGATGATGAACTACCAAAAGCCAGAAGTGGAGCTGTGGCTCAAGTGGCAGTTTGCCAATATTGAGGGAATAGTTAAGTGACCACAGGCCTGACTCTGAGTTCAAGCCCCAGTACTGGCACAGAAAAAATAAAGAAAAGCTTTCAAGAGCTCCTAGTCCACTGTGGTGAAAGGCCAGATCAGCCAGGCATGGGTGGCTCATACCGGCCTTCCTAGCTCCTCAGGAGGCTGAGATCTGAGGATTGCCATTCAAAGCCAGCCTGGGCAGGAGAATCTGGGAGACTCTCATTTCCAAGGAACCACCAGAAAAACTGGAAGTGGCAGTGTGGCTGAAGAGGTAAGCTAAAGAGCTGAGAGATACCACCCAGGCCCAGAGTTCAAGCCCCATGACTAATACCTGGCCTGCTTTGACCTCATGCTCGGGCTCTAGTCAGAGTTCTTTGCAGTGGGCTTCTGAGGGTCTCCCAATATCTAGGTGTCCTACAAGTCTTGAGAGCAGCCTCCTTGGAGGCCTTTGCCTACAGAGCTGGCCACAGTACCAGAGAAGGATCGAGCCTTGTGGCACGGAGGTCATCAGCCGGGTCATGAGAATGGCCTCTGTCCTGAGTGCAGTGTGGATCTGAGTAGTAAATCGACATCTCAGACCATGGTTCTGGGCCAGGAGGGGTAGACCAGTTAACGCCCGCTCACAAGGGAATCACAAGAATGCAAATTTCTCAGGCACACTTTGGGAGGTGTTGATTTGGGCTCATGAAAGACTTGAAGGCTCAGGAATCCAAAGTCGGCTGGCTGCTGCTTGTAGCAATCGCTATATCCCAGGAGTCCCGGGGCTCAGAGCCTTGCTTTCCTCACCAGTGCTCAGGGGCAGATGAAGGTCTGCAATCATGGGCCGACTACTAAGGAGCATCCCTAGTGTCCTTCCCTTGGTCCTCTGGCCCTGTGCACAGATGGAGGCGCAGGTTCCATGGAACTTACTGCCATGGCCCAGACCCCTCATCCCATGAAGGACTTAGGGAGAAACAACTGATATGGCTTGAGAGTTTACTATGATTATGCCTCAGGACTGCCCCCAGTTTTAGCTCAGCTTATCATTATCACCTTCCTCTGTGTGTGTGTGTGTGTGTGTGTGTGTGTGTGTGTGTGTGTGTGTGTGTGTGTGTGTGCATGTCTCTTGGTAGTAGGGCTTGAAGTCAGGGCCAGGGCTCTGTCCCTCAGTTTTTTCATTCAAAGATAACACTTTACCACTTAAGCCACAGCTTTTCTTCCAGCTTTTGGGTGGTTCTTGGGAGAGGAGGGTTTCACAGACATTTCTTGCTGGGCTGCCTCTGAATGTCAATCTTCAGATCTCAGCCACCCAAGGGAACTGGGAATATGAGAGCATCACCCATTAGCATCTGGCCACACTTTCCTTCTTGGATAAAACAGAAAACCTCTCTCCTAGTCAAGCACCCATCTACAGCTATCCCTCCTAACCCTACCTCTACCACTCTAGGCTTCAGAGGAGTCATTCCCTACCCTGAGGACAAAGAAATGGTATGCATTGACAGGTTTGAGCTTTATGTTCTCCACATAGTCAGGGGATGCTGGGAGCTGATTTAGAGGTCAGAGTTCTAGGCCAGGGCAAGTAGCAGCTGTTAAAAAAGAAAGTATAATTAAATAGGTATACATATGGACCCATTGGAACAATGAGATGTACAAGTATTATGTCGAAAACGAACTTTACAACTTTGGGGGGATGCGGAGCATTGGGTCGGGGGGCAAGGAAAGATGGGAAGGGATGGGAATGAGAAACAAAGGAGGAGGCTACAATGCTTGGTAAGAAATATATTCATTATCTTGCCCATGTTATTGTAACCCCTCTGTACAGTATTTTCACAATAAAAAAATAAAAAAAGAAAGTATGAAAAGACATCCATGCAGCTGGATGCCAGTGGCTCATGTCTATAATCCTAGCTACTCAAGGCTGACACCAGAGGATCAATCAAGATCAAAGCTAGCCTGGGCAGACTCTTATCTCCAATAAATCAGCAAAAAGCTGGGAAGCACAGCTACTATAGTTCAAGTGGTAGAGTACCAACCTTTTGAAAACAAGCTAAAGGTTACCCCCTAGGCTCTGAGTTCAAACCCTGGTAAACACACACACATACACACACACACAACCCATAAGCATGCAAAATCAGAGATTTCTACACTGCAATCTTTGGTTATTCTTTACCTTTTCCCCACTAAGCCTGGTGGCTGTTGACCTAGGAGTTCGATGCATCCAACACCATCTGACATCTATAATTTTGGGGCACAGAATGGCTAGAACGTCAGCCTTCCCTCATCCCAGCTCCTTGATTGGGTCATGGTCTATCCAGGCCCTTTGGGGATCCTTTTACAGACTCACCAAGATGATTTTAAAAGGCATCACATGCTGGGCAATTGTGGCTCACACCTGTCATCCTAGATACTCAGGAAGCTGAGATTTGGCTTCCAAGCCAGCCTGGGCTGGAAAGTGTATGAGACTCTTATCCTCAATGAACCATCAGAAAACAAGAAGTGGCCCTGAAAAAGAGCTCAGGGACAGCACCCCTGGCCAACAACAACAAGGAGAGGCATTACATGTTGTCTTTGGGATTGGCATGGGCCAAATATAATTTGAATTTTCAAGTGCACCAAGATAAAGCAGTACCTCCTTTAGTCCCATGCTCCTCCATCTTGTCACACACCGTGGCCTTGGCCATGCTTTGGGTCAGGATTTCTCTGGCTGGACAGGAGGCCTCTAAGGAGGAAGATCCCAGAGCAATCACCCCACATCCTTCCACCCTGCTCATCCTGCTGCTTCTGCTCTTTGCAATAGACCTTCTTCCTGGAATCCATCTGTGAGGTCATCACCTGATGAGTGATGGGTCCAGCCTAACTCTGGGCAGTCAGAAGTGGAAGTTGGTCTGGGACTAGGAGCTTCCACCCTGGGTGTGGGCTGAAGCCAGGGCTGACATTTATTTCATCCTGAGCCTTGCAGGTGTGGGGAGACAATGTAGACTCCACAATGAGTCAGGTAAGATCAGAATCTGGAGGATCACATGTGTGGGGGAGGCTGTGGGGCTCAGGAAGCTATTGTTCTTAGTACTCCACTCTCGGGACTCCCTTCTCCCTCTCTCATCCCTCAATGGTAAAAGAGAAACTTTAAATAAGGGTGTCAAAGAGGGGGCAGGGAAGTATTTCTATGTGAACCAGACCTGTGCTTCATATTCATCCTAGCCCCTACTTCATATTTATCTGAAGAATGGCTATATGGGTTTTGGGGCAGGGGATTATCCTAGCTGAGAATGTAGCTCAGTGATAGAGTGGTCGCCTAGCATGCCTGAATCCCTGGGTTTGATTCCACACAGAAAAATCTGGAAGGGGAGGTGGGGCTCAACTGTTAGAGCACCACCCTTGATTAAAAAGAGCTCAGGAACAGTGGCCAGACTCTGAGTTTAAGCCCTATGACTGGAAGAACAAATCTTTGTGGAGGCTTTTTTCCCCCTTTGATCACAATTTATTCCTTGTGATGAGCATAATATGGGACTCTTCCCTGGCCACCAATGTGCCATTAGATATCCCTTGAATTTGGGCCTCCTTCCAGTAGCCTCTGCTCTACCCTTCCCTCACCAGGCAGATGGAGGTCTAGAGAAGGCCATCTGTCCACCTAGTTATGGTGACCCCTGAATGCCAGCAGTGGGCAGCTCTGGATGTGGGGCATCTGTGGCAGGACATGCTTTGAGGGGGTGTCTTCTATGGGATATGGAACCCTGACCTCTCTTCTTGCAGTTTCCAAACGATCTTGAAGTTGCAATTTTCCCAAACCTTTCTGCTCCTCCCTCATTGTTCCCACCCAGGAGCCTGAGGCCTCTGAAGCAGCAGCAGTAGTGGGGGGCTCACCCTGTATCAGCACCTGGAGCCCCCTGCGAGGAGCGGCAGCAGCTCCTGCAGCTCTCTCCTCTTCTCCATTATCTCTTGGGACAGCCAGAACATGAACTCAGCTTTCTCCCAACACAGCTGATCCAGGATGAACATTTGTCCTTTACACACCAGGGGAGACTCCTGGATGGTGCGGATATGTGCTGACAGCTGGTTGCATCAATGGTGGAGCTCATCTGCTGGACTCTGGAAGTCCACCTCATCAGACAGGTCGTGGATGAAGCAGATTTTCTTCTTGTGTCCCACTTCCCATCCTCACACACACTTTGGTGGCAGGCAGCTCATGGGCAGGGGACCTATGGCTCCAGCTCTTTCTGGCACAGAGGTGCTGGGGGGGGCAAGTGTCTGCAGCAGGCCTGATGTTCCTGTTGTAGGAATTTCCCCCTGTGGATCTCAGCCTCCAAGAGTGCTTGCAGAGCCATGTCCATCTCAGTTTGGGGGATGTCTCCATCCTCTGCAATGGACACATCAGGGAGAGTCGCTTCCTCAACCTTTGCTTCTCCAGGGCTCATACCTTCCCCTTCTCCAGGGAAAGCCAGCAAACTAAGCTAGGCCTGTATGTGCTCCTCCTGTGGTCTGGTCACTTCCAGGCACTTGAGGTTGTCCTGCCACTTTGGGGGCCTGGTCCCCCCAGTTGGTTGGGCCCTGCACTTGCTTCAGCTGCTCCAGCAGCTGGGTCTGCCTCTGCAGGTGTTGCTGCAGGGCCTACTTCTCAGAGATCAGGCACACATTGGAGGCAATGTGCTGCTCACAGGTGGCTCTGAGCACCTACAGCTGGGCCAGAGACTGCTCCTGCTGCTCCTGCAGCTCCAGCAACATTTGGCTTTCTCTCTCTAAGCCACCTGTTTCCATTCCTCTATCTTCTCCTCTGAATAGTCCAGCTCTTCCCACAGATGTTTCTTCATCTGCTTCTCTGAGTCCAGGATGCTGGTGAGCTCCTCCTTCTCACTGCTCACCCTGAGGAGAGCATCCCACAGCAGGGCCAGCTGTTCTTCCGGTTGTGGGTCACACACACATGGGCATCTGGGGTCTCAGGGATCTCCTACCAATCCTCAACTTTCTTCTCCAATCTCTACAGTTGCTCCCGCTGCTCCGCGTTCTGGAGATGGATCCTCTGCTTTTCCTGGACCTGTTGTGAATTTGTTCCTCAAGGTTTTTCAACTCCATCTGCATTCAGTAGGCCTGGCCCTGAAGCTGCTGCATGGCTTGAGATGGTCCTGTGGGGGGGGGGCATGATTCTGCGAGCTTCCTTCTCAGTTCCCCCAGCTCATTCTCTAGGTGCAGAACTTGCCTCGCCCCTCAATCCTCCTCTGTCAGTGATGTATGTCATGATTGAATGGGCAGTTCTTGAATGATTCTAGGATAAAATTATACACAATTATATTATAGGATACTGATCAATTTTAATCAATACTTTATGAAGCGTTTAAACATTCACATTCATTAAATGGAGGCAGAATGCAATAATTAAGAATAGTATAGAGATGCCATTTTATCTGCCAGGACTGGGATTGGAACTCATGGTTTGGGTAACTCTGTTACACTGTGTGGGAAGGGGAAGGTCGCCTTCTTGAAGTCAAGAAATTCAAGTCTGTTCCTTAGGCCTGATATGGATCCTCAGCACTAGAACACATCCTATTCATGTACATATTAGATATATGATTTATATTTACATACATATGTTGACTCCATATTGTATTCAGCATAGTTATTCATTTTATTTTTTGTGTTATTTATGTATTGACTGTTTATTTTACTGACTATTATTGCATATAGAACATTTATTACATTGATTACATAGGATCTAGGTCTGCATATGTATTCCACTTCATACCTGACATCCAGGATTTTCACAGAAAAGGAAAACATGTCACCATCACCTTCTTTCTCTATGATTCATTATTGGGAGTGCTGGCATCTGAACTCACAGCCTACAGGGCCAAATTCATGAATGATTGAGTGTCAGCATACCATCTTGGGGCACATTGAGCTGACAAGAAGTTCTCAGGACCTGAGATCGAGCTCCAGGGGTTGACAAAAGAAGAACAGATTGACACTCAGATGGCGGTATGCTAGTAAATATATATCTTTATATTCTGCCAGAGATGTCTATCCATTATTCAGTTATATAGTCCACATTTGTACCAATTCTTGGGTATATATTATGCCTCCATAGTCTGATTCTGTATTTGTTGATATAAAAATGTTTTAAATGGTTAGATTGTAAAATAAATTTTTAATAAAGTGCCAAAAAAAGAAATTAAATCCAGTTAGAAGGAAAATTTGTTTGGAGAGAGTAGTTTATTCTGTAGCAAGTCTCACTTCAGCAATAAATTCAAAAGCTAGACCTCAAGTAAGTGAAATAAACTAAGAAATGGAGTTGAAAAAAGAAAAAAAGAAACTCCACCCACTCTTTCTTCCCTGGACAGCTGGTGTGGGTAAAAATGCCTCATGGTCCTGAATTGGAACTTTAGTGGCAAGGACCTTACTGGGTGGTGCAAACTTCACTGTTGCCTATTAAATTAGCATGAAAACAGCATTGGCTCCATCAGTTTCAAGTGAAATAGGCATTGGACCAATATACAGAGAATGCTACAAGATGGACTGTTCATAGACACTCAGAGGATCGCTTAAGGATAAGACTTAGTGTTAATTAATAATAACTAGTGTGTTTCTATGATTTACTTGTTTTTGATTAAATTTACGTTTAAAGCCTGTTCATTGTGTGGAGAGAATGAAATTTTTAGGATTTGGTAAGAAGGAATCAAGGATTTGATTGGACATGAAAACCAGTGGGGGATGTATAAAGCAGCAGAGCCCTAATAATCAGCACGACCCACTAATCAATGTGGCCCCATGTCCTGGCCCACTGGAGTGCATGGGTCATGCCACCAAAGGGGGCAGGGCATGCTGCTGGAGGGAGTAGGATGTCATCCTCACATGAGCTTTGAAGAAGTGATTGAGGAATGTGTAGTTTGTGAAGTGATGGTTGAAAAGTGTTAAGCAGGAGATCAATTGGAGTGATGGAGGGGTTCACGCTATATATAGGCTGCCTGGTCACAGCAAAGGAATTGGAGGAAATCAAGGGAAGACCTGGAAGGAAGGAAGTGGTGAGACAGCAGGAGGGGAAAGACCTGGGAGAAGAGGAATTTGAGGGAGAGCAGGAGTGGAAGGATGTCAATTGGCCACCAAGCCAGAGAAGTGTAGGCCTGTGGAGAGTGGAGAGGCCTAAAGAGAAGAAGGAAGTGATGGAAGGGAAAAAGGGAAATGAAGGAAAGGTCTATAAAGAAGGAGGGAGTAAGAGTATAGGAAAAAGCCTTACCTATTGAAGTTTGGAGCTTTGGAGATGATAATTTGGGGGGTTGATGGTTTGCACACTAATTAACTATGTGCAGGGCTGCCCATTGGAGGTCTGCGATTTGGTGGTTGGGCCTGGCTTGTCACTGAGTGTACAGCCCAGGACAAGGTAAATACAGGCCCATTTCTAGTGTAAATAAAATTATCGTCAATATGCCTCATTGGATTGTCTTTTTTTTTGGGGGGGTCCGGTTGTGGGGCCTGAACTCTGGGCATGGGCGCTGTTCCTCAGCTCTTCAGCTCAAGGCTAGCGCTCTACCACTTGAGCCACAGCGCCACTTCCGGCTTTTTTCTTTTTGCTTATGTGGTGCTGAGGAATCGAACCCAGGGCCTCAGGCATGCAAGGCACTCACTCTACCACTGAGCCATCTTCCCAGCCCTGGATTGTCTTGTTTTATGCATCATAAGTATATGAGTTCACAACTTAATAGTGTCAAAGTCTATGAATTTTGTAAAATGTTATGAGGTCATAATAGGTTTGCAAAACCCAATGGGACAGTGGTATCACAATGGCAATATGATGTCACAATATCAAGTCATAATAATAATATTTATATGCTATAATTAGTTGGTGATGCCATAATGATGATGAGGTCACAATAGGTAAATGATGTCACAATGGATTGATGATGTCACAATGGCAGGCTGGACTTCAATTTTTTCTTTTTTCATTGTGAAAATACTGTACAGAGGGGTTACAATTACATGGGCAAGATGATGAGTACATTTGTTATCAAGCATTATAGCCTCCTCCTTTATTTCCCCTTCCCATCCTTCCATCCTCCCCCTGCCCTCCCACCCAATCCTCCCCAATTCCCCCTCCCCCCCACCAAAGTTGTAAAATTTGTTTCCGACATAATGACTTGTACATAACTCCAAATGAGAATATAAATTCAGAATGGGATTGTGAGATCTACAAAGTAATACATTAGCCCAAATGTTATGAACTCCCAACAGGTATGTGATGTCACAATGTGACACAATGTTCATGAAATCTGACAGAGTGATGACATAATGTTCATGATATCAGAGTAGATTTCTAATATCACTTGTCATTCCTGAAATATGAAGTCAAAAACAGATTATGAGATCACAATGTTCCTATGTATCACAAGGGCATCATGTCAAAGTTATGAGGGGAGGACTGGTTAATGATGTCACACTGGTGATCCTGCCTCCAAGGGTTTGTAATATTGCAATGGTATAACTGATCTCAATCACTGACCACAGTGATTATATGGCTAACCAACTGAATTTTTTGTCACAAAGGCCATATGCTTTTTCAAAGTTGCTAAGAGGTCATAACCGATTAAAATGTCACAATGTGATTGTGATGTCACAATGGCAATGTGATGATGCAATAGGTTTGTGATATCAAGGTAGTAATGAAGTCACGCATGCATGTGGTGTGTGTGTGTGTGTGTGTGTGTGTGTGTGTGTGTGTGTGTGTTTGTGTGAACTGAGAGCTTAGGCTCTATCCCTGTTTTCTTGCTCGAGCCTAGTGCTCTGCCACTTGAGCCACAGTGCTCTTGCTTTTCAATGGTTAATTGTAGGTAAGAGTCTCGAAGACTTTTCTGCCCAGGGTTGCTTTGAAGCATGATGGGACTCTAGGGAAGCAAGAATAAATACAACTCGCAGGTACAATCCCTATGGTGGGAGACTCCTGCTCCCTGGTGGCCAGATGCGGAACGTGTGGGGCCTTGCCATCATCCTCTAGAGTTCAATTGGGGGAAGTGACCAGGGCCAAGCTGATTTTTGCTCACCCTGAGTGGTGATGCCAGAGCAGGTTTGTTCCACCCTGAGCCAAGAGAGCTCCAGGAGGCCTGGCTTCCAGGGCCACAAGGAAGGAATAAGTCAGCTCCAGGCCCAGCTAAGAGCCTTTGCCCATGGACACCCCTACTTGACCTTCCTGATCACCATAAGACCTGTCAAAAGCAATCAGCAAAAAAAAAAAATGGAACTGTGGGTCAACGTGCTAGATCTTTAGCGTTGAACCAAAGAGATCAGGGACAGGGCCCCAAAACTTTTAGTTCAAGACCCCAAGCTGACCTTCCCCAATAAAACACAGGTTGTTTAAAGTAAACAAGTAGGATTTATGAATTGTTTCTGAAGAATGGTGATTCTGAAGAAAGTACCTTAATTCTAATGACAGCTGAACTTGTGAGCTATGTGCTGAGTCCTTCACAGGGTGCTGTTTGCTGGGGCCTTCCCACATGGGGTTTTGTGCTGAGTCCTCAAAAATTGCTGTTTGCTGTGTCATCCCAAAGGATGCTACGTGCTGAGTCCCTGAGAAAAATGGGCCGTGCTGGGTTTTTCAAAGGGTGCGGTGTGCTGAGTCCATTACACAACATACTGTATGCTGAGTCGTTCAAAAGGTGTGGTGTGCTAATTCATCCCAAAGGGTGCTGCTATGTGCTGAGCCATTGACAAGAGAGGGAGGAGGTGAATTTTTCAAATGCTGTGTGCCGAGACCCTAACACAGGATGCTCTGTACTGTCCTTCAAATGGTGCTCTCGGCTGAGTCCTTTGACAGTGTGGTATGTGTTGAGTCCTTCCACAGCCTGGTATGTGCTTTCAAAATTGTGCTATGGGCTAAGTTTTTCGAAGGGTGCTGTGCACTGAGTGTTTTACACAGGGTGCTATGTACTAAGCCCTTCAAAGGGGGCTGTGTGCTGAGTCCTTTACACAGGGTGCTTTCTGCTGTTTTTTTGGAAGTGTGCTGTGTGCTGAGTCATCTCAAAGGGTGCTATGTTCTGAGTCGTTGAGAAGCAGTTATCCCCAACAATCACACACATACAAACACACACACATATGCAAACACACACACACACACACACACACACACACACACACACACACACACACACAGGTCACTGTATACCTGCTTGGTGTGTGGAGTGGAGGGGGATGGAGTAGAGTCTCCTCTAGTGGTGGGGCTGAGGGGAAATTTGATCCCCTGGGCTGGTACTGGGTTTGGGGGAAATGATGAGCTGAGGTAAGGCTACAATTGCCATGGCCTAGAAGCCTTAGGGCCCAGTCAGGGCTGGGCTTGCAGCAGGGGTGGAAGGTGGGGCTGTGGGGAAGGGGGAATGGCCAAGGGAAGGTTGGGTGGGACCCAGGGCACACTTCATTGGCAGCGGGGGTGGGTGCATCCCGTGGGAGCAAGGCAGCCCAGGAGAGGGGTTGGGGCAGAGAGAGAGAAGAGAGAGAAGAGGGAGCACAAACACAAGGACAGGCAGCTTCAACGGCTGGTGACCTCCTCAATCTTAGCGCAGATCCTGGCGGGGAGCGCAGAGCATGTGGAGCCTGTGCAGCAGGCACATTACCACAGGCAGCAATGCAGAGGCGTGATGGACATGGCAGCCCTGAGTCTGAGGTCCCAGAGCAGGGAGCATGACCATCGCAGTTGCGGAGGTGGGGGCAGCGTGGCTGAAGAGGAGGCACAGAGGCCACATTCAGCCCTGTCACGCCCCTGCAGACGCGCGCCCACTCCCAGCAGCATGGCCTTTCAAACATGGTGTTTTTGGCTTGGACCTGTTGTGCCTCGTGCAATTGCCCAGCAGAGATGGCATGCCCCTGGCCTGCTTGAAGCCCCGACCAGGTCCTGGATCCTGGTACTTGGACTCTGGGCCTGCATGCACCCGGAGCCACCACCTACAGCTTCTCCCAGCAGCACATACGAGTGGCTGCCCCATGGCCCGCACCCTGCGAACCCTCCTGCCAAACCCCTTCTCCCGCTGACCCAGACCCGCACCTCCTGCCTCCCATCTCCTGTCCTACTATCGCCTGCCCCACACCCCACAGTCTGCCATGTCCCTGTCACAAATATGCCCTAGGGGTAGGGGTGGGGGTGGTTGTCGATTCACGGAGCCCACCCCCATCATTAGTGGCCAGTATCCCAGGAAATAGGGAGATGCAGGAATGGGTGAGGAGGGGTCGCCAAACAGAGCCCCTGGCCTGGAGCAGTGGAAGCCATAGAGCCGGCTATCTGCATCTTTCTTCTCCCTGGTGAGCACCTGGTGGCTTTAGTCAGAGGTGGGGAGCAGCACCTCCACAACTGCCTTCTCTGGTTTTTCCTTTTTGCTGGAGGTGGGGGGTGTTGGATGCAGAAGATAGGCCCTCCTGGCTTTGAGAGCCCTTGTCTTCTGTGCTTGGTCAACCTTTCACCTGAGGAGGGTCCCAGAAGAGCCCACTAGGTATGTGAGGGCACTTGGAGTCAGATATAAGGTGAATGTCTGGGAGGAACACACCCCATCCGACACACATACACCTGGCCTGCTCCCCCACCTCAGCTGTCAACAACACTCACAGGTTGATCACATTTTCCAGCTCTTCCAGTATCTGCTGGCTCCCGGTCCATCTGGTCTCCTAGTCCTTCCCAAGAATCTACCAAGGCACCCAGAAGCATCTAGGCTGTAAGCCTGTCCATGTATGCAGCCTTTAGGACCCCATACATTTCACCAACACTGCCCCCACCCCATGTTTGACACCCCTCTGAGGCACCAGGACCCCCTGCTTGTTTTCAGTCCCGGCGCTGAGGAGCCACCTATCTTGGGACAACTTCACCCAGTGTCCTGGCCTGGGATTTTGGTGAATGGGGAGTCAAGGCTAGTTATTCCCAAGGGAAAGGGTCTGGGCCTTGAGAAAGGGAGAGGCAGAGTGGTTTTGCGTTATTAGAGCAGTGCTCCCTTGGGTGGGAGCCCCTGGTTTGACAAGGGAACCCCTGTGCTCCAGCTTGTACCTTGTCCCAGAAAAGGAACCAACAAACTCAGGAGAGGCACTGTTCTGAGTTTGTGTGTGTGTGTGTGTGTGTGTGTGTGTGTGTGTGTGTGTGTGTGTGTATGCATGAGAAGAGAGAGAGAGAGAGAGAGAGAGAGAGAGAGAGAGAGAGAGAGAGAGAGAGAGAGAGAGAGAGAGAGAGAGAGAGAGAGAGAGAGAGAGAGAGAGAGAGAGAGAATCATCTCTCTCCATATACAGCCTGTCTGTGCTCAGGTGAGTGATCAGTTGGCAAATTGCAGGTGCTGCATTGAAAAGTTTTCTGTCACATGTCTGGATTTGTGTGTGTGTGTGTGTGTGTGTGTGTGTGTGTGTGTGTGTGTGTGTGTGTGTGTGTGTGTGTGTGTGTGTGTGTGTGTGTGTTCAGAGAGCAGGGAGATGAGAACAATGAAAACATATTTAAGTCATTGTCTAAAAAGAACAAAAGCATTTTATTTATGTGTATGTGTGTGTATTTGTTGTTCTTTTTCATCAATGCCAAGTATGAGTCCAGCCATAATTTTTTTTCTCCTTCATCGTTTCATGGCTCCTTTGGGAAAGTTTCAGTAGACATTCCTTTCCAACTATCTCTTTCCCCTTTCCTATAGCCCACAGTAGCTGCTGGGCCTGGGTGGGTCTCCCCTAGGAGGCCTGTGTGAATCACAGACCAGAGTGGACACCTGTCCTTCTGTCTTCAGCTCATGAGGCGAGTGCTACTGACGTCATACTCTTCTATCCAGACAGTCTGCTCTCGTGTGGTGTATGGTTGGAGCTAATGCAAGAGTTGGGAATGTGTCTGCCAAACATAGTTAAGGAACGAGATGGGGGGAGTAGAGCAGGGACTGTGAAGCTAGGAGGGTCTGGGGAGTGGTGAATGGTGTGACATGGCACATGGTTCACCATGACCAAGGATGAGAGGGCAACCTTATCCAGAGCATTGACTGTGTCCAGGGGCAACTGGGCAGGGGGCTCTGGGCCCCCACTGGTGACAAGGATTCCCTCCCAGGCCAGTGAACCGGTGGGCAGTCCTCCTTGGGGTCCTGGAGACTCAAATCTGTATCCCACTGGGCAGTTTATAGCTGGGCAGTGGTAGGCAAGTGCATTCCCCCTGCTGGAAGCTGCTCAGTATCAGGCTGTGGCAGTTAGCTAGGGCTCTCTGAATGCTAGTTTCTGTAACTTGCTGTAGGCTGTCTGGAAGGAAAAGGGGACTGCTGACTTTGGAACCCTTTAAGTTTGATTGGGCAAATGAAATGCCACGTTTTCCAGGGTTTTATCTTGAAGCTGACAATTTCCACTAACACCTGGGATTATGGGTCAAATTAGATGGACCATTTCAGCCACCAGACAATGACATTCAAAGAAGCACAGGCAGAGTTCCCAAGCCAGATGGTGTCCTGCTATGAATGTCGTGCCTTGACTGCCTTTCTCTGGAAGCTGTTGATTTTCTTCCTGCTCTTTCTAGGGTGACCCCCACAGTCGAGGACATCAGGGGAGCAGAGATTGTGACCTCACCATCCCCAGCCAGCCAGCTGTGAGCAGAGATGTTTCCCAGCACCTGCACTGGACTCTTGGAGATTCAGAAACCCAGGATGCCTCAAGGATCCTTTCTCTGCAACATGAAACTTGGGGGCCGGATATGGTAGACCAGCCTGTGTAGCTCCAGGGGGAGGAGAGGAGGCCCCCTCAGCCAGGCCTTCAAGGCAACCTCGTTCATACCTATGTGGGGAATTGAGTGCCACAGAGATGGTCAGCTGCTGGACAGAGATCTTTGAGAAGATAGGCATCCCAGAGGCCCCAGAATCCAGCGAGTAGGCTCACTTCCTCAGAGCCAAAAGAGTTAAGTGCAGTGGCACCAGGAGAGTGGGAAGAGGAAGGAGGGAGAACTGTGGAACAGCTACATCAGGATTTTCCTCCTACCCCAAGATGCTTACCTCTATCAGATGGGACTTTTCTGTAGTATTGTCATAGGAAGGTGCTCATTTATTTATCCAACAAACAGTTACAGTGTGTGCCAGTCTCTGGGGGTTTCATAGACGATGAAAGGTTCCAGTGCTGGATCCAAAGCACATGAAGAAACCTTGGTTTGAGTTGGATGCTGATGATTCACGCCTGTCATCCTAGCTACTTAGGAGGCTGAGATGGGAGGATAGAGGCTTAAGGCAGGTGCAGGAACGCCTGTAAGACTCTTATCTCCAACTACCTACCAAAAAGTAAACGCCAGAAGTGGATGTGTGGCTGAAGCTATAGTCTGTTGGCTTTGAGTAAAAATGCTCAGGGACAGCACCCAGGCTCTGAGTTCAAGGCCCAGGAGTGAGAAAAAGAAAGGAAAGAGAGGGAATGCAATTACGGAGAGAGAAAAAGAAGAAATGAAGGAAGAAGGAAGAACATGCAAGCCTTGGTTAGGAGTCCCTGGATCAAGGGAGCCAACCATTCACAATCTCTGTGGGGACAATTTCAGAGCATAAAGTATGTAGGACAAAGCCACTGACCCCTCACCAACTTCATGACATCCAGGAGCTTTGTGGTCACCGACTGCAGATGGAAACAGCCTGGGGTAGACCCTTGGGCTCAGGGTGGGTCACCAGGTTTCAGTCATCTCTGGCCCCTACGAGTTTATTTTCTGGTCAGATAAGAAGGAGATGTCTAAGGGCTAGAGGGATTTAGGGTGATGGAGTGTCAAGGGGCGGGCAGCAAGGGATAAAAAGAAAGATGAAGAGGGAGGACAATCCTAGGTCAGGTGTGTTAGGACATTGGAGCTTTGACCTCGCCTGTCAACCTAGACCATCACTGATAGAGCTTTTGACCCAACCACATGGGTATTAAAAGTCCTGGTGCCTGTTAACCACCTGACTGTCATCCACCACAGGATGCCTGTGCAGTACAACTTTGGGGACTGGTATTTCCAGGGCTCAATCTGAAGATTACATCCCCGGTGTTCATTTCTCGACCAGAGACAGAGGTAAGCATGCCACTGTCACAGGACTGCCAGGGAATGAGGACGGGAGTCGGGACCTGTGTTGCCCTAAGACTTCCTCGAGGGGGCGCTAGGACCCCATGACTGCCATTTTCAGAGGCAGAGGTGGGTCTGTTTGCTGGCTCAGCCTTTTGTGTAGATGGCAGATCTGGGATTAAGAGAGGGCCAGCCGAAAGAAGGGTTGGGTAGAGGCTGGTGGGAAAACTAGAGGCACTGGGCTCTGAGTGGGTTTGTTTCTTTGAGGATACTCATAACCTAGGAACATTGCTGGGATGGATGAGCCCTTTTCCCCTTCCCAAGAGAGAGGGACCTAGGTTCCTCCAGTCTGCATCCCTTGGCTGAGAAATACTTTTGTTCCCACATCTTGTGGTTGCATAACTAGAACTCACCTCACTGCCCAGTGTTGAGGCAGTACAGTGACAAATACTGAGTCTTTGATAAGGTCAGGGGATCCTCAGTATGAGATTGTACTTGAATGTCCTAATTTGGTGCATGGTCAGTCCCATCTAAGACTGCCATAATGTAGGCCATAGAATCTAGAGAATCAGAGCCAGAGGGGGTCTATTCTTGGAGTCTTGAGTATTATGTGTTAACTTCGAGCTCCTGTGTGCCCACCTGCTTCCTTTTCTTGGGTAGGTCTTTGCTAGAAAAAGCTTGAAACTAGGAACTGGGTCCTATCCCTTGTCTTTGATGTTCAAAGCTAGCACTCTACCATTTGAGCCACAGCTCCACTGCCAACTTTTTTGGGTGTTTAATTGGAGATAAAGAGTTCTCATGGACTTTGCTGCCAAGGGTGGCATCCAACTGCAGTCCTCAGATCTCAGATTCCTGAGGGGATAGGATGACAAGCATGGAACTGTAAGTTTCACCGGGTGCCAGTAGCTCATAGCTGTCATACTAGGTACTCAGGAACTGAGATCTCAGGACCATGGGTCAAAACCAGCCTGGTCAGGAAAGACCCTGAGACTCTTATGATCAAGAGAACTGCCAGAAAACTGGAAGTGGTGCTGTGGCTCAAGTAGTTAAGTGCTTGCCTTGAGCTGAAGAGCTCAGGGACAGAGTTCAAGCCCCACAGCAGAAAAAAAAGAAATAAATTAAGACATCTTTGCCTGCAAAGGATGGTGGAGGTATGTGTTTGGAGGGGTGCGGATGCTGTGGTTGGGAGACCAGGTGCTGGCCTCAATATACAGACAGTTCTAAGAACTCCCCAAGTTTGCCCCAGTTTGAAGACACAGCTTCAAGAAGACGTGGCCTGTGGCAGGCAGGGATTGGGCGAATAGGTGCAGGGGTAGGATTGTTTTGTCTGTATTCTCTCCATTGAAGGATGGATTTGGATGCTGGGTGTCAAAGTCTGAAGTCAAGGGTTGTAAGAAATTTGTGGCCTGGTGAAATGGGTTTCCTCTGGGTACATGAAGGTGGCTCAAACTGGAAGCCGCCAGTGGCTCACTACTGTCATCCTAGCTACTCAGAAAGCTGAGATGTGAAGACCGTGGTTCCAAGCAAGCTTGGGTAGAAAACTCTGTGAGACTTGATGTCCAATGGACTACCAGAGAACAAGAAGTAGTGCTGTGGCTCAATTGGGGAGTGCTCATCTTCAGCTCAAGAGCTGAGGGACAGCTCCCTGGCCTAGAGATCAAACCCCATGACCAACAACAAAAAAAGAGAAGACTAAATTTTCCGTATAGCAGTGTGTACGGTAGGAAATGCCATGGGTCTATGAGATATTCCAGATATGTGAGAGGCTCATTGTTTTGTCTACAGTGGGTCTGAGGCCAGGAGTGCCACCTTCTCGGGGGTGGGATGTGATCCTAATGAAGGAAGTTCATGTTTCTATTCCCAGGGACTGCTGAAGCCTTGGGCTATCTGCGTGTGTGTGTTTGTGTTTGTGTGTGTGTGTGTGTGTGTGTGTGTGTGTGTGTGTGTGTGTGTGTGTGTGTGTGTATGTGTGTGTGTCTGTGTCTGTGTCTGTGTTTGGAGGTAGAAAAACTGTGTCTTGAACTCAGGGCCTAGGTGTTGTTCCTGAGCTTTTGTGCTCAAATTTAGTGCTCTGACACTTGAGTCACAGTGCCATGTCTGGCTATTTGGTGGTTCACTGTAGCCAAGAGCCTCACAGACTTTCCTGGCTTTGAACAGTGATCCTCAGATCTCAGCCTCTTGAGTAACTATGATGACAGACAGGAGCCACCTGTGCTGGCTTTGTGTGTGTGTGTAGAAGTGGGTTGTAACAAAGAGGGCCTGAACCTTTGGTAACTTCTCACCGCTGTCTTTGGGCGGTGCATGGGCTTTATGGCTGAGGTCTGGGGGCCTGGAATGGTGAGATGCTTGAAGGTGACTCAACACGGCTAAGTTATAAGACCAAGGGATCTGTGTGCCTTGGAACTGTCTACTACCTTGGGCCTGGTTGGTGACAGTGGGAGCTTGGGAGGACCTGGAGATGGGGCCCACAGGGGGTGGTTCCCCAAGGGGACAGACAGCGTGGCAAGCACTTACTAAGGATGCAAGCCCTGTTAGTATGGAGCATATTGGCATGGATCAGACTCTGGATCTTCTTATCATGACATCTGATGGGCGAGGCCAACCCTATTTTAAATATTGACCTGTGATCTTCGGATCTCAGCCTCTTGAGTAGCTAGGATTATAAGCTTGAGTCTCTGGCACCAGGCCTCTGATTCTTTTTGGTATGTTAGGGTTTGAACTCAAGGCCTTAGGCTTTCCAGTCACATCTTCTGCCATGGGAGCCAAGCCTTTCTGCCTTGGTCATTTCTGAGATAGAGACTCAATACATACTCAGGCTGGGCTGGATGGCGGTCCTCCTGTGACAGGCATTGGCCCCCACACCTGGTCCTCTGTAGTTGGGATGCTGGATATGTAACACCATGCTCAGTCATCGGTTGAGATGGATTGTCCCAAACTCTTAGTCCATGGCAGCCGATTCCTGATCACAGTTGAAGATCTGAGTTGGGTCTTGACCGGTGGACCTCAGTCTCCTCACAGGACAATTGTGAGGAAACAAGGGATCAATACAGGGGGATTTGTGGGGCAGGGCCAGGCATAGAGGGAGCGGTCATCAGATACGTTTCTTGGCAATTATGTGAGCATATGACAGGAAGATACTCAGAAAGGGTTCAAATGGGGACTATTATTTATCATGCTGCAGGTATGGGAATATGAAACAAAACATGGCTCTCTTTCATCCTTACCTATCGCCATGAGGAAGTGGATCCTTCTCTGTTCAGTTTTGTAGCTAGGGAAAATGAGGCACAGAGAACCTGGGTGACCTAGACACGGCCCCCAGCTGACAGGAAGCTCGGCCTGACTTCTCTGCCATGCTCCCTAGGACAATGATTGCTATTCAGTCCACTTCTTGTGGTGGGAAGTCCACTTATTTTCAGTTGTGGGGCTTGAACTCTGGGACTGGGCACTGTCTCCAAGCTCCTCACATCAAGGCCAGCATTCTACCACTTGAGCCACAGCACCACTTCCAGTTTTCTGGTGGTTCTTTGGAGATAAGAGTTTCACAGTCGTTCCTGCCTGGGTTGGCTATGAACCATGATCCTTATATGTCAATCTCCTGTGTAGTTACCATTATAGGCCTGTGCCACAGGCACCGGCTTAAGTGTACTTTTGACTTTCTCTCTCTCTCTCACTATCTCACAGGAACATGATGAATGGGTGCTGGAGGAGGTGGTCCAATGTCCCCAAGTGTCTGGGATCCAAGGTGGCCCTGTCAATTTAGAGTTCGGCTGTGGGTCAGGAGCTTTCTCACTCAGCCTGTTGAACTAGCTCCTTGAGGTAAGCCCTCTGTGCCTGGGCTAGACCGTGATGGTTACTCATTTTCAAACCGTCTGGTGCGTCCTTCCCAAATACCATTTGCTAAGACAGTTAAAGGAAAATGGATGAGGAGGTGTCGTGTTGTCCAACTGCACAGCATGATCCTCAGCCTCTGATCCTCACTGCCACTTATCTGGCCAGACCCCGATTATAAGAATGAATTCATTCTATATCTACTTCACTTTGCTGGGGTGTGTTGTTTCGGGGAGTGGGGTCGGTGTGCCGAGGAATGATCCGAGACCTAACACCTCCTGGGGGACATTTGTTCTTGTGACAGAGCCAAGTCATTGCTGTGGATAAGGAAAAAGCCGCCATCAGACTGACCCGGAACAATGCTCAAAGGTAGGTAGGCTGTTGAAGTATCAAACCCACTCATGTCTGCTTCCCACTCACAACAAAGGGGGTTCAGTGAGGGTGGCCTGGCACTGGCTCTAGGGGATTATACAAGGATGGTGGCAGTCAGGTGCCAGTGGATCTCACCCATCATCCTGGTTATTCGGAAGGCTGAGGTCTGATGGTCATGACTCAGAGCCAGCCCAGGCAGGAGAGTCTGAGAGATCCTTATCTCCCATAAATCACCTCCCCCACCCACAAAAAAGCCAGATGTGGTGCTGTGGCTCAAGTGTTAGAGCCTCAGCCTTGAGTAAAAGAAGCTCAGGGGTGACACTCAGGCTCTGAATCCAAGATGTAGGACTCACAAAAACATAAAATAAATTAATAGTGGGCACCTGTTATCTTACTACCAAAAGGGGTGGATTCAGTCTTCTCTCTGGTACTTGTAGCCAAATGTAAGGGGCTTCCCTTGATGTTCCTCTAAACCTCTCCTTCTTTCTATTATCTCTCCTGGCTTCAGTTGTGGGATAGAATTCAGATCATCCCACTTGGTGTGACCTTTCATAACCTCCTCTACCCACCTTCCTTGGGGTGGGGGGATCCTGGATGTACTGACCACTGGGAGAATGAAGTACCAGAGAGATGGGGGTAGGTAATCTCGAAAGTCATACTCAAACACACACACACTCACCTAGCCAACTCAGACTAGCCTTTTCCAAAGACACTTTATCTCCTTGGATTAACTGACCTAGGAGAGGAACTTGATCCGCTGTAAATGACTATTTTAACTAGGGTTTGTTAGTTGACAGGAAATAAACAGAAGCTCAAAAGAAAGGCCCTGGTGCCTGTCACCCCTGGCTCAGGCTCACACCTGACAACCTGGTTACTTGAGAAGCAGAGATGTGAGGATCAAAGCCACCCATAAGCTGAAAAGTCAGTGAGTTTCTACTCACCATGGAACAACCAAAAAAACAGAAGTGGAGCTTTGGCCCAAGTGGTAGAGTACCAGCCTTGAGCACAAAAACTCAGAGAGGCAGCTCCCAGATCCTCAGTTCAAGCCCACAAAAAGAAATGGCCCCATTTGTTGCCCCCAGACTGCCTGGGCCTCGAGTGCCTTGTCACGGAGTGCAATAAAGCACTGGTATTTGGGTAGTGTATCAGAGCCTTCAGAAATTGGGTGATGGAAGCCAGGCCTTCGCCTTTGTGCGCTCTCAACCCACATCAGCTGGAAGACAGAGCATGGCAAGATCGGCAGCTTGCAGAGTGGAAAAGATCCCCTCTTCCAGGGTGATTGGAGTGGGCTTCTTAGAGACAGCACTTGAAAAGGGATATTGCTTAACAAGGAGGATCTGACAGGAAGCACAGAGAGCAAAGATTATGTAGATAAAGGAAAACATAGCAGAGTATGTTCATTTCCAGCTAGGGCTGCTGGTGAGAAACTCGGTAAAGATGTGCAAGGCTGTCCCTAGACAGGCCCAAGGGTTCACAGAACAGCTATCCAGGGTTGGGATTTTGTTTTAGCAGTAGGTGGCTCGCGTGGCACAAAGGAAATCCTGGTTTCAATTCCTAGGTCCCGCATACACAGAAAAAGCCAGAAGTGGCACCGTGGCTCATGTGGAAGAGTGCTCGCCTTGAACAAAAGTAACTCGGGGACAGTGCCTGGGCCACGAAGTCAAGCCCCAAGACTGTCAACATAAAACAGCACTCTAAGGGACCTCGGTGACATGTGTGTGGCTATGTCCTGTAGCTTGTTGTAGATCCATCCATGTTTTGTGTCTCCTTTTTGATAGAGGGGATCTGGACACTCCTTCTCTCCAGAGCAACCCTAGACCTGCTTATCAGCAACCCTCCCAACGTCTTCCATCGAAACATGGAGCAGCTTGCTGCATTCTCAGGTACTGGTTGGGTGGGGCGGGTGGGATACAGGGCAGGCCCCAGAAGTCCTAGTGGGTCTGATCTGCCTCGGAAGACCAGGCCATCCAGAGGAGGAAGATGGGAGCTTAGAGAGGGGTAGTGATTTGAAGGGGGCACTTTAATGCCCATGGCCCCACCCAGATTCAGAGCCTCCATTTGCTGTCCCTGAGGGAGGTAGAAGAGTGTCTAGGTGATAGTGTCTAGAGGAGGATGAGGTGGAAATTCTAAAGAATGAGACACCATAAGCCGCGCGCTGGTGGCTCATGCCTGTCATCTTGGCTACTTGGGAGGCTAAGCCCAGAGGATCTTGTTTCTCAGCCCAGGCAGGAAAGTCCCATGAGAGTCTCATCACCAATCTCCAACAAGAAGTGGCACCATGACTCAAGTGGTAGAACACTGGCCTTGAGCAAAACATCATTGTCAGTGACAGTACCCAAGCCCTGAGTTCAGGCCCCTCAACCAAAAATACAAAAAGAATGACACCCCTTGCTTGCAAGAGATGATGGAGTGGGGTTGTTGTGGTTGGGAGAACAGGTGCTGGCCTCAGTGTACAGACATTTCTAAGAACTCCCCAGGTTTGCCCCAGTGTGAAGTCACAGCAGGATGTGCATTGCCTTACCAAGAACTCCAGAGGTTGTATCCTATCTTAGGCAAGGAGTGGGCAAATGGGAGCAGGGGTAGAAGGGTATTGTCAATGTTATTCTCTCCATTAAAGGAAGAATGGTTTTGGATGCTTGTGTCAAAGTCTGAAGTGAAAGGTTGCATGTGCTTTGTGGCCTGACAATTTGGGTTTCCCCAGGGTGTAAGAAGGTGGTTAAAGCCAGGAGCTGCCCTTGGCTCACAACTGTCATCCTAGTTATTCAAGAGACAGAGATCTGAAGATCACAGTTCAAAGCCAGGTCGGGCAGGAAAGTCTGAGAGACTTTATCTCCAGTGAACCACCAGAAAACTGGAAGTGGCTATGCTCCAGTGGTAGAGCGCACACCTTCAGCTGAAGAGCCGAGGGACTGCACACAGGCTCAAAGTTCAAACCCCATAACCAACAACCAAAAATAAGGTGGCTGAGTTTTCTTCATAGCGGTTTGTATAGTTGGAAATGCCATGCTGAGTTATGAGCTATTTCAGATGTGTGAGAGGCTCTGAGTTTTGTCTACATTTGGTCTGAGGATGGTAGAGACATCTTTCCAGGGATTAGGATGTTCAGGTGTTCTGGGACTGCTGAGGCCTTGCATTATCTCTCTCTCTCTCTCTCTCTCTCTCTCTCTCTCTCTCTCTCTCTGTGTGTGTGTGTGTGTGTGTGTGTGTGTGTGTGTATGTGTGTGTGTGTGTATTTTTCCCTCGTCTTTCTCTGTCCACTTCTAGGGTGCCTGTCTGCCTCTTCCTGACCTCAGATGAGAGACCCGCATATACCAGCTTTTCTTTGGGGCCCAAGACCGGCTGTCCATATCTTTGTTCGCCTCCAGGGGATTCTGGGTCCTCAGTGCCAGCTGGCATATGTTCTCCCCTGCCTCTTGGGGGACAGGGTCAGTCATACTTTGTCCTGTCCTTTTCCTCAGCTGGGCATATGGCTGCACGTCCCACTCCCAGCAGGCTGGCAGTGGAGTGGGGGAAGGGTGATTGCCAGTGGCTCTGGCCAGATCCAGCTTGATAGCTGACTGAAGGCTGCCCAAGCAAGGATGATCTGGGGCTACATGGGAGGTGAAGCCAAGGTGGCTTGGAAGTGTCGGTCAGTATCTAGGAAATGTCAAGGTACCTTATCACAAGCAAGTCTAACTTCCAGGCCCAGGGGGCCTCTCAGGTCATTCTAGACAATGATGCCCAGAATACAGAGACACAGACTTTAGATTCCAGGGCCAGGGTACTGTGGGATGAGACTGGTATGGCCAGTACCTCAATGTTCTGAGACATTAGCCTTGATCTGGCAATGCCCCGCTTGTGTTAGTTCACCTCTTAACCCAGTGCTGGCCACACACTGGCTACTTGTGCTGTGGAAGTGGCAGGAGCAGAAGTGAGATCTAGGATGACCAAAATCTGGATTTATGGCCTGATTGGGGTGGGGGTGTCTTTAAAAAAATCTTAGAGCTGGAACTCAGAGCTTGGCACTGTCCCTGAGCTTCCTTTGCTCAAAACTAACACTTTAACACTTGAACCACAACTCACCTTTCATCTTTTTTAGTAGTTTAGTAGTCATAAGTGTCTCATATACATTCCTGCCTGGGCTGGCTTCAAGTTACCACCCTAAGAGCTCACCCTCTTGAGTACCTAGGATTGCTGGTATGAGCCACTGGCACCTGCTAAGGATGTTTGTTTGTTTGTGTATGTGTTTCTGTGTGTTTGTGTGTGTGTGTGTGTGTGTGTGTGTGTGTGTGTGTGTGTGTGTGTACCGGGGCTTGAACTCAGAGCCTAGGAGCTATCCTTCAGCTTGTTTGCACAAGATTGGTGCTGTACCACTTGAACTACAGTAGCACCACTTCCCATCTTTTTGGTGATTCATTGGAGATAAGAGTCTGCCAAGGCTAGCTTTTAATCTTGATTGATCCTCCAGTGTCAGCCTTGAGTAGCTAGGTTTATAGGCATGAGCCATTGGCATCCAGATGCAAGGATATTTTTTCATCCTCTCTTCTGTTCTAACAGCTGTCTACTTGCCCTGGCCTAGATCTCTGACCTCCACTTCAACTCCCACCAGCCCCTGATTGTGTGGAGAACATAAAGCTTAAACATGATCCCATTTCTTTATCCTCAGGGGAGGAGGTTATATTTCATCTGAAACCTGGAGTACGAAGGGTAGCTGTAGATGGGTGCTCAGCTGGGAGAGAGGTAGTCTGTTTTAGCCAAGAAGAAAAGTGTGGCCAGATGCTAATAGCTCATGTCTCATATTCCTAGCTCCTCAGGAGTCTGAAATCTGAGGATTGCCATTCAGAGGCAGCACAACAAGAAATGTCTGTGAAACTCTCCTCTCCCAAGAACCAACGGAAAGCTGGAAAAAAGCTGTGGCTCAAATGGTAGAGTGCTAGCCATGAATGAAAAAAAGTGAGTTCAAGCCCTAGTACCAAGATGTGTACTTGCTCATGCACACACACACACACACACATACAGAGAGAGTGGAAGGAGGCAATGATGAGCTGAGCTAGAACTGAGGGCAATCCTGAGGAATAGTCACAGTAAACTCTCAATCCAGATCAATTGGTTTCTCCCTAAGTCCTTCTTGGGCTGAGGGGTCTGGGCCATGGCACTAAGTTCCATGGAACCTACCCCTCCATCCTTGCATAGGGCCACAGGACCAAGGGAAGGACACTAGGGATGCTCCTTTGTAGTCAGCCCACGTTTGTAGACCTTCATCTACACCCAAGCCCTGGTGAGGAAAGCAGGGTTCCAAGCCCTTGGACTCCTGTGATAGTGACTGTTATAAGCAACAGCCAGTTGGCTGTGGATTCCTGAGCCTACAAGATTTTCATGAGCTCAACTCAATACCTGCCCAAGGTGTGCCTGACAAATTCACTCTTGTGATATCTGTGTGAGTGGATGTTACCCGGTGTGACATTTTTAAAACTCCTGCCCCTCCTGGCCCAGAACCGTGGTCTGAGATGGCGATTATTGCTCAGATCCACAGTGAACCGATGACAGATGCCATTCTGATAATCTCCATGCCCCAAGACTTGACCCTTCTCTGGTACTGTGGCCTGCTCTGTAGGCAATGGCCTACAAACAGGCCATTTCCTACAATTGCCTCAAGACTTGCAGGACACCTAGACATTGGGAGACCCTCAGGGCCCCACTGGAAAGTATTTTGCCTAGAGCCACCTAGTGAGGTCCAAGCAGGCCAGGTGTTGATCATGGAGCTTGAACTCTGGGCATGGGCTCTCTTCCCCAGTTCTTAATTTTACCACCTGAGCTACAGAACTACTTCCGGTTTTCAGGAAGTTCCTTGAAGATCAGAGTCTCCCTGACTTTCCTGCCCGGGCTGGATTTGAACTGCGATCCTCACATCTCAGACTCTTGAGGAGCTAGGAGGACAGATATGAGCCACCTGTGCCCGGCTGACCTGGCCTTTCACCACAATGGACTAGGAAATCCTGAAAGCTTTTCTTTATTTTTTCTGTGCCAGTACTGGGGCTTGAACTCAGGGTCTGGGCTCTGGTCTCTTAACATTTTTCCTCAAAGTTAGCACTCTACCATTTGAGCCAAAGCTCCATTTCTGGCTTTTGGTAGTTCATCAGCAAGAAGAGTCTCACTAATTTTCCTCCCCTGAACTGGCTTGACTGTCAATCTCTATCTCAGTCACCTGACTAGGTAGGATTTACAGTATAGCACTGATAGCCTGGGGCGAGAAGCTTTTCTTAAGCAAGTGTTCTTCCCTGCATTTGCCCTGACTCCTCCATGAAAAGGAGGTCTGAAGGTCAGGAGCTGTGAAAAAAAGGCTTCTAGCCACAGGAAATGACTGGGGTCCCTGGTGTAAAGCCAAGCTAATCTTCCCCGTGGGCCTCATTCTAGGAACCCCACCGTCTACCCTGTGACTCAAGTATAAACCTTGACCTAGCCTTGAATGTCCTGCCAGACTTTTCTGAAGCCACAGAGCCTATATTCAACCACACCACCTGCTCTACATCACACCTCAAGACCTTTGCCCATGCTGTACCTTCTGCCTAAGGCTCTCTGTCCTGTATCCACATCTTAAAACTCCCTCAGAATTTTGACACTGGTTATATCTACTCCTGGAGCAAATATTTCTTTCCCTTGTCCCTCTTTTTTATATTGAGTTGCTAGAGATGGAATTTTTGCAGGCTGACTGGAAAATGCTCTATCTAGATGTGTGTGTGTGTGTGTGTGTGTGTGTGTGTGTGTGTGTGTGTGTGTGAGTGTGTGTGTGTGTGTGTGTGTATGTGTGTGTGTGTGTGTGTGTGACTGTCCTTGGTTTGAATTCATGGCCTGGATGCTATCCTATCCCTGAGCTTTTGTGCTCAAGGCTAGCACTGTACTACTTGAACCACAGATCTATTTCTGGCTTTTGGGGTGTTTAATTGGAGAAAAATTTCTCATACAGACTTTCCTGCCTGCAATTGGGATCCTTAAATCTCAGCCTCCTGAGTAGCTTACAAGGGTGAGCCACCAGTACCTGCCCTTTACCCTACCTCTTACCTATAAACTTAGTCCTCCTCTGAGTTCCAGAAAAATATGTCTCACCAGGTTCACTTTTTTTTGCCTGTCTTCATACTTGAACTCAGGGTCTGGGCAAGTTCCTGAGCTCCTTTTTCTCAAGGCTATCACTTTAGCCACAGTGCGACTTTTGGCTTTTGCTATTTGTGTGGTACTGAGGAATCGAACAGGATTTAATGCATGCTAGGCAAGCACTCTACCACTAAGCCACATTCACAGCCCAAGGTTCACTTCTAACGGGAGTTATGAGGGTGAGATTTATTGGCATACCTCTTTTGGCATAGAAATTGCTGACTATTTCATATCTTTGTCAAGATTTGGGACCAGCCTTTGACTAGGCAATGAGGAATGATAAATGACTGATAGCCACCAGGCCCCAGAGGTCTAGGCTCACATCCTATGGAGGGATAGAGAATATGGAGCCAGAAACTTTGACAACTCCTACAGTCTAGGAACTGTGGTCTCCCTGGAGGCAGTGGCTGGCAGTAAGGTGTCCCGGTGGGACACCTCAGCCCTAATATAAAGCTTCAGTTATTAAATGGAAGAGAAGAATGCTTTGTTTAATTTGCCAGCCTAGACTTAGTACTCTCTGAAGGTTTGTCCCAGCTTTCCCAGGTTGGGGGACTGGGCATGGGCAACCTGCTGAATGCCCATCATCCATACATCATCCATCCATACACAGAGATATGGACTTATTGCCTCCTTTGGCGGGGGGCAGTTCCGTGTTTGTACTATGAGCCTAGGCCTTGTCCCTGAGCTCCTTTTGCTCAAGGGTAGTGCTCTGCTCTTGAGCCACAGCCCCATTCATGTTTTTTTTCCTGTGATATCTTTGAAATAAGAGTGTTGCGGCATTTCCTGCCCTGGTTGAATTCAAATTGGCATTCTCCACATCTCTGCTTCCTGAGGAACTAGGATTACAGGCAGGAGCCCCTGGGTCCTGTGTTTCTTTTCTTCTTGTTGTTCTTTTTTGTAATTGGAACAATCTGTATTCTTCATGTAGTCATTCCAATGGTTTGCATTCGAAGTAAACTACCCAGCCCTGGAGTTCGAATGCCAGGACTGCCACCCACAAATGGAAGGAGGTCCTGACAAACTCATTCCTATTTTTGTGAATGTCAATGGAATATTATAAAAGTAATAATTAAATTTGCAGTTAATTCATGATTCCATTTTAGAATGCCACACAAAAATTATTGGATTATCATCCATTATAGCACCATGATATAATTCCCCTAAAGGAAGGATATTGAATAATTTTTAATATTTTCATAAGTATTCAACCAGGATATTTCATTAAATGGAGGCATAATTTGATAACTAATAATTGCTAATAATGTGTATAATTTAATATCCTCACATTCCTTCTCTCTGTATGCATATATATATAAACATCTATCTATCTATATCTATTTGTCTATCTATCTATCTATCTATCTATCTATCTATTTATCTATCTATCTATATTGAGCACTCCTGTGGCTTGATCACAGGTCCTCAGAACTTCCTGGCAGCTCAGTTTTCCGGAGGCTGGTGTGCTAAGATTGTGACCCCATTTATCGATTGGCAGTGTAGGACATGAGTTGAAATCCCAGCATGACCAAAAATGTATTCGTGGAGTAAGAAGCGAATTTTGACTCATTTTTTCCCTTTTCTGTGAAAGTCCTGGGTCTAAGTATCAGGGATAATCCATATGCAAATATATCCTATGTGATATGATGTAATAAAAGAAATGTTATATGTGTAAGAATGCTAATTAAATATGGGTAATAAACATCATATGCACTAAACCCATGTATGTTAGTAGATCTCATATGTTAATATTACTTTTTTCAGTTTTGGGGCTTCAATTCATACCCTGGGAACTGGTCTGAGTTTCTTGTCTTCAAGGACAGTGAGCCTTTCCCCTTCACCCATACTGCCACGGTTATCCAGACCCTGAGTTCAAATACAAGGCCTGCCAGAAAAAATGGTGCAAATTCCAAGCCAAGGCCCTATTATTATTATTGTTGTTGTTGTTGTTGTTGTTGTTGTTATTGCCTGAGCACAGGGCTTGCACTCAATTTTGGCATCTCTGCCACAACAAACCCTTGGATCCTAGGACCTGAGTTCAAATCTTGAGGCTGGCAAAAATAAAAATAAAAAGGAGGAGCATAAAACTGAGAAGTTCAAGAAGGTGGTTTTACTTATTTTTCCCTTTGTATTGTAACCATCCTGCATGTAAAAGACAAGGCCCAGAAAGTGTACGTGACCTTGCATTGCTGATGTTTGCTATTCTATTAAGGAAGCCATAGCTGAAACTGGCAACTTAGGTCTGGAGGTTGAATCCCGGAATTGCCACCAATGAATGGCGGAGATTCTAAGAAACACATTCCCATATATATCCATACAAATGGAATGTTATAAAAGTAAAAATTAAATTAGTAGTGTAGGATTGTATTATAAAATTATACACAATTACACTACATTGACTAATTTTCAATTAATGTTTTATTATGTATTCAATCATAATTCTTAAAAAAAGGAAGGTATAATTTAATTGCCAATAATCAGTAGTAATATCGTATATGCAATTTCATAGTATATAGACATCTCTCTCTTGTTTTATGCATCTACATCTACATCTATCTATCCATCCATCCATCCATCCATCTATCTATCTATCTATCTATCTATCTATCTATCTATATCTATCTATCTATCTATCTATCTATCTATCTATCTATCTATCTATCTATTTATCTATCTATCTATCTATCTATCTATCTATCTATCTATCTATCTATCTATCTACATATCTATCTACCAAGCTACACAATCTATCTGTTTATATTCTTGTCACTACTGGAGCTCAGTGGTAAAGTGCTCGCCTAGTACATACAAAGCCCTGGGTTCGATTCCTCACTACAGTGTGCACAGAAATATCCAGAAGTCCTGCTGTCGCTCAAGCAGTCAAGCACTAGCTTTGAGCATAAAAGCTTAGGGACTGTGTCTAGACTCTTACTCAAGACCCAGGAAAGGCACCAAAAAAAAAGATAGAATGTTCTGAGTGCAACTATATAATGATAGCACTGAAAATACCTCAGCACAGAGCAAGCCAAGAGTCTGGTTCTGACAGCTGCCCTCAAACCTGACTTAGCCAGAGGTAAACCACTGTAACCCAGCTCCACAGAATCAGATGCTGCTGGCTCACTCACCTCTGTCATCCAAGATACTCGGGGACTGAGACTTGACACTGGTAGGCTTAAAACCCAGCCCTGGCAGGAAGTCTGTGAAACTCTGAACTGTGGCTCAAAGTGGTAGAGCTCTAGCCTTGAGCAAAAGATCTTAGGACAGTACCCCCAAACTTTCAGTGTAATCCCCGTGGCTGACTCCACTTCCCAAAAAAAAACCCACCCCTCTTAATCATTAAATGTGAACTTTGTATTTGTTATGTGTTTCTGAAAGAATGGTGATGCTGATGAAAACACCCTAATACTAATGACAGCTTGTGGGATACAGCTATGTGATGAGTCCTTCATGGGGTACATTCTTTGACCTGATCCTTGTAAGAGTTCCACAAGTCAGATGATTATGCAGATGAGGAAGTTGAGGCTCAGATATGTCCCCCTGTCAGTGCCAAAATTATGTATGTACCTAACTCCAGTGAGTTGTCTCCTGAAGACAATTGTTTTGGTTTATTTTTCTTGGTCGTGAACCTTGAACTCAGGGCCTAGTCACTGACCCTTCCCTGTTGGGCCCATGGACAGCACCCTACCATGTGGAGCCAAGAACCCTCTTGCAAAAGAGTGTTACAGTTTAGGCAACTGTAGGTGAGGTCTGTCATCCTTCCTATTTAGGAAGCTGAGATATGACGATCTCGGTTCCAAACTATCCCAGACACAAAAGGTCTCATGGGACTATTATCTCCTATTCACCACTTAGAAACTTGAAGTGGAAGCTGGGCACCAGCAACTCGCACCTGCCATTCTAGCTATTCAGGAGAATGAGAGCTGAGGATCACAGTCCAAAGCCAGGCTGGGCAGGAAATTCCTTGAGAGGTTTCTCTCCAATGAACTACCAAAAACTTGCAGGGTTGCTGTAGCTCAAGTGGTAGAGCACTTGAATTTAGCTGAAGAGCTCAAGGACAGCACCCAGGCCTAGACTTCAATTCCTCCATCTTATAAGAACAAAAAGAAAGAAACATGAAGTGGATTGCTGGGAAAGTGCCTTAGAGTAGAGTGCTTTACATGTATGAATCCCTGGGCTTGATTACTTAGTACCACATCACTAGAATAAAGCCTGAAGTGGCTGTGTGGCTCAAGTAGTAGAGTGTTATCCTTGTACAGGAGTTCAAGCTCCAGGACAAATGTATACACACACATTCATTCACACACACACACACACACACACACACTCACACATACACCACACACATATATACACACACACAGATACCGGAAGTGAAGCTGTGACACCAAATGGTAAAGTGTTGAGCTTCTGTTCTGAGCTCATGGTCAGCACCAAGGCCCTCTGTTCAACCCGCAAATCTAGCCACCAACTAGGAGAGACCAAAGGTTTCAAAACCTGATGGCTTCACCAACCCTAAATGACAGGAAGTATTGTGATATTACACATTTGTTTAGATTTAGCAAGCTTCCAGAACCTGGGAAGCCACTGTTGCCAATAATGAATTATTTTATTAGGTTCAGCTCCCCTGTTGTCTACCAGAAGGACCCTTGAATTTATTGTAGCAAGTTATTTCAACACTGGAACATAGTCTAACAAAGAAAGGATAAGTGCAGGGAATTTGGCCTGCCCACGGGACCTGGCACAAATGGAGGCTTCCTGTCAAAACAGCACTGAGGAAAGAGATAGCTTGAGGTACAAAGAGGCCTTTCTCTCCTGGCCTTCAGAGCCTGCCCACACTCCTGCTCACTAATTGGCCCGGATGGATTTGTTTGTTACACAGCTGTACAGGAGTGAGGTCTTTTGTCTGCCTGTTCCAACAATGAGGCAGACTTTCTCCAGCAGTCCCTGGTATGGAGAAAACCTCTAGCTACAATGGGAACAGTGAAGGGAGCCCCAGAATATGCACTGCCTTGAAGCACTGTCTGTGCTATGAAATCATTCTATTCAAAGCAAATTTCCTAGCTGGGTGCCTTTCATCTTAGGGACTCTGGACATTCACTGATAGAAATACATGGTATTTTGTAAACTGTGCCATGTGTTTACAGCTGTATTGAAGAACACACCCTTAATATATCATTAGAAAACATTGGTTATTGAATAGAATCTATATGAGAATGTAATTTGAACTAATTACACTAATTTGAAAACTACATATTAGTCAAATAAAATGTAGAAATAAATGGCTTTATTTATAAGAAAATAATACCACCAAGAAAAGTGAGTATACATTAGAGAGATTGCAGTAATAACATTACAGTTTTTACTGTCTCTACCTGTTTATGTGATTGTATTTCTTGATATTGAAAGTGACCTCTTTTTATTCTTATTGTATGTAATCCAACGCTGTTTATTACTATGTATTCAATGTGGGAAATCTAGCTTCAAAAATCTGTAAAGTTTTTTTTTCCTTTTCAATCACAATATTGTCATTATCAGGGTACACTGTGGTCATCATAATCTACATCAAAATTATTATTAACATTATACATGCTATTTAAAGTCTGATATGTATCTATGATTTTGAGATTATTTCTTTTGATTAATAATTCTAATGTTACCACTGTGCATGCATCCATATTAAAATTTTGAACCCTAAACAGGTAGCTTTACTATATACTTATAGCAAATTATTGCATAGATTTTTGAAGCATTGCAAATTTCTAACCAGTATGAATTAACTTCCCCACCACTACGAACAAATATTTAAGAGTTTGAACATAATTATTTTAAGTAATATACTGTAAATATTACTACAATATCATGTGTATATCTAAAATTCCCCTGAAAGTATTAAACTCTACATTCTATTGAAATATTAGTTATTTTATTCTAGGAAACTTTTGGGAAAATAAACTGTATATCTTTGAAATGAACAAGGTCAAAAAATAGTAGCATAAAATTTTTAGAGGGAGTCTGTCTTCAGAAATATACATACATACATACATATATATATATATATATATATATAATGTGTAGAAAGATACATTTTAGAGATTGTCATCAGAAATATCTACATATATCTATATTTATGTATAGAACAATGTACGTTATAGTGAAACAAAAATCTTAAAACATAATTAAAATTTAAAAAATACATCAAACCAAGTGTCAGTGACTCACGCCTATAATTTGAGCTATTCTGGGTAATAAGATCTTAGAATTATGTTCAAAACTAGCCCAGACAGAAAAGTACTTGTTAGAATCTTATCTCCAATTAACCACTTAAAACAGGAATTAGCTCTGTGCCTCAAGTTGTAGAGTGCTGGCTTTGAGCATAAAATGGTTTAGAGACAATGCCCAGCCCTTCAAACAACAAAAACAACCACAACCACAACCACCACCACAACAAAATATATCACATTAATTTCACAAAAGCATCTTTCAACTACTGTGAACATTTCTTAGAAACATGAATATATACCCCTGGAAAATGTTCAGCAAAAATATAGAATATTTCCGTCTATGTTAAAGACATGATTAGATTGTTTCAGATATTTAGGTAAGGATTAGGAATTAAGAACAATGATAATATATTGGAACTTGCCTTTTATTCTATTTTACTGTAGTAATAAAATGTTATTTTTAATGATTATATAAAATTACTCTTGTTTGGTATTTGAATTACAATAAGTGATAACCATTTTTAAATTATTTCCATAGGAAAGGATCATTTATTTAATGGTATCAATTGTATTGTAATTTCAAAATAATTACGATTATTATTCCAAGGCTGGTTCACTCTAAGACTGTATTTGTTTTCTTGTTCTAGTTTTCATATGTTGGAAGAAATTAAAATTCCAAAAATTCAATGGATGTTGGCATTCAGGAACATCTTCATAGATATTAATATTGGAGTCCCTTCAGTAGAATTGTTTCTGTTCATTTGTTATTTTCACAAATAAATCAAGATGATTATTATTTGTTTCTTTTCACTGCTATTGGCTCTTATTTTGAGAATACTTTTTTCCTAGCAAAGTAGAAAAAAGCAATTGGATTGAGCAAGTAACATATGGCTTTCATAAAATTCAGGTGCAGAGAATTGTGTCTTCTGGCATTTGCTGTTTCTTCCAGAAAAGGATATCAACCACTTATAAGTGATGCATAATTCCTAGGTATTCCAGTTATCACATAGACTTTTAGATTGAGTTATCTTTGTATAAACTCAAAAAAAAAAGACCAAAATACCTCAAAATCAACAGAAATCACATTTTGTTTTAAAATCTGTAGTTTAAAAAGAATTTTTAGCCAACACTGAAAACATCTTTTTAGGTGTTCTGCAATTTTTGTGAAGTATTTTTAACAGTAGTTAAATGCTTTCTATGTCAAATTTTTACAAACCTTTATTGATCCAATGTCATGAATTTTTACATTTATGTTTTATAGGTTTTTACATCTCACATTTATTTTGATAATCATTTTTTATTTTAAATTTGTGAATAAGGTTTGAGGTAGTAGTCTAAGATCAGACTTTAAATCTAGAGAGGCAATAGTGCCAATACACCCATTTAAGATTCTATTTTTATTTCATAAAGTCATGGCATCCTTTTCAAAATCTATTGACCATAAGACTAAGAATTTATTTTTGATACATTCTTCTATGTGTTTGTTCTTATAGTAGGGCTATGTTGTTTTCACTACTAAACATGGTAACAAGATTCAAATCTGGTATGAAGGCTCAAGCTACACAATTTTACAAGATTGTTTTGACTGATCTGTATTCCTTGAACCATATGAGTTTATTGAGCAAGTGGACCAATATTCTACAGAGATATCTAGAAGTTTGAGAGTCATTAATATTTTGCACCTTGTGAAAACATAAGACCCCAGATATTATATAGAGAAAAATGTCTTTAGGGAATGCTTGAAGCAACTAAAATTAATTTAGGAATGAGTTAAGATATAACAATATAGCCTAATAAAACTGAATGATAACAACTTGAGCTGTACTAGAGAGGAGAGTGAGAGCGGATAGAATGATGGACCAAATAGGAGCAGTATATCATTGGTATTGTGTTTCAAAAAACAGAAAAACTTCAGAGAAGAGAAGGAAGAACATAATCAATGTGTCCTGAATCAACTTTCTTTTTAATCCACCTAATAGTGTGGACTGAGAGTCAGAGAAGATGGGAAAAAAATAAAATAGAAAATAAAGCATTGTATAGAACTCTTACAATGTAAATCAATTCTAATAGAAATATGATCATTAATTTACAAAGAAATAAGATTAAGAATAGGTAAACTCTAAAGGCAAAAAAATGAAGAGAAAAAAGAAGCAAAGTAAAACTTTTATCCATAACAAATACAAGAGTTTCGAAGTGGAAAGGCAGTGAAAATATTCTAATTAACAAAATAACAAAGTTGCTAACATTGATAGAATATGGATCACATTGTATCATATATAATTTTAAAACAACATATTAGTAATGAAAATTTAAGTCATAATTTAAAACACTATTTGTATTATAACTAAACAGTATAGTTCAGTGGTTAAATTTGGCCTAGCATATGTGAAACAATGGTGTGATTTCCCAAGCATTACAAAGTACACACAAAGCACACACACACGCAAAAACCACATAAACACACACACACACACATACACATCACATACACACTTTTGGAATATTGATATTATCATATTAAACACAGGAAATTATCACAAATAGTAAAACTAGGTTAATATATAAAATCATAATATTGCTCTTACTATTTAAAAGTTTAGTAGAAATAAAATAATCACAATATGGGGCTGGGAAGTTGGTTTAGTGGTAGAGCGCTTGCCTTGCATGTCTGAGGCCCTGGGTTCGATTCCTCAGCACCACATAAGCAAAAAGAAAAAAGCCAGAAGTGGTGCGTGCTGTGGCTCAAGTGGTAGAGCACTAGCCTTGAGCTGAAGAGCTGTGGGACAGCACCCAGGTCCAGAGTTCAGGCCCATGACAGGACCCCCCAAAAATATTACAATATACTTGGATTTTTGTAGATTAATTTAATTGAAAATTAAGACATAGAAAACATGAGAACCTTTGCAAACAAGTTTTAACTAATAAACATTTTAAAACATGTATCCTTTTATTTTGACAAAAGATTGGTGTTACTGGTGTTTTAACTCAAGATTTAGAATATGATAGCCAGTATTCTATATGGATATATCTCTAATGATTTCACTCTGGATATTTTTATAATAAGGTATCATAGTTTCTCAGGCTTTCCCGAATTACAAAACCTATTTGCAATTCCGGCCATAGCTAGAAAATTGAAGCCACAAATTACCATGCCCAGCTCAAACGTTTTTTAATTCAAGTACAAATATTTACAAAAACGTGATCAAGTAATGAAGCCTTTCTTAATAAAGTATGTGCTTCTAGAAAATACAGTATTTGTTACCTGGAAAAATGTTTATAATTATAAGAAATTAAATTTATTTAAATTCACCAACCATATAAAATTATTTACAATAATTTTAAATATTCACATGTTAAATATTTTAAAAGCAAAATATATGTGTATGAATAGTTTACATGTGTAAAAAATATGCAAAATTAAATTAACTAATTCTACAATTCTGAAAAAAGAATTACCCTAAAGAAACAAAAGAATAGTAATTAAGTTCAAAATTTGAAATTTAGAAAATAAGATGGAGTACAATTTAGTTGACAATAACTGTAAACCCTCTGTATATCAATTTTATAATAAAAAAATGCATGAACAAAGAAAGCAAAAGTACCCATTGATCAATAGCAAAAGCAAAAGTATCAGTAGTTTTTTGAGTGTAGAAAAAAAATCGATGGCGGGGATAACAAGAAATATACTCATTACCTTACTTATGTAATTGAAACCCCTCTGCAAATTAACTTTACAATAAAATTAAATTGAAATTAAAAATGAACCAAATAATATACCAATTAAAAATTCTTAGAAGCCATTGGTTAAAAACTTTGTAAACAACTGCCCCAAGTACCCAAGGAATATACTTTGATGAGACTGTTTAAATACTTGAACTTCAGCAGAGAAGCAAAATGTTAAAAAAAATTGATACAAAGTAAAGTAATAAATCAGAATATATTACTATAATAATCATTAGGAGAATTTTCAGTGATAGTCAAATATGTAAGCTATGAGACAATATGCCATTCGTTTGCACTTAGTAAGTGAGAAAGAATTTTCTAGGTCTTTTTAAATATATCATAAGTTTAATGAAGAAACTATTATGTCACATCATATGATAATCAGATAAAGATTATATTAGAGCAAAGAACAGATTATACTATGTTTTTGGATGTTAATGTATATACTTATTTTGGTTGGGGGAAATTGTGGGGATTTCAACTTGGAGTATTGTTCTTGCTGGCTGGCATCATATCAGTGGTTAATTTTAGGATAGTGGTTCCCTTTCCACAAGAACATGCACCGGATCTGTCCTTTTAGCCTTCCCATCATCAATGGCATCAGAGTTAAACACCAAATTGTCTAGCTTCAAAACTTTGCTGGCTTGGATACTGCAGTCCTTCCAATCTTAGTCTCTAGATAGTGCAGGATGGTGTAAATGATCCAATGTATCCAGCTATAGATTGAGAAGTAAGTCCACTAAAATTTGGCCTGGATTCTGTTCTCAAACCTCCTAAGTAGTTAAGAGTACAGATGGGAGCCACTGGTGCCAAGCAACTACAGTATTTTAAAACAATTAGACAAATATATTTATGACTTAGGCTTGTGATTACCTCAGGAAAAGAATAAAATTTTAGTGAAGAATAGAGAACAGGCAGAATTGTAACTAGCTAATTAGAGGCTGAATAAGTTAGCTAGCTACTCAGGAGACTGAGATCTGAAGAACACTGTTCAAAGCCAGTCCAATCATGAAAATACATATGATTATCTCCAAAAAGCCAGAAGTGGAGCAGTGGCTCAAGTGGTAGAACACTATCCTTGGGCACAGAAACCTAGGGGATAGTGCCCAGGCTTTATTCCGCCTCACGAATGATGAATGCATGCATGAATATATGCACATGTGCATGTGTGTAGACACACGTGTGTGCACACACAAACAAATGAGTAGTTAAATGCAGAGTTCTTTTTTTTTTTACCTTTCTGTACTTTAATTCCCTGTATTAGTTTACCAATTAACAAAATCAGCTAAGCACCTTTTTACATACAACTCATCATGTTTCTCTAAAGTCTACTCTCTTTTTAGAAGCCTGCGTTTATTTGACCCAAAAGTAAATTATTCAGGAAGTCAATTCATCTCCCTCAACTCTGTAGTGTTAGATTGTTTAGGTTCTTCCTAGCAACATGATTTTGTGAAATCCTGCATCAACTAGCATATTTCTTTCATGAGACAGGAAGCCTCTGTCAAACAACTAATAACAGATTTTTCTCCTCCTGGCAAGCATCTGTAGTTTTATTGTCTTCATATAATGCATGATCTGTGTATGCAAAACACTGCTGTGAAAATAAAAAGACCCTTCTCAGCGCTTAGCATTAGTATGCCATTCATACATATGAAGGTGTTTAAATATTACTGAAATTGTTTTGGAATAAATAATGTTCACCTTGACTATCTTGAGAAGGAAGAATTGGGTTCTCAGCACTTTAGGTAAAAACTTGAGTGAAAGAAAAAAAAAGAAAAGTGATGAACAACTCAACTCATACATTCAAAGGAAACAAAACAACTTAATAAAACAGAAATTAATTCAGTACTCAAGAACCTGCAGGAAATTCAAAGATTTTTTAAAAATAATCTATGATATGCTTATGAAAATCCTAACTATATGGGAGTCTACTGTTATGAGAATAGTGTTAAAGCCCAGAATTGACAGACAGGTCTCTACACAGTGCCAGGCACCTGTTATTCTAAATTCCAGGAACAATAACATCAAGTGGACTGAGCCCATGTTCATACACAAGTAGGAAGCCAGATTCTATCTGAAAATTAATCAGTATAATTTGTGCTGGGAGCATGACAAAGTGGAAGGAACACCTATTTAGGAGACACAAGACACTCAATTGAAACTCTAATATTATGAGTATTAAAGAAAAAAGCTATGACTTTAAATATTTGGAATAATTGTAAGATTTGAGTATCTGTGTGGAGAAAAATCCATGGCAGAGATAGAGTGAATCCATGATGCAATGCTTTCTACTTAATTGATAATGGTATGTGGTACTCCAGACATAACAGAGTTATCTTGAAAATCAGCATGGATATGCATTTGGGTGATGGAAATACTCTACTTACACAGGTGTAAATTAAACAGATTTTTGGGGGGGAGAGGTAAATTGAAGTTCTTGAACTAAGAGCCTGGGTGATATCCCTGAGCTTTTTCTCTCAAGGCTACCACTCTATTTCTATGAGCCACAGTTGCAATTTTGATTTTCTGTCAGTTGTTTGGAGATAAGAGGCAGGCTCATGGAATTTTCTGCCCAGGATGGCTTCAAACCATGATCGTCAGATCTCATCCTCCCGAATAACCAGGATTCCCAGCATAAGCCATTGATGTTTTTAATAATTTAGTAAATTGTAGAGTTACAGAAGTTATAAATTATCACCTGTGTAATAATTATACATTATAACCTGTGTAATATATGTGTACGTATGTATCAATGCATATGGAAAGAAATATTTTAACATATTTTTGTATCTATAGTAGATTTATGAAATCATCCTTCATTATAAAATAAATTGGAAATAAAAGTTAATAAGGAGCAAAACAAATGGAATTGTCATGTGTCTTGTTGAATGGAATAGGAATTGCGAGAATCAGTTTGGGAAAACCATTTTTACTTTAACAAAGTGGATAATGCCTATTAATTCCAATCCATTTATTTGCCTATGTTGTGCATCCTCACACATGAGTGTCAAAATCAAACCACACTTCTTTGCCTTTGTATTTAGATCACCAGTTATAATTTAGGAGATAGATGAAGTAATCAAATAAAGATTAAAATAATATTAATGAGGCTATGAGTTAGAGCTGAAAATGATTTTAAATATGATAATAGCTAATTAAATTGCATATTTCTTACTTTTACTCTATTGTCATGTCCCTCATTGCCACATTAGGAAAGTACATAGAAGGTTCTCACTAAATTATGTGTACAATTATGAAAAAAAAATGTATTGAAAAAATATGGGCAGAGTGTGGTTTTAGCTTATTGAGACCTGTAGGGGGTAGTGTGTTTTTGAAGACTTGCAATACGTTGTGATGGAGATGAAGGGAGGGATGTGCTTATCCTGGAAAACTGGCAAGAGGATTGTTCCCAGAAAGATAGCAATGAATTCTTCCAAAAGTTTACAGTAAAATCACTTTCACAACCATGGTGTCTGCTGCACTATTCACTATAGTCAAGTTATGGAAACAGCCAAGAAGCCCTTTGGCGGAGGGATGGTTGGAGAAAAGTGTGGGACATATACACAATTGAATTGCACCCATCCATTATGAAGACTGTTACATTATTTGCAAAGAAGATCTAAAAATATATTAATTAAACTAAGTCAGAGCCAGACACACAAAGGACCCATGTTCTGTCATGTATTTGGAAACTAGAACTTTATGCAAATTTACACAACAGCATTAACCAAAGCATGCTGTTTGCAAAGGAGTATTTAACAGGTGTAATTTCTTATAAAATTGAACTTTTAATCCAACAAAATGAATACCAGGCAACTATCACTTGGAAGATGTGAGTAGAAGTCAAAGGGAAGGAAATTAAGAGAGTTATGGGGGAAGAGAGTGAAGGCATAATATTCAATGCAGATAGTATGAAATTAGAAGAAATGAAATTAAGTGAAGTTTGGAAGGGGGTGGAAAAGTTACGTAAACATCCATTGTACTTACAATCTTGGGCTTAAACTCAAGTCCAAGGAATTATTCCTCACCTTTTTTTTCCCTCAAGTTTAACACTCTACAACTTGAGGCACAGCACTACATCCAGTGTGTCTTTTTCTGTTTATGTGGTACTGGGGAATTGAACCCAGGATTTCATGCATGCTAGGCAATAACCGTACCATGAAGCCACCTTGCCAGAGCCCTAAATGACTTTTTTAAGATGGCATTACATTTTCATTCCATAAGTATTTATCATAATTTTAGCCAGAAATTTTAGCTAGAAAAGGACGTAGAACACAATACTAAATCCAGTAAGGGTAGATGGACAATGATTAACCATCACGGTCTAGCCAGCCTCAGAGGGGCTTACCTCATGGAGCTGATACAACAGACTGAACGAGACAGATCCTGACCCACAGCCCACCTCCAGAATGAGAGAACTACCTTGGTTCCAGACTCATGTTGATGCTGGGCCACCTCCTCTAGCACCCATTCAATCAGTTCCTGTGTGAGAGAGAGAACATAAAGAAGGTCAGGATTACAATTAAGCCAGGTGCTGGTGGCTCAGCCTATAATCTTAACTGTACAGGAGGCTGAGATATTCAACCCAGGCAGGAATATCTGTGAGACTCTTATCTCCAAAGAACCACCAGAAAACCAGAAGTGATGCTGTGACTCAAGTGGTATAGTGCTAGCCTTGAACTGAGGAGCTTGGGTACAAAGCCCAGGCCCAGAGTTCAAGCCCCACGAATGACAAGCAATTGACTTCCCACCACAAGAAGTGGACTGAATAGCACCCAATATCCTAGGGATCATGGCAGAAAAGTCAGGCTGAGCTTCCTCTCAGCTGGGAGTCATGTGTAGGTCACCCGGCTTCTCCATGCCTTAGTTTCCCCAGCTACAAAACTGAACAAAGTGAAGGTTCCCTTCCTCATGGGGATAGGGTTATAATGAATGAGAGCCAAGCTTTGTTTTATAATACCATACCTGTCACACCATTAATAACACACACCATTTGAGCCCTTTCCGGTATCTTCCTGCTATATGCTCATAGAATTACTGAGAACTGTACCCAACTGCCACTCCCCCTGTGCCTGGCCCTGCTCCAGAGATCCCTCTGTATTAATCCCTTGTTTCCTCACAACTTTCCCATGAGGAGATTGAGGACCAAGGGTCGAGGCCCAACCCAGAGCTTGACCCGTGGTCAATAATCAGCTGCCATGGACTGAGTTTGGTACAATCCGTCTAAACCAATGACTGAGCATGGTGCTGCATGTCTACCATCCCAACTACAGAGGATTGGCCCTGGTGGTGCATGCTTGAAAGAGTTAGGAGGACCGCGATCCAGCCCAGCCTGAGCATATATTAAGTGTCCAACTCAGAAATGCCAAGACAGAAAAGCTTGGCTCGCATGGTAGAAGATCTTACTGGCAAGTCAAAGGCCTGAGGTCAAACCCTAATATACCAAAAAGAACCAGAGGCCAAGTGCCAGAGTCTCATGCCTATAATCATATTACTCAGGAGGCTAAGATCTGAAGATCAAAGTTCAACATTTAAAATAGGGTTGGCCTTGCCCATCATGATGAGAAGACCCGGAGTCTGACCTTTTCTTTTGCACTCCATACTAGCAGGGATCACATCCTTACTATGTGCTAGCCATGCTCTCTGTCCCCCAGGAAAGCCATCCCCTGCAGGCCACATTCCCAGTCCTCCCAAGCTCTCACTGCCACCAACTAGGCCCAAGGGAGTACACAGCTCCAGGGCACACAGATCCCTTGTTCTTGTAATTTAAGTGTTGAGTCCCCTTCAAGCATCTCACCCTGGAAGTGGCGCTGTAGCTCAAGTGGTAGTGCGCTCGCCTTCAGTTGAAGAGCTGAGGGACAACACCCGCACCCAGAGTTCAAGCCCCACGACCGACAAAAAAAAAAAAAAAAAAGCATCTCACCCTTCCAGGTCCCCAGTCCTCAGCTGCTAAGCCCATGCACCCCCAATGATAGCAGGTAGAAGTTACCAAAGCATCCAGCCTCCTTGTTACAGCCCATTTCTACACACACACACACACACACACACACACACACACACACACACACACACACACACACACACACACACAGACACACACACACACACACACACACACATCCAGACTGGTGACAGAAGATTCGTCTATGCAGGAACTTCAATTTGCCAAGGGATCATTCACCTGAGCACAGTCAGGCTGTACAAGGAGAAGATGATCTCTTTCTCTCTCTCTCTCTCTCTCTCTCTCTCTCTCTCTCTCTCTCTCTCTCTCTCTCTCTCTCTCTCTCTCTCTCTCTCTCTCTCTCTCTCTCTCTCTCTCTCTCTCTCTCTCTTTCTCTCTCTGTGCCTCTCTCTCTCTGTCTCTCTCTGTCTGTCTCTCTGTCTCTGTCTCTGTCTCTCTCTAAGGATCTCTCTCTCTCTCTCTCTCTCTCTCTCTCTCTCTCTCTCTCTCTCTCTCTCTCTCTCTCTCTCTCTCTCTCTCTCTCTCTCACACACACACACACACACACACACACACTCAGAATAGTGCCTCTCCTGAGTTTGTTGGAGATCAGATGGACCAAGAGCACCAGCAGAACCTGGCACAGCTGGGAAATGTGATCACCCTGTGAGAAATGTTTACAGCTGGTGTGTGTGTGTGGGAGCAGACCATGTGTATGTGTGTGGGGGAGGATGTTTTCCCATATATTCACTTATGCTCTGACCTCCAGCACCCTCACCACCCTACTGGGCTTTTCTTGGACCCTCTTCAGGTGAAAGTGTGACTGAGCGCAGAAGACAAGGGCTCACACAGCAAAGGGGTCTATCTTCTACATGCAACACACCCTACCTCCAGAAAAAAGGAAAAGACCCCAGAAGACAGGTGTGGACATGCTGTTTCCCATCTCTAACTAAGGCCACCAGGTTCCAACCAGGGATAAGAAGGGTGCAAATGTGCTGCTGTGTGGCTCCCACTGCTTCAGGCTAGGGGCTCTGTGGCACCCACTCCTCACCCAACCCTCTATCTCCCCGTTTTCTGGGACACTGGCTGCTAGGGATGGGGGTGGGATCCTCAGGTCAACATCCACCATCACCCCTGGGATGCATTTGTGGCAGAGCCCTGGCCAGAATGTGGGGCACGGGGGAGGCATGGGTCCAGGTGAGGGGGGAGAAATCGGGTTGGGGGTGCGGTCCTGCGTGGTGACCACTCACATGTAATGCTGGGAGAAGCTGTTGGCACTGCTCCAGGTGGGATGAGCAGCAATGGTGGAGGCATGGCAGACACTCAGGCCTGGAGCAGAGGACGGAAGGGCCAGGACCAGATTAAGGCTGCAAGCTGGCCAGCGGTGCACCATTGCACCATTGCCTGAGGACTCCAAGAGGCACTGTGGGTCTGAGCCAGCTGCACCAGGTTTGAAACTGCTCTGTGGGGAAGAGGGGGTGGGGCCAGGGCACAGGCAGGCACTTGTTGGGGCTAAGCAAGGCCTCTCCTCCTAGGCCTCAAGTTTCTTGCTCACCACTCAGCCACCTCTAACTTCCTCAACTGCTGGTAGTGGTGTCAACAAAGAGGGAATCCTGGTGCTTCTAGGCAACATGGAATGTGGGTGTGGCCGCCATTCTTGTATCTCATTAGTCAGAAAGAACCATGAAAGAATGGGGATGTGGCTGGAATCCTGTGATGCAGGCAGAATGGGCAGAGTCAAGATGAGAGCAGCCGTTTTCCACAGGAAACTTTGTCCAATCCAGTTGGGGACAAGAGTGTGACCTGCTTTAGCTGGATGGCTGCACAGATTGTTGTGTATGTCGGTTGCGAGTCCCAGACCTTGAACTCAGGATCTGGGCACAGTCCTTGAGCTGCTTTTGCTCAAGGGTAGCCCTCTACAACTGGAGCTACACGGCTCTATTTCTTGCTTTGTTAGCACAAGTTGGACAGGGTTCTCAAGGACTTTCCTGCCTAGGGTGACTTTGACCATGATACTCCTATCACAGCCTTGTAAGTATCAAGGAAGACTGCTGAGAGCCACTGATGCCTGCCTAATCATTGGTCTTGCTGATGTTCTAGGACAGAGCGGTGAGTTCCCTATCCTCAGGATTAAGTGGTGGGAGCTGGAGCCCACAGTTTAAATCCTGATCCTGCCACCTCCAAATGGTAGGACATCCTAAGAAACTCATTCCTATCCTTATCAATACCAATGGAATGTGATGTATGTCATGATTGAATGGACAGTTCATGAGTGATTCTAGGATAAAATTATACAATTATACCCTAGGACACTAATCAATTTTAACTAACAGTTTATGAAGCATTTAAAAAAATCACATTCATTAAATAGAGACATAATGTAATACCTAAGAATTGGGTGTCACATAGTATAAAGGTGCCGTATTTTCTGCCAGACTGGATATGAACTCATGGTCTGGGTAACACTGTTGCACTGTGTGGGAAGGGGAAGCTTGCCTCCTTGAAGTCAAGAAATTCAAGTCTGTTCCTTAGGCCCGAAATCTATCCCCACCACTAGAAAACATCCTATTCGTGTACATTTTAAATATCTTATTTATATTTACATACATATGCTGACTCCATATTGTATTCAGTGTAGTTATTCATTTTATTTTTAGTTTTATTCATGTATTGACCTTATTTTATTGACTATTATGACATATAGAACAGTGATTACATTGATTACATAGGATCTAGGTCTGCATATGTATTCCACTTCATACCTGACACCCAAGACATACACAAAAAAGGAAAACATGTGTCATTATCAGCTTCTTACTTCATGATTCATTTTTTGGGAATGCTGGCATCTGAACTCACAGCATACAAGGCCCAATTCATGAATGAGTGAGTGTCAGTACGCCACCTTGTGGCAAATTGAGGTTACAGGCAGTTCCCAGGACCTGAGATTGAGCCCCAGGGTTTAACAAAATAAGATTGACACGCAGATGGTAGTATGCTAATAAATAAATATATATATATATATATATATATATCTTTATGGAGTGCCAGAGATGTCTATCCATTATTTCAGTTATATAGACTCCATTCCTACCAATTCTTGGATATTTATTATGCCTTCATGTAATTAATGTTATTGTTTTCATCCTTAAAAAACTATTAAGTAAATCAATCAGTGTCCTGAAATTATTGCATTCCTGTAAGTAATAGTATTCTTTTAATGCTTCATAAATATTAAATAAAATCAGACTCCTAAAATCATGCTGTCTAATTTTATAGGAGCATCATTCATAATCAACTCATTCAACCATGACATTGAAATCATTCCATTATTATTCCTATGGATGGGAATGAGTCTTTTAGAATCTCCTGCCATTGGTTGGTGTCGGGAGGGGGATTCAAAATCAGGGCCTACATTGCCACGTGGGTCTATGGCTTTTCCAATAGTCCCCCAACATTCAGCAATACAAGGTGAAGTACCTTCAGTGTCATTGAGACCCAAGGGGTTCACCGTGCAAAGGAAGAAAACATAAATAGGCCGCATTTTTTTCTGTGGATTTTTTTCCACACAAGGCCTGGGCATCTAGGATACCAGAATCAGCTGTGGGTCCAGTGGCTGAACCCCAGCATAGTATGATCAAAGCTGAGGCAGAGTTGCCCTGACATGAGTTCAAGTGCCCTGCTGAGCAAAATTAAAAAAAAAAAAAGAAACTAGCTCTCTGGCTTGCAATTCACACCGTTTATTCTGCCAGGCTTTGGATTTGAACTCAGGATCTGGGTAAATCTGCAGCACCTTGGAAGAAGGGGAAGCTCACTGTACTTGAAGATAAGAAAGTCAGGCCTGTACTCTAGGCTTGATTTCAAACCCTAACCCTGGAAAAAGTACTATTTATGTACATTGTAAACACAGTATTTATCCCTACCTATGGATGTTCAGTTCATACACATTTGGTATGGTTGTTGCTTGTAATTTTTTCTTATTCATTAATTTACCATTGATTTTACTATGATGATACCTATTCTGTTTATTATATTAACGACATCTTATCACATGGCATCTAGATTTGCAGATGGGTTTTCCATCAAGCCTGACAACTAGGAGTCTCAGAGAAAAGGAAAAGAGTTTCACATTCTACTTCTTACTCCATGATCCAATTGTTGGTAGTGCTGGGAACTGAACTCAGTGCTTAGCAGGACCAATTGGAGAATATTTCAAGGTGAACACACCAGCCTGTGAGCAACTAAGGAGTTAGACCATTCCCAGGATCTGACATCCCCATGCTGAGCCATGATAGTCATAAATTCATTATTTAAACATAGGATCTATATTTACATAGATGTGTGGACAGAGTCTTGCATTTGGTGTACTTCTTATTTTCTATCTTCTCCATGGACATATTGTGAAATTTACTGAGTATGGTGACAGATATAACAGTGCTTACATGGATGACAACCTATTGCATAGCTGTAGGGTTTCCTATGCATTCCCAAGCTGAGACCCACAACTTTCACAGGACAGAAAACCAGGTGAATAGATGGGGTTCTCACATAAAGATTCATCTTTTGGCAGTGTTGGGATTTGAACTTAGAGCCTAAGAGGCCCAATTGGGGAAAGGGTCAAGGTGAGGACACCAGCCTGTGAGCAACGAAGGAGATAGCCTGTTCCCAGGACCTGACATCGAGTCCCAGGGAGGGCCAGATTGCCATAAATTCATAATTTAAACAGTATCTATATTTACATACATATGTGGACAGCTTCTTGCCTTCAGTGCACTTCTTCTCCTTATTTTGTGCCTAATTCATTGAGGTATTGTGTATTTTACTGAGTATGGTTACAGGTATAACTGTGCTGACATGGATGACAGTCGGTTTCCATGGTTATAGGGTTGCCTATGCATTCTCGATCCTAGTTGAGACCCAGGACTTTCACAGGAGAGGAAAACATGTGCAATGAAAGGCTTTTGGCAACAGAATGAAAGTTTTTTCAGTCCTGGGATTTGAACTGAGGTAGCTCTGTTGCAGTGTGGGGGAAGGGGAAGCTCACCATCCTTGAAGACTACAATGCCATGCCTGGTCCAGGGCCTGATTTGAAGCTCTAGCAGTGGATGAAATAACAAGCTCACCTTTTTTTAAACTTGGGATCTCTATTTACCTGCAGGTGTGGTATGCATCTTGCATTCGGTATAGTAATTCTTGTTATTTTGTTTCATATTCATGGATGTATTGTGTATTTTATTGAGTTTGGTGACAGATATAACTGTGCTGACATGGATGACAACCTATTTCCATGGCTATAGATTTGCCTATATAGCATTCTCTGATCTCGCTGAGACCCAGGAATTTCACATCACAGGAAAACAGGTGGATCGATGGGCTTCTCACATCAAGGTGAATCTTTTGGCAGTGCAGGGATTTGAACTCAAGGCCTAGCAGGACCAATTGTTGAATGGGTCATGGTGAACACAACAGCCTGTGAGACACTAAGGATCTAGTCCATTCTCAAGACCTGAGATACAGCCCTGTTGGGGGCCAATATAGTCATAAATTCATAATGTAAACAGAGTATCTATATTTCCATACATGGGTGAGCAGCATCTTGAGTTTGGTGTAGTCATTCTCTTTATTTTGTGTCTTATTCATTGATGTATTGTGCATTTCTTGAGTATAGGATGACAGATATAACTGTGGTCACCTTGATGACAACCTATTCCTTTCAGTATAGAGTTGCTTATGCATTCTCCATCGTAGCTGAGACCAGGACTTGCACATCACAGGAAAACAGGTGCAACGAAGAGCTTTTCATATCAGGGTGAATATTTGGCAGTGTTTGGATTGTAACTCGGGGCCTAGGAGGCCCAACTGCCCAATGGGTCCACATGAGCACACGAGCCTGTGAGACACTAAGGGGCTGGGCCATTCCCCGGAACTGAGATTGAGCCCCAGGGAGGCCACAATAGTCCTGAAAGCATCATTTCAACATGGAATATATATTCACATCTGTGTGTGGACTGCATTGTGCATTTAGTGTAATTATTCTCTTTTGTATGCTATTCATGGATGTATTATGTAATTTCTTGAGTATATGATGACAGGTATAACTGGGATGACATGGATGACAACCTATTCCCATGACCACAGCTTTGCCAATGCATTCTCCATCCTAGCAGAGACCCAGGACTTGCACAGGAAAGGAAAACACGTGCAACATCTGACATCAAGATGAATCTTTTGGCACTGTTGGGAACTGAACACGGGGCCTAGCTGGCCCAATTGACGAATGGGTCCATGTGATCATACCAGCCTGTGAGCCACTAAGGAACAAGGCCATTCCCAGGACCTGAGATGGAGCCCCTAGATGTGGAGACAGGGGGAGGGCACACAGCAGTCATCCAATCATAAGTACATATTTGTATATGGTAGGAGTGACGGTGACCAGTGATGGAATCCAATCTAAGATGTGTCTACTGATTCTTGGATCTTTCCTGAAGCCTCCATTTCATGAATATGATGATTATTGTCATGCTTAAACAACGCTTTTTTACAAATAAGAGATACCCCATGTGTCTTGCCTATCATTTCCTACTCACATGATGCAAGAACTACTCGTTCAAGGATGAGATCGATATCATTCCATGACTCTTTGTGGTACAGAAACCAGTATCTCAGGATTTCCTGCCATTGCCTTCTCATAAGGGGGGCTGAATTCAAGCCTCAGGCGTGCACAACATACTCCTTATATTTTATTTATATATTAAGTATAGGATTTATACGTCCATACAGATGTTCAGTACATATCGTGTTTGGTGTGGTTATTCATTTTACTTCTTGTTTTATTGATTTACCATTTTTTTTGACTCTGATGACACCTGTACCATTAATTACATTGTTTACATCCTATCACATAGCATCTAGATTTGTAGATGTATTCTCCATCATGCCTGACACTTAGGACTCTCCCAGAAAAGAAAAGATGTGTCACACTTGGCTTCTTAATCCAAGATTAAATTTTTGGCAGTGCTTGGATCTGAACTCAGGGACTAGCAAGCCCAATTCATGAATGGGTGATTGTGAGCACAGCAGCCTCTAGCCAATGAAGCTGTCTGGGTGTTCCCAGGAACTGAGATGGAGCCCCAAGTTTAGCCAAAACAGCAGTACATGGATAGGCAGATGGTGGTATACAAATAAATATGTATTGGTGAACAGTGCCAGAGCAGTCTGTCTATGATTGAATGGTATCTACTACGTTCCTACAAACTCTTTGGTATTTATTATATTGACATTGAAATAATATTTTTTCATGCTTAATAAACTATCAATTAAGATCAATCAGCATCGCAGGATTATTGCATCCAATTTTAGACTAGACAAATACATGAACTTCTTTTTCAATCGGTATTCTTATGCATAGGAAGGAGTCTCTTGTGATCTCCTGCCATTGGTAGGTATCAGGACCAGAATTTGAACCCAAGGCCTATGTTGATATTGTTGGCTTATGGCTTCCCTGATAGGCTGCCAGCCATCAGCAATGGCAGGTCAGATCCACTTTGCTACCATGTCATTCAAATCCAGGATTGTCACCGTGCAAACAAAAAATCATAAAACTCCCTAGCCCTCTACAGCTCGCCACTTTTTGTGCTGTCTCGCTTTTCTTTGTTCTTCCTGCAAGCCCTCTGTGTCTAGTGTCCCAGGATCGACTATGGGTCTGGAGGCTGCACCTGAGCCTAGGGCAATCGAAGCTGAGGCAGAGTTGCCAAGACCTGAGTTCAGGCCCTGTGCTTGGAAAAATTAAAGAATTAGTTAATTATAAAGAATTAGTTAATTAATTAGCTAAATTAAAAAAAAATAAAGCACCCTGGTTTGGAATTTCTGCCAGCTTTTTTTTCGTAGCCTGGGATTTGAACTCAGGGTCTTGGTAAATCCATAGCAATGTGAGGGAAGGTGCAGAGTTGCTACCACTTGAGTTCAAACCCTATGCCAAGCCAAAAATAAATAATTAAGTCACTGACCTTGGCAGGGAGAGGTAGTTGTGGAGATGGGAGGGAAGGGATGGTAGGTGTAGGGCACATGGGCATCAAAGATGGCGCTGAGAGGGAGTTGAGTGGGTAGAGCCCAAGTTGTTTATGTTAAAATCTGACTGGCTGCCACAACCAGGCAAAGTGACGTTAGTGTTTGAACAGTTTGCAGATAGCAGGGAAAGTATAGAAAGCTTAAGTGCATGATACGGTGACCTCTACAGTGATTGGTTGGTTCCTTTTCCTTCCCTTCCATGCCATGTAGTTTTTTGCTTTAAAAAGTGCTTGCTGCATGGCAACAAATGAGTTCCTGCTTGACTTGACTCAGTGCTGTGTCTGACTGTCTCCAGGGCTAGTGGAGGCTGGGGAATGGGGGAGCGGCACACTTACCTTTCCTCCAACCTAGTCGGTTTTCCACAGGACAGATAAAGACCCAACATCTGGCATCCAATGTGGGGCACGAAAGGAAAATATTCTGGCTGAGGCTAAGGGGTCTCTAAGGGTAAATGAAACCCTTAGTATGGGTAATGCTATCTCACAGGAGGAGGAGGAGGCAACATTAGGCCTAGAGGGAGTACAAGAGGACTGGGGAAGTGGTAAGGAAAAGGAATTGGTCAAATTCAACTGAGAATGCAGTGATCAGACAAAAGCATGCGCAGGGGAAGTCAAAACGAGGGTGAAGGTTCCCCCCTCTGACTCAGGTGCCTCTAATGGTCCTTAGGCCCTCACTCTATTCCCACAATTTGGGGGGAGATATGGCACCCTATGCAGCCCTACAGAGTGACCTGGAAGATGTGGACCCCTACAGATCTTCCACAGAGGGGCCGAGAGCCGGGGAAGTAACCGATACAGAGTCCTGCCCTGTAAAGGAAGGGCCACCCAGGAGCCGGGACCCTGGGCCAAAGGATTCACTTCCCTAAGCATATTTGGTCAATCTGGCACCAGGAGCTAACAGACCCTTAGAATGGTCTCCATGGGAAGCCAAGGATCTTAAAGAGCTCCGCAAGGCAGTGGTGGAGGATGGCCCAAAATCTCCTTGAGCCCAAAACCTATCACAGGACATTGCTTATCAACCGTGTGTCCCTAAGGACTGGCTGGATGTGGCCAAAGTTGTCCTCACCAGTCCTCAGTTTATTAAATGGTGTGCCTTCTTTAAGGAGGAATGCAGAGTGTGGGTGGAGAATAACTGGCAGGCTCAACCTGAGATACCAATTACATATGCCATGTTAACAGGGGCAGGGGAAGGGTACTTAACTGGTGTCCAACAGGCCGCAATACCTGGCCCATACCGTGACAAGGTGAGGCAGGCAGGACTTGCCATGTGGTACAAATTGTATGAAGGGCCCACTGAGTCCCCCATAGCAGGAGTGAGACAAAAACTGCGTGAGCTTCTAGTGTTCACATCAAATTGCCAACGGGGGACCTCCAAGATCAGTTTTTAAAGCTACTGGTTTGGGAAGGGATGAATGTAGACCACTAAACAGCCTGCGCAGGATTGAGAGAGAATTCCCTGAGCAGATGGGTGGTGGCCTCACTAAATGTGAACACAACAGCCCCAGTCCCAATCATTATCTTTAGCTTCACAGGCTCAGACATCTGCAATGACTGAGGCTATTACCCAGGGTCTGGCAGGCCAGGTCCAAGGAATCCCAAGGCCATCAGGGAGAGAGACTTGTTTTAAATACAGAGGAGGGCCACTATAAGGACTGTTGAAAACAATCACTCCACCAACCAGCCCAGAGGGTCCAAAGCAACCCCTACACCCTGCCCCAGGTGCAGGAAGGGGTACCATTGGACAAAGGATTGTCGATCCAAATTTTATTTAGATGGGAAGCCTTTAAACTAGGGGAGAGGCATCTTCCAGCCCCATTAACTCAAGGAGGAACCCCCTCTGTTTTAAGGCCCAGGCAGCCTCATGGCAGGACGACCCAGGCCCATTGGAACATCCCCCTGCCTAATTGACATGAAAGCAGATTGAATTGTACTCAGGGAGGAGGATGTGCCCTTGGACTGGAAGCTTGCAACAGGGCCCCCGATATTGAGAGTGGGGGGCAATTCTCAACCCGAGAGACAGTAGCCCTTATGAAATGGACTAGCCCAGATGGAGAGCAGGGAAAGATATGCCCTCTAGTGGCAAAAAAACCTCACCACCAATTTACTAGGGCAAGACATGCTAAGACAAATGGATGCAATGGTCACTACAGACCATGGGGCATCCTGTGATGATATCCTGGATAGAGAAGAAGCACAAAGGCTTAAACAGGATCTACAGGGAATTAAGAAAAAGGATTTTCAACTTTCCTAAACATAGAGAAGAACATAAGGGACCCACTCGGTGCACCCCCCAATCCTAAAGGCCATTGTTCCCCCACCCAGTACCTCCCATTAGGTGGAAACGGGGAAGCCCTATTTGGGTAGAGCAGTGGCCTTTGACCAAACCTAAACTTGTAGCCATCCACCTTTTGGTGTAGAAACAGATAAACGTTGAGCACATACGTCCTTGAGTCTTTGGAACACATCTGTATTTGTTATCCAAAAAGAATCCAGGGCCTGGCGCATGCTCCAAGATCTACAGAAGGTAAATAAAAGGATGAAGCTAGTAGGAATGCCCCTAAGAGGTATGCCCTGGACTCCCGCCATACCTTCAGAATATACCTGGGTTGTGATTGATATTAAAAATTGTTTTTTTTCTATCCCCTTGCATCTGGATGACTGCAAGAAGTTTGCTTTTTCCATCCCTTCTCTTAATTTTTCCCAGCCTGATCGGAATTTTGAATGGACAGTGCTGCCACAGGGAATGGCCAATCGCCTGGTCTTTTGCCAACAATACTTGGCCACAATTTTAGGGCCTGTGCTGGGTTCAGATACCTCCCTTGCCTATGCCTACATGGATGATATAATTCTGGGGCACCAAGACCCGGCCACATGGAGGGCCTTCTGGCCCAGGTTCTCAACATATTAAAAAAGGGTGGGGTGGCTTCCATAGCCCTAAATAAAATTAAAAAGGTATCTCCTTTTAAGGTGCTCAGAACCCACGTTACCTTGACTAAGACCAGCCCCCCTTAAGCCTTTGCTGGATATTCCAGCCTCTCTAACCTTAACCCAACTTCAGAGTCTTTTAGGGGAAATCACTTGGGTGTTGCCATGGGTTCCCATCCCTAAACATAGTCTTGTACCCTTATTTGCCCTACTAAAAGACAGGATGCCCCAAGAAGTTATTACAATTACAGGCAGCCATCGGGAAATATTTTTAAAGTTCCAAAGAGCCCCGGATGAAGTTTTCCTGAAGAGGTTTCCTATTCTTGTGCCCATTTCCCTCTGGTTGTTTGCGAGTGTCACATTGATTTCTGCAGTTTTGAACTCAAAGAGGGGAGCCCTTAGAGTGAGTTCACACTCCCCTGGGAAGCATGTCTCGGTGTACTCTCAGGTAGACCAACTTGCAGATAATATTGTCAAGGGAAGGTACCAAGCCCAAAGGCATTATGACTTTGACCCTCACTTCATTGTTATTGCTTTTCAGATGGCAGATGTTGAGTGGCTCACTCGAGCCAATGCTCATCTTGTTCTCTCCTTGGAGGGGTTTCTAGGTCAAATTGACTGCCATTATGGGCCATCCAAATGGACTGTCATGTTATGGCGACTTCTCTCATAATGCCTTCCCTATTTTCTCCTATACCTATTCCTAGAGCCCTCCATGTTTTTACTCATGGAGGTAAAGCAGGCTCTGTGTATGCAGCCTTTGAGGAGCAACAAAATATCTCAAGCCAACAAAGATTTCAACCTTGTCAAGGGTCAGCACAATATAAAGAAGTGCTGGCCGTAATTATGGCCCTTCAGGACATTAAAAAACCCTTTAATTTGTATTCGGATAGCCTATGTATGATTAACTTTCTCCCTCATATTCCCCAGACACATATTAAGATGGATGAGAACCCTATTTTACCTCTTATGGTTACCCTTAAGGGCCTATTAGGAGGGCGAGGAGCCACTATACATATTCAACATTTAAGAGGGCATTCAAAACTTCCTGGGTTTTTATCCCTAGGCAATAATTGGGCAGACCAGTTAGCTACTGGCCCACAAGCATTGACCACATGATTTAACCCACATGAATTGGAGAGGTCTTCAGCATGGATTTCCTCAGATTCCTGTAAAGGACCTCAAAAGGATAGTACATACCTGTAAAATATGCCAGCCCTTCTTAAAAGTACCCCCGCTACAATCACCAGGGGGAGATCCCAGAGGCCTCAAACACAACGTCCTCTGGCAAACTGATATTACTCATTTCCCAGACTTTGCTAAGCTTAAATATATCTTTGTCTCTATAGACACCTACTCAAGAGCATGCTGGCCACATTTACATACAGGAGAAAGAAATAAACATTCACAAGCACATTTTCTTCAATGCTTTGCTACCTTGGTTCTGCCAGCACAAGTTAAAACCCATAATGGATTCTGTTTTGTTAGTAAAGCAATGTCAGGGTTTTTTGACAAATGGCATATTAATCATACTACAGGAATTCCATATAATCCCCAAGGTCAAGCAATTATAGAAGGAAATCACCAGTGTCTTAAGGAGCAATTATTAAAAAAAAAGGGGGAAGTTAACCCCCCATATACAGTAACAGATAGCTTTGTTTACAATTAACATTTTAAATTTTTCAAAAGGGGCAACTGAATCCAGATTTCAGAAGCACTGGGGACAACTAAACCCTAACCCCCAACTGAAAGTCAGGTGGAAGGACCCCCTGACACAACAATTGAGAGAACCTGACCCCCTAGTTACCATGGGCAAGGGATTCAGATATGTTTTTCTCATAGGGGAGACAGCCCCCATTTGGATAATGGCCAGGAACCTTAAGTTTTTACCCATTTCCTCTATACAGGAGGATGCCCAAGGATAAACTAACCAACAAGGAAAGAAAATGGCAATGGTGGTTGAGGCTTGTGTTTAAAATGAGGGAAAGCTAAAAATATAACTACTAACCATCCCCAAGGGTAATTGTGTTCTAACAATTGCAGATGGTGATACTCCAGCTGTTGGCTGTCCTGACCCTCCCAGTCCAGGCAATGGCCCTACGGAATCCACACCAACCTCAATGGGTGACCTGGGAAGTGATCAGTACTGACAATGGAGAAATCATCAATGGCACCAAAAGAGAAGCTGTCCCTTCGACCTGGTGACCTGACCTTCATTTTGAAACTTGTGACCTGGCAAGAGGATCCTGGGATGCTGGAGATTAAGTGTGGGGGACCACTAGGATGCACCTTGCCTCATGTGTGGTACCCCCAATACCCAGGCTGCCCCCATGCTTTAAAGAGGGCAACCTTATGAGATAATGACTTTTATTTATGTCCTAGAAGTAATTGAACTGCTTAAGACATTTCTAACTTTGTTGGGGCTGATGTTTATTAACATTTACTGAGCAGGGAAAAAGGATAACTAACTGGGAGGTGGGCAGGATGGAGCCCAAGAGATCCAACTCATGGCTCTCCCCATTCATTATGATAAGCTCAGTGCCGAAGATTACCCCATACCTTAGGGGAAGCAAGAAAAGAGGAGGTGCCAATTGGGCAAACATCGTAAGAGATGCCCTGACCCGAACTTCAGCAAAGAGGTGGGTCTGCCATTAAAACAAAAATGGGGAATCTGTTGGGTACATGGGCAGCAAAGGTGGAGTCGAGAGGCAGTTGAGTGGGCAGAGCCCGAGTTGTTTATGTTAAAATCTGACTGGGTACTACAACCAGGTGAAGTGATGTCAGTGCTTGAATAGCTCGCAGACAGCAGGGAAAGTATAGAAAGCTTAGGCGCATGATAGGGTTACCTCTACAATGATGGTTGGTTACTTTTCCTCCCCTTCCATGACACGTGATTTTTGCTTTAAAAATTGCTTGCTGCATGGTAATAAACGAGTTCCTGCTTGACTTGACTCCCTGCTGCATCTGACTGTCTCCTGGGCTAGGGGAAACTGGGGATCTGGCTAGCGGTGCACTTACCTTTCCTTGGACCCCATCTGACTTCAGAGGGACAGCCGAAGATCCAACAGGTAAGGGGAGAACAAAGGAGGAAGCAACAATGCTAAATAGGAAATGTACTCATTACTTTGCTCATGTAACTGTAACCCCTCTGTACAACATTTTTACAATTAATAAAACATACAAAAATAATGTAGTGCTCAAAGAAGCACTTTAGGGGTAAGGGAAGGATATTGAATACAAAATTCTACATTGTTTTTTTTTAAAAAATGTTCAGTATGGAACTGAATAAACATAACTGCTTCCATTAAAAATATTAAGTCACTGTCCTGGAACTGGGGCCAGTATTCCTGCCATTGATGGGATTTGAGCTCACTGTCTGGGTAACTCTTTTACACCAACTCTTTTACACCAGGGGAAGTTTACTGTCCTTGAGGAAAAGAAATTAATATAGAGTTCCCAGGGCCTGCAATAAGGCTCTGCAATGTAAAAAATATTTCTATACATGTGTAATATATGATATATATGTACATATGCATGTTTACTATATATACTATTATTTATTTTGTATTCATTTTATGGTTTATTGTATTTAGTATTATTATACACATAATATTTATTATATTTTGTACATCTATTATAAAATTATACACAATAAATTAGATCATTGACTCGTTTTTCATTAATACTTTGTTTAGTGTTGAAACTTAATACATAATTAAATGGAGGCATTTGTCACAGTCATCACATGTTTAGAGTCAGTCCCCAGTATGAGCTTTGTCTTATTTATCTTTGTACAACTTCCTATAGGGATTTCTTTAGAGGATTTATACTCAGAGGCCTTTTCTTGAGGATAGGCAAGTTGTGGGATAAAATTGAAAAGGTAGGGCTGGGAATGTGGCTTAGTGGTAGAGAGCTTGCTCAGCATGCATGGATGCCAGGGTTTGAATCCTCAGTGCCACATACTCAGAAAAAGAATGAAGCTGTGGAGTGGCTCAAGTGGTAGAGCAACTAGCCTTGAGAAAAAGAAGCTCAGAGACAGTACTCAGGCCTTAAGATCAAGCCTCAGGACTGGCAAAAACAATGGGCCAGATGCCGGTGATTCAAACCTGGAACCCTAGCTTCTCAGGAGGCTACGATCTGATGACCACAGTTCAAAGACAGCCTAGGCAAGGAAAGCCTGTTAGACTCTTATGTCCAATGAACCACCAAAAGACCCCATGTGGTGCTGTGTCTCAAGTAGAGTGTCTTGAATAGAAGGGCTCAGGGACAATGCCCAGGCTTCATTTTGAGACACACAACTGGAAAACGAGTGAGGGGTAATCAAAGTCCTTTTCCTATTTGCTAATTATGAGGACATTTTCTGGAAAATTAACTCTGATGTACACCAAAGTTGGAGTCAGGCTCAAGGTTCAAGTATAGCAAATCCAAATGTCCAGCCTTTCGGGTTGTAGCATTATAACCTATGTCCTACAGGGTTCTGAAATGTCCAATGTTGAAAGGCATAATATGCTCCTCAAACCCTTTGTGATAAGCACTTGACCTCTATTGTCAATGTCATTACAGTTCCTAAACTAGCAGAACACCTGTAGCTCAGGCCCGTCACCCTAGCTCAGGAGGCTGAGGTCTCAGGATCACAGGGTGAAGCCAGCCAAGGCAGGAAAGTCTATGACACTCTGACTTCCACTTCTGAAATGTCAGATGTCCAAGAGCTTCCTGTTTTTCCCTTGGTAATGAGAGGTTACTTACACTCTAAATGTTCTTAGAGTTCTCAAGCTATAGAAACAGGAAAGAAACATTGTTGACCCATTCTAGCTTGAAATGAAGTTTTAAGGAACCAAGTCTTAGCCTTTTTTGCAGGAAGAACTCCAGTGTAACACTGTATTTGAAGGAAAGAAAACAGTTGAAAAAGCCAGGCTAGGTTAAGAGACCTAGGCCTGCAGCATTAGTTGGCAGAATGAACACACTCAACAGGGAAGTGAGCTGCAAAACTACTTCATTCATTCCAGGCACAGCCAGCAATGGGGGGAAACCTGAAACATTTGATAGAGTTACACCAGCCTGAGGCTTTTCTCAGCCTCTTAAAACAATGACTAATTAACCTTCCTCCCTCAGGTGAAAGGAGCCTCAGGTTATCTTTACGTTAATAATAGAGAACCAGTTTAATGGGTGAGAGGGAAGGAACAGAGTAGAAAAACGCTACTCTCTGGTTTTAGGGAGTGCATTTTTGACTGTCACATTTGAAGGCCCTTCTTCTTCCTCTGCCAGTCCATTCTCCTTCTTTCATTCTCCACATCATTAATGCAAATCCCCAGTCCAGGAGTGGCAGGGCACTTTCTCTACTATCTCCAAGCACCTGAGTTAGAACCTGGCTCTGCCCTCTTGGCTCTGGGGCCTTCGGCTGCCTGAGAAGTGAGACAGAGACAGGCTTCCTGCTCTGTGGTTGTGTGAAGGAGATGCTGGTGGCCTGGAACAGTGCAGAAGACCTCATGACTGGGAATCGTTCCCTTCTTTCCTCCTGACTTCCAAGACAAGATTAATCTATCTATCTATCTATCTATCTATCTATCTATCTATCTATCTATCTATCTATCTATCTATCTATCTATCTATCTATCTATCTATCTATCTATCTATCTATCTATCATCTATCTACCTACCTACCTACCTCCTTACATACCTACCTACCTAGTGAGATAGCTATCTCTTTGCCAGTTCTTGGGTTGAACTCAAGGCCTGGGCACTGTCTCTACCACTCTTCTACTTGAGACACAGCACCAATTCTGGTTTTCCTGGGTATGTGCTACTGAGGAATTGAGCCCAGGGCTTCTTGAATGCTATGCAAGCACTCTCTCTCTAATCCACATTCCCAGCCTCCTCATCTTTTTCTTAATGGTAGTTTTTATGTAAGTATGGTACTATCTTATGTCCCCAAGTTTAACTTTGTGAATGCCTGTTATTTCTACAAACCCTGATCTTCTCTTCCTCTGCCTGATTTGTGTTTGTTCCTGCCTTGACCTCATAATAAAATCATAACAAATGCTGCTGAGAGCTTAAGTGTGCATCATATAAGGACACAGTCCTGGAATCCTGGAAGACCAGAAATGAAGAGAATGATGTGGTATGTGCAACAAGCATATCTGAAAAATAAATCAGTAAATAAAAGCAGAAGCAAAGCATATGGTCTGTTTGCACTCAGGGAGGTAATATACACACATAATTTGTGTGTATAATTTGTGTGGCCATCCCAGGGCTTAAACTCAGGGCTCCATGTATTCCTCAGCTGTTTTGCTCAAGGCTAAGTCTCTACCTCTACCACAGCTCCACTTCCAGCTATCTGGTCATTAATTGGATATAAGGGACACCCAAGCTTGCCTAGTCTGTCCGGTATCTCCTACTCAGCTCCCTCAAAGCTGGAAGTCTACGTTTGGGCCATTGCTCCATTTCTGGTTTTCTAGTGGTTTTTTGGAGATAAGAGTCTCACAGACTTTCCTGCTCGGGCTGGCTTTGGATGGCCATCTCCTGAGGAGGCTTCAAGGGGCTTTCCTCAGAGATTTTCTGAGAAGCCGTTCCATGCAAAACCTTAGTCTAAATCTTGGGAGGTAGTAGGAAAACAGAAACATGAAGATTCTTCTAATGTGTTCTAGATATTTAAGGTTGAAGACACATAACATTCATAACTATTAGATCATTTTATGCACACAGTACGAGGATCACTCCAGCTTTCAGTCCTCTCATCCTGAGACAGTAAATTCACTGCAACTCAAAGCTAACTGACAGAGCTGGCATGAACTGGACCTTAGCTCTCAAATCCTATGACACTCATTTCTCACTTTTGGCTTCTGAGAAAATCCTTCTCAGAGAAAGCAGCTATAAAGAACATTAGGTAGTTTACATATAAATTCAAACTATTGGAATGAACCTGTGAAGAACTTAGATTGTCCAGATTAAAAAAATGAAGAAGAAAAGAAAGGCAGGTGCCAGTGTCTGCTGACTATAATCCCAGCTCCTCAGGTGGATGAGATGTAGAGATTCTCAGTTTGAATCCAGCCAAGGTAAGAGAGTCCTTGACATGCTTTTTCTAAGAGATAACAGAAAAACCCAGAAGTGGGACTGTGATTCAAGGCTAATGTATTACCTTTGAGCAAAAGGAGCTCAGGATCAACCCCTAGGCTCATAGTTCAACCCCAGGACCTGCCCCCCCCCCCAAAGAGCCTTTACCTCCATGTCTTTGTGTATATATGGATGCATTCCTATTGGTGAAGCTCCAGAGTAGCCTAGCTATTATGAATGGCACCAAGTTTGGAAATTTGTTCCCAATACAATGATTTCATAGCACAGATATGGCTTTCATGACAGTTCATGTTCTTGGGCTCCCCTACGTGGGCCCAGTGTAGCCTAAGGGTTTCTATGTATCCTAGGCCTGCTGGAAGAAGTCTGTCTCATTGTCTGGACAGGCAGACAAAAGGCTCCTCTCCTGTACAGCTGTGTAACGAACAACTCCAATTAGTGGGGATGAGTGTGGGCAGGCTCTGAAGACAAGGAGAAAAAGGCCTTTTTGTACCCCAAGCTATCTCTTTCCCCAGTGCTCTGTTTTGACAGTAAGTCTTCATTTGTGCCACCTCCATTGGCAGGCCAAGTTCCCTGCACTCATCCTTTCTTTGTTAGACTATGTTCCGGTGTTCACATACAGTGCTAAATGTAATTCAGGAATCCTTTTGGTACACAACTAGGGCGCTGAAACTAATGAAATGTTTCATTGCAGATGATGATGGGCCTATAATACCTCTCCTAGGTTTCCTGAAGATTGGTACATCCAAGCCCATGTTGGATATCACAATTCTTCCTGTCATATGGGGCTGGTGAAGCTCATGAGATTTTGAAATCTTTCACCTCTCCTAGTTGGACCTTAGGTGACTAGGTTTTGATTGTGAACACAGGGCCTGGGTCCTGGCCATGACCTCAGAGCAGAACTCCATTGCTTGACCATTTTGTGTCACAGCTTCTCTTCTGCTTTCTCTGTGTTGTGTGTGTGTGTGTGTGTGTGTGTGTGTGTGTGTGTGTGTGTATGTGTGTGTGTGTGTGTGTGTGTGTCCATACACTAGTCTTGGAGCTTGAACTCAGGACATGAGCACTGTACCTAGTTTCTCTTGTAAAAATATAGCCCTCTCCCACTTGAGCCACAGAGCCTATTCAGGCTTTTTTTTTTGGTAATGTACTGAGTAATCAAGCCAATGGTTTCATATATTCAAAGCACTCTATCCCTAAGGTACATTCCCAGGCCTTTACTTCAGGTTTGTTAGTTTGTTTCTGTCTTTTTTGTTGTTGTAGTCGGTTGTAGGAGTTGAAGTCAGGGCCTGGGTGCTGTCCCTGAGTTCTTTAGCTCAAGTATTGTACCCTACCACTTTAGCCACAGAGCCACTTCAGGTTTTCTCATGGTTCATTGGAGCTAAATGTCTCAAGAGATTTCCTGCCCAGGCTAGTTGCGAACCATGTCCTTCAGATATCATCCTCCTGAGTAGCTAGGATGACAGGCATGAGCCACAAGCACCCAGTTTCCACTTAAGGATTCTTAGTGGTGAATTGGAGATAATAATCTCATGGGACCATTTGTAGTTTGGAACCCAGATCCTCGGATCTCAGCTTCCTGAAAAGGCAGGATGAGAGTCCTCAGCTATAGATGCTTAGGCCATGGCACTCTGCTGCAAGGGGGTCCTTGGCTCCATGTGGTGGGGTTCTAACCAAAAGCCCAATAGTTAAGGGTCAGTACCTAGGCCACGAGTTCAAGGTTCATATCTGAGAATAAACAAACAAACAATTTCCTGCAGGAGACATCTCACCCACTATTCAGTAATACATAATTTTGTCCCTGCCATGGAGACATATCTGAGCCTCAACATTCTTGTCTGCATAATCATGTCACTTTTAGAGCTCTTACAAGGACCAGATGAAAGAATGGACCCTGTGATGGACACAGCACATGGCACTCTTCGAAGGACTGAGAACACAGCATCATATGAAAGACTCAGCACACAGCACCCAATGCAGGACTCAGCACATTGCACCCTGTGAAGGACTCAGCAGATAACACCTTGTGCAGGACTCAGCACAGTGCACCCTATGACAGACTCAGCACATAGTTCTATTCTAGAAGCTGTCAATAGAATTAGGGTGCTTTCATCATTATCACCATTGTTTGAGGAATGTTTCAAAAATCACACAAGTTCACATCTAATGGTTTAGTGGGGTATTTTTTGGGGGGTGTTACCCATGGGTATTGAACTCAATGCAGGGGGCTACTGTATTAATAACATTTGCTCAAGGCTAGAGCTCTACCAATTTGAGCCACATTTCCAAGAATCTCGCAGACTTCCTGCCAGGGTTGGGTTTTAAATCCCCCAAGCAGCCAGGATGATGGGGGTAAACCAGCAGCCTCTGGTTCCTTGGAGCTGTGTTGCAGCAGTTTATATCTGGCTAAGTCAGGTTAGGTGGCAGTTGTCAGCACCAGACTCCTAGCTTGCTCTGTGATGATGTATTTGAAGTCCTGCCCTTCTATAGTTGCAATTAGAACATTCTACCTTTTATTGGTGGCAGTCCTGGGCCTTGAGTAAGGGCTTAGACACTCCCTAAGCTTTGTGCCCCAGGCTGGTACACAATTGATTGAAAGAAAGCATAACGTCAGGGTTTTCTGTTTATGTGGCACTGAGGAATCGAACTCAGAGTTTCATCCTTACTAGGGAAGCACTCAACCACCGAGCCTCAGGCGTGAATGAGGTATAAATAGATAGAGCTTCCTTATATGAATATTATATACACAAAAAGAGATATCTCTATATTATTAAATCATAGATATTACTGCCAATTATTAGATATTAAATTATGTCTCCATTTAATTCAGTGTCCCAGTTGAACAATTAATAAAGCATTAATTAATAATTACTCAATATCTTGTTATCATATATGTACATATATGCATACATATATGTACATATTTTATAGAATGAGACAGATGTCTATATATAATTAAATTATGCATCATGTGTCACTACCAATTATTAGGTATTTAATTATGTATCGATTTACTTTTTATTCGGTTAATGCTTAATAAAATAGTAATAAAACTTAATTAACATCCTATAATTATTGCATCTAATTTATCCTAGAAGGATTCACTAATTCAACCCTTTATCATTTATTATAGTGACAATTATCCAACCTATACCATTTATTACATTTATGACATCCTATTACAAAGCATATAGATTTTCATACGAATTATAGAGCCTGACACTGAGCACTTTTAAAGCATAAGAAAACGTGTCATGCTTGGCTTTTCACTCCATGATTACATTTTTGACAGTGCTGGGATCTAAACTCAGGGCCTAGAAGTTCATGAATGGGTGACTGCCAGCACAGCAGCCTCTAGCCAATTCAGCTCCTAGGCAGTTCCCAAGCCCTGAGATCAAGCCCCATATGTTGACTCCATATTGTGCTTATTTTAGTTATTCATTTAATTTTTTGTTTTATTCATTTATTTACCATTTATTTTATTGACTATTATTACACATGGAATATTTTTTACACTTATTACAGAGGATATAGGTTTGCCTGTGTTTGAAACTTCACACCTGACACCCAGGACATTAACAGAAAAGGAAAACATGTGTCACCATGGGATTCTTACTCCACGATTCAATTTTTGTGAGTTGTGGCATCTGAACTCACAGCCTACAAGGCCCAATTCATGAATGGGTGAGTGTCAGCATGCCAGACTGGTGCATATTGAGCCAACCAGCAGTTCCCAGCACCTGAGATCGAGGCACAGGGGTTGACAAAATAAGAACAGATTGACATGCAGATGGCAGTACACAAATAAATATAGATCTTTATAGAGTGCCAGAGATGTCTATACAATATTCAGTTATATATGCTACATTCCTACTAATTCTTGGGTATTTATTATGCCTCCATGTAATTAATATTGTTTTCATCCTTAATGAATCATTAATTAAATCACTGTCCCGAATTATTGTTTCCATGTAATTAATAGTATTCTTTTAATATGTCAAAAATATTCATTAAAATCCATTGGCCTTCTAAAGTCACTCTAATTTTATAGTAGTGTCATTCAGGAACAACTTATTCAACCTTGGCATTCATAAACGAGACTTTTAGGATCTCCCGCCATTGTCAGGACGGGCTTCCAACCAGGGCGTATGTTGCTATGTTGGCCTATGGCTTCCCTGGTAGCCCACCAGCCTTCAGCAATGCCAGGTTATCAACACTTTTCAGCAGTATTATTCAGACCTAGGAAGGTCACTTTGCAATGAAAACAAATGTAAAACCTGCAGCCATCTGCAAGTTGCTGGGTTTTTTTTTCCTGTGTCGTTTTATTTATTTCCTGTCAGTCTTTGGGGCCCAAGAAGCCAGGTTCAGCTGTGGGTCCAGTGGCAGTACCCCAGCCTAGAGTGATTAAAGCTGAGACAGAGTTGCCATGACCTGAGTTCAAGCCTGTGCTTGACAAAATAAAAATACATACATACATACTTACATGCATATATACATACATTAAAAATATTTTAAAAATTTTAAGGCTCCTTGGCTTGGAATTCATGTCATTTTTTTTGTCTGCCAGACCTGGGATTTGAACTCAGCGTCTGGGTAAATCTGCAGCACTGTGGGGGAAGGGGAAGCTCACCGTGCTGGAAGACAAGAAAGTCAGCCCTGTTCCCAGGGTCTGAACTCAAGTCGTAGCACTCTTATATATTCTAAATACATGACTTATATTTACATACACATGTTTACTGCATATTGCAGTTAGTGTAGTTATTCATTTGGTGGTTTATTTATTTATTATGTATATTAGTGAGTATGATTACACATATAACATTTTTTACATCCTATTACATAGGACATAGATTTGCCTTGCATTATACATCATTCCTGAGACCCAGGACTTTCACCAATTAGGAAAACAAAAGGGACAATTGGCTTCTTCCACCAGGATTAACTTTTTGGCAGTTCTGTGATTTGAAATCCGGGCCTAGAAGGCCCACTTCATGAATGGGTAAATGTTAGCACACCATTAAGATGCAAGTGAAGTTGGCAGGCAATTTTGATGACCTGAGATCAAGCCCTAGGAGTGGCCAATATATAAACACATAGATGTGTAGATGCAGTGCGTGTGTGTATTTACAGATGTATGTGTAGCTATAAATGTATACAAAGACAGATAGACATTTATGTAGATTCTAGTGTATAACTCTATATAAAGTGATGTCTATGTCTTATTTTTATATATTCTATTACTACCAATTATTTGGTCTAAAATTATACCTTCATTAATTAATCACAGTAGAAAACTTAATGAAGAATTAAATTAATCAGGTACTTGAATTTATTGCATACGATCTTATACTAGAATGACTAGCTAATTAGTAATTCAATTAGTACATTTCAAATATTCTTAGTGTTCCTATACATAAGAACGAGTTTTCTAGGATCTTCAGCAGTGTGTTGGTGCCAGTCCCAGGATCCAACTCAGGGCCTAGGTGTGTGGGATGTGCTCAGGCTTCACTGACAGCCCGCCAGCCTTCAGCCATGCAAGGACAATTTCATTGAGACCCAGGATGGTCAAGTGCAAAGGAAACAAAGGTAAAACGGTTGTGTACAACTTCCTTGTTTTTTCGCTCCTCCATTTGTGTTGGTTTGATGGGTTTTTATTTTTGCCAGTGCTGGGAGTTCAATTCGGGTCCTAGGATCCTTGGATCATCTGTGGGTGTAAATGCTGCACTCCAGCCTAGGGTAATCATGGTTTAAGACACAATAAAATGCTTCTTTAAGCAAAAAGAGCTCAGGGAAAATGTCTATGCTCACAGTTCAACCCTCAGGATTTGCCACACAAAAAAGAGCAAGTAACTCCATGTGTCTGTGGATGTATGCATGAATTTCCATTGGTGAACATTGAAAGGCACCCAACTAGGAAATTTGCTTTGAATAGAATTATTTCATTGCACAGAGAATGCTTTCAAAACAGTGCATGTTCCTTGCTCCCCTCATTGTTCCCAGTGTAGCCTGAGCAGTTCTCCACACCCCAGGCTGCTGGAGGAAGTTTGCCTCATTGTTGGAACAGGAAGACAAAAAGCCTCACTCCTGTACAGCTGTGTAACAAACAATTCATCTGGGGAAATTAGTGAGGATGTGTATGGGTGGGCTTTGAAATCCAGGAGGGAAAGGCCACTTTGTACCCCAAGCTATTTCTCTCCCCAGTTCCCTTTTTTGACAAGAAACCTTCATTTGTGCCGCCTCTTGGGACAGGCCAAGTTCTCTGTACTTATCCTGTCTTTTTTAGACTATGTCCCAGTGTTGAAAAAAAAAACTGCTACAATTAATTCAAGAGTCCTTCTGGCAGACAACTGGGAGCTGAACCTAATGAAATGATTTATTATTGGCATCGGTACCTCCCTAGTTTTCCAGAAGCGTGCTAAATCTAAGCATATGTGTAATATCACAGTGCTTCCTGTCATCTAGGGCTGGTGAAGCTCATCAGGTTTTGAAAAATTTGACCTCTCCTAGTTGGGCCCTGGGTGACAAGGTTTCGCGGTTGAAAATGGGGCCAGGGTGCTGACCATGAGCTCAGAGCAGGATCTTGAACTCAAGGACCTGAACACTGTACCTGAGTTTCTCCTGTTCAAGGATAGCACTCTAACACTTGAGCCACAGAGCCAGGTCAGGCTTTTTTTCTAGTGATGTGATACTTAGGATTCAAACCCAGGGTTTCATATATGCAAAGCACTTTTCCCCTAAGACCCATTCCCAGAATTCTACTTCAGGTTTCTTGTTTTCTTTTCTTGTAAGTTGGGGAAGTTGAAGTCTGAGCCTGGGTGCTGTCTCTGAGCTCTTCAGCTCAAGCTCTACCACTTGAGCTACAGCGCCCCTTCAGGCGTTCTGGTGGTTCACTGGAGATAACTATCTCAAGGAATTTCCTGCCCAGGCTGGCTTTGGACCATGATTCTCAGCTCTCAGGATCCTGAGCAGCTAGGATGACAGAGGAGACTCAGTGGCGCCCTGCTTCCACTTTAAGTTGCTAAGTGGTGAATAGGAAATAAGTCTCATGGCACCTTTTGTGTCTGGGATAGTTTTTAACCAAGATTGTCAAATCTCAGCTCCCTGAGTAGGCAGAATGACAAACCTTAGCTACAGATGCCTAGGGTCCTTGGCTACACGTGATAGGGCACTAGCCAAGAGCCTAACAGGGAAGGGTCAGTGCCTAGGCCCTGAGTTCAACATTTATGACCAAGAAAAATAAACCAAAACAATTGTCTGCAGGAGACAACTCATTAGAGTTCAGTACATACATAATTTTAACCCTGATATGGGGACATATCTGAACCTCAACTTTCTCATCTGCGCAATCATCTTAGTTGTGGAGTTATTACAAGGACCAGATGAAAGAATACACCTCATGAAGGACTCATCACATAGCTGTATCCCACAAGCTGTCATTAGAATTAGGGTGTTTTCATTAGTATCACCATTCTTTCAGAAACACGTCACAAATTGCACAAAGTTCACATCTAATTATTTAGAGGGATTTTTTTTTGGGGGGGGGAGTTAGACTCGGGATTGCACTGAAAGTTTGGGGCTACTGTCCTTAGATCTTTAGCTCAAGACCAGAGTTCTACCACTTTGAGCCACAGCTCAGAATTTTGCAGAATTACTGCCAGCGTTGGGTTTTAAACCCACCAGTGTCAGATCTCAGGCCCTGAGTATCTTGGATGACTGGAGTGAGTGAACCAGCAGCATCTGGTTCCATGGAGTGGGATTGCAGAGGTTTACCTCTTGCTAAGTCAGATTACATGGCAGCTGTCAGCATCAGACTCCCAGCTTGCTCTGTGATGACATATTTGCAGTCCTATCCTTATGTCGTTGGATTCAGAATATTATTTATTTATTTTTTGGTGCCAGTCTTGTATCTTGAGTAAGAGTCTAGACATAGGCTTTTATGCTCAAAGCTAGTGCTCAATTGCATAAGTGACTGCTCCACGTCCAGATCTTTCTGTTCATGTGGTAGTGAGGAATCAAACCCAGGGCTTTGTACATACTAGGGGCGCACTCTACCACTGAGCTCCAGGAGTGACAAGTACATAAACAGATAAATGTCTAGATTGTTAGATAGATAGATAGATAGATAGATAGATAGATAGATAGATAGATAGATGGATAGATAGATAGATGGATAGATGTATATGTATAAAACAAGAGAGATGTCTGTATATTATGAAATTGCATATACGATATTACTACCAATTTTTTGGGGGGGGGGTTCTGGTAGTGGGGCCTGAACTCTGGGCCTGGGCGCTGTACCTCAGCTCTTCAGCTCAAGGCTAGCGCTCTACCACTGAGCCACTTCGGGCTTTTTTCTTTTTTGCTTATGTGGTGCTGAGGAATTGAACCCAGGGCCTCAGGCATGCAAGGCAAGCACTCTACCACTGAGCCACCTTCCCAGCCCATTACTACCAATTATTAGCAACTAAATTATTCCTTCCTTTTTTAAGTATCATGACTAAATAAATAATAAGGTATTAATTGAAAATTAGTCAATGAAGTATAATTGTGTATAATTTTATAATATGAAAATCATACACTGCTGCAATGCTTGATAAGAAATGTATGCATTAGCCTGCCCATGTAATTGTAACCCTTCTGTACAGTATGTTCACAAAAAAATAAAATAAATTGTTACTTTTATAACATTCCATTTGTACAGATGTAATATCAGAATGCGTTTCTTAGACTCTCACGCCTTTCATTAGTGACAGTTCCAGGATTAGACCTCTAGGCCTAAGTTGCCAGTTTCGGCTATGGCTTCCCTAATAGCCCACCAAACATCAGCAATGCAAGGACATGTGCACTTTCTGGGCCTTGTCATTTATACCCAGGATGGTCACAATACAAAGGAAAAAAAAGTAAAACCACCTTATTGAACTTGTGTTTTATCCTTTTTCTTATTTTTTTTTGCCAGCCCTGAGATTTGAACTCGGGTCCTAGGATCCCAGAGTCGGCTGTGGCAGAGGTGCCAAGACCCAAGTTTAAGCCCCGTGCTTGGCCAATAAACAAACAAACAAATAAATAAATAATAAGGCCCTGGCTTTGAATTTGTTTCATTTTTCTGGCAGGCCTGGCATTTGAACTCAGGGTCTGGGTAACTCTGTGGCATTGTGGGTGAAGGGGAAGCTCACCATCCTTAAAGACAAGAAATTTAGACCAGTTCTCAGGGTCTGAATTAAAGCCTCAGCACTGGAAAAAATAATATTCATATATGAGATTCATTTACACACATGGGTTTACTGCCTATAACATTTATTACCCTTATTTATTTAGTATTATTATACATATAACACTTCATTTATTACATTATATCACCTAGATTATATTTGCATATGGGTTATACATCATACTGAGACCCAAGACTTTCACAGAAAAGGAAAAAAATGTGTAAAAATTGGCTTCTTACTAGACGAATAAATTTTTGGCCTTGCTGGGATTTTAACTCACAACCTAGAAAGCCCAATTCATAAATTGGGTCTCAATCTTAGCACACCAGCCTCCAGCAAACTGATCTGCGAGGAAATTCTGAGGACCTTTGATCAAGCCACAGTGGTGCCCAATATATACATTGAAAGATATGTATATGTGTATGTATATATATAATATAATATACAGAAAGAGAGGTAATGTGAGGATATTCAATTATGTATATTATTACCAATAATTAGTTATTACATTACATTATGCCACTATTTAATGAAGTATCATGGTAGAATACTTATAAAAGTATTAATTAAAAATTAATCAATATCTTTCCATTAGGGGAATCATACCATGGTGCTAGAATGGAAGACATAAATCCAATAAAATTTGCTAAGACTGAGACCCAATTTTATGGATTGGGCATTCTAGGTTGTGAGTTAAAATCCCAGCAAGGCTACAAAATTATTCTAAATACAATCATGAATTAACTGCAAATTTAATTATTACTTTTATAACATTCCATTAGCATTCACAAAAATAAGAATGAGTGTGTCAGGATCTCTTTCCATTTGTGGGTAGCAGTCCTAGCATTCGAACTCCAGGACTGGGTAGTTTACTTCGAATGCAAACCATTGGAATGCCTTGAATATTTCAGATTGTCACGATAAAAAAAGAACAACAAGGGCTGGGAAGATGGCTCAGTGGTAGAGTGCTTGTCTTGCATGCCTGAGGGCCTGTGTTTGATTCCTCAGCACCATTTAAGCAACAAGAAAAAAGCACCATTTAAGCAACAAGAAAAAAGCTGGAACTGGTGCTGTGGCTCAAGTGGTAGAGTGCTAGCCTTGAGCTGAAGAGCTGAGGGACAGTGACCAGGCCCAGATTTCAGACTCCATGAGCAGACCAAAAAAAAAAAACAAAAACAAAAACAAATAAAAAAGAACAACAAGAAGAAAAGAAACCCAGGTGTTAGTGGCTCCTGCCTGTAATCCTAACTCCTCAGGAGGCTGAGATGTAGAGAATGCCAATTTGAATTCAGCCAGGGCAGGAAATTCAGCAACACTCTCATTTCTAAGAGATCACAGGAAAAGAAATGAATGGGGCTGTGGCTCAAGTTGCGGAATGCTACCCCTGAGCAAAAGGAGCTCAGGGACAGGGCCTAGTCCCATAGTTAAACCCCATACATGCACCCTCGCAAAAAAAAGGGAGCAGTAACTCCATGTCTCTGTGTATGGATGGATGATGTATGGATGATGGGCATTCAGCAGGTTGCCCATGCCCAACCTCCCCAACCTGGGCAAGCTGGGACAAGCTCTCAGAGGATACTAAATCTGAGCTGGCAGGTTGAACAAAGCATCCCTCTGCCATTTAATAACTGAAGCCCTGAAGGCTCTGCCTAGGCTGGTGTGGGCAGCGTATATATTATGTTCTAGCAGAGGTGTCCCATTAGGACAACTAGCAGCCAGCCACTGCCTCCAGGAGTGGTCAAAGGTTATGGATCCATATTCTCTATCCCTCTGTAGGTTGTGAGCCTAGGCCTCTGGGACCTGGTGGCTCTCACTCATTCATCATTCTTCTTTGCCGAGTCAAAAACTGGTCCCAAATCGCAGCACAGGTATGAAATAGTCAGTGATTTCTATGCCACAAGGGTAAGCCAATAAATCACACCCTCAAAATTCCTGTAACGTCAGCCTTGGTCTTCGAATGCGGCTTAGAGGTAGAGTGTTTACCTAGTGCGCATGAAGCCCTGGGTTTGATTCCTCAGTACCACAGAAACAGAAAAAGACAAAATTGGCACTGTGGCTAGCCTTGAACAAAAGAAACCAAGGAACATGCCTAGACCCTGAGTTCAAGCCCCAACACTGACAAAAAAAGCGAGCCTGGTGAGACATATTCTTCTGGGACTCAGGAGGGCAGAAGTTAGAGGTAAGAGGTAGAGGGCAGGTGCTGGTGGCTCACCCCATTAATCTCAGCTACTCAGGAGGCTGAGTTCTGAGAATCCTAATTACAAGCAGCAAAGTCTAGATGAGACACTTTTCTCTAATTAAACACCCAAAATCCAGAAGTAGAGTTGTGATTAAAGTAGTAGAGTGCTAGCTTTGAGCACAAAAACTCAGGGATACCGTCCAGGCCATGAGTTCAAAACCAAGGACTGGTGCGCATGCACTCACACACACACACACACATACACACACACACAAACACACACACCCCAAGATAGAGCATTTGCCAGTTAGCCTGCACAAGTTCCATCTCTAGAGGGAAAAAGGAAGGAAGACTTGCTCCAGGAGGTGATATAACCACTGTCAAAATGCCACAGGAGATATAAGGCATGGAACAGGACAGAGTGCCTCAGGGAGAAGGTACAACATGGGCAAAGGTGCTGTGGTGTGGTGTAGAGCAGGTGGTGTGGGTGGAATGAAGGTTCTGTGGCTTCAGACAAGTCTGGCAGGACATTCAAGTCTGGGTCAAGGTTTGTACTTAAGTCACAGGTAGGGAAGAGGGCGTGATCCCAGAATAGGGCCAACGGGGAAGATTAGCTTGACTTTTCACCATGAATTCCAGCCATTTCCTGTGGCTGGAAGCCTATTTTTTACAGCTCCTGACCCTCAGGCATCCTTTGGATTTAGGAGTCAGGGCAACCACAGGGAAGAACTCTTGCTTAAGGAAAGCTTCTAACCCAATGCCACCAGTGGCTTAACCCCTATAAATCCTAGCTACTCAGGAGACTGGGTTCAGAGATCATGGGTCAAAGCCAGCTCAGAGGAGGAAACTTAGTGAGACTCTTCTTGCCAGTGATCTACCGAAATCCCGAAATGGCACTAGGGCTTAAGTGCTAGAGTTCCAGCCTTGAGGGAAAAAGTTAAGAGACCGGAGCCCAGACCCTGAGTTCAAGGCGAGCACTGGCACAGAAAAAAATAAAGAAAAGCTTCCAGGAGCTCCTAGTCCACTGTGGTGAAAGGCCAAATCAAATGGGCACCGGTGGCTCACACCTGTTCTTCTAGCTCCTCAGGAGGCTGAGATGTGAGGATTGTGGTTCAAAACCAGCCCAGGCAGGAAAGACAGGGAGACTTTGATATCCAAAGAACCTCCAGAAAAATGGAAGTGGCCCTGTGGCTCATGTGGTCATCTGAAGAGCTGGGGGACAGCGCCTAGGCCCAGAGTTCTGGCCCCATGACCAACCCCTGCCTGCTTGGACATCACTCTGTCCAAATACTCTGCCAAGAAGCAGAGTATTTTCTACTGGGCCCCTGAGTTTCTCCCAATGTCTAGGTGTCCTACAAGTCTTGAGAGCAGCCCATTTGGAGGCCTTTGCCTACACAGCGAGCCACATTATCAGAAAGTGTCCAGTCTTGGGGCATGGAGGTCATTGTGTGGCTCATCAGAATGGAATCTGTCATGGGTGCAGTGTGGATCTGAGCAGTAAATCAGTCTCAGACCACGGTTCTGGGCCAGGAGGGTAAGAAGGTGGCATGGCAGGTAATGCCTGCTTAAGCAGGTATCACAAGAGTGCAAATCTCTCAGGCATACCATGGGCAGGTGTTGAATTGGGCTCATGAAAGACTTGTGGGCTGAGGAATCCACAGCAGGCTGGCTGCTGCTTGTAACTTTAGCTATCCCTGGAGTCCCAGGCATGGAACCCTGCTTTCCTCACCAGTGCTTGGGGTCCAAT